>NW_020837994.1:7590258-7915666 GCF_003676395.1 Aethalodelphis obliquidens | reverse complement strand
AAAAAAAAAAAAAAAAAAAAATTCCAACATAGAATGTTAGAGCTGAAAAAATATTATTAAACTTCCTTATATTATCGTGAAGCTTGGGGTCTAGAGAGGCAAAGTAATTTATCTAGACTGTTGTAACTTATTGCGAATAGACCTCTGAAACTTGGTCTGTCTTTATGCCTCTTTCTCTAAGTGGCTATTTTTCTATTGCACTTAAGTATAAATTATGAGTAAATACTCTCTTTCTTGATCAATCTGGTAAATTTATCTTTATAGTTCAAGTTACGTGCCGATTTCCCTAAGAAGTATTTTCTATCTTCTCCAAGCACGTTGAATTGTTGCCTTCCGCTTGTACAGATTACTTTGTCCCCTACTATAGTTTGTCCAGTTTATCTTATTATATTGTAATTACTATAATTATGTGTTTAGTTTCTCTCTTCTCAAAATGCTTTGAATAGCTCCAGTACTGAGGTTTAGAGAATTATTAGGACTGTTCATAAATACTCTGGCTCCTCCTTCCAAGCATGTGATAGGATTGTACCTCCTTACCTCTTTTCAAGTTAGGCATAGCCTTGTGATCTAGGCCACTTTTGTACCAAAACTTCAATAACCAGAGAGCCATGTGCTATATTCTCTTCCCCTGACACAGGTTTATGGTAAAATAAATAAAAAATAAAGCAGTGGGGTTTTCTAGGTTACTATAGGAACACAACACACTTCTACTCACCCAAAATGGGTCATGGAGTTTGAGAGAAATAAAATTTTAAGCCACAAAGATTTGAGATTTTTTAATAAATCTCAAATAAATAGAAATATTTTTCTATTATTTTATTAATCACAGCAAAACCTAGTCTATTCTGACTAATACATTGGTTGTGTCTTCTCAGTTCTTATATCCCAGTACCTAAGGGATTGGTCCATAACAGTACTTTCTGAATTGATGTTAACTCATGGTAATTCAGCTGTTTTACATGTTGTTCAGTGAAATACAAATGCATGTTATTTACTAAATAACAAATAAGATGTCATATAAAGCAAATGTCTATATATTCAAAAATATTTTTATTACATCCAAAATTGGAAGATTTCCCAAATGATTTACACAAGAGGAGGCAGCTAGCAGAATTGTTATTTTGAAAAGAGCCCTAGCCTAGAAACTGGGAAACTTGAATGTTATTCCTCTTTTTTAAAATTAATGACTGTAGTCCCTTGGATAAGTTATATAAAATCCAAGGTTTTTTTTCCATATTCTAGATGAGAAAAATATAAGACCTTCCCATATCACATACTTGTTAAGTAAAAAGAGATAAAAGATGTTAAAGGATTTTTGAAAACTGAAAGGAGCTAAGTGTAAGGTGGTAGTACTGAGGTTCTACAGACTTTCTAACTATATAAATATTTTTCAGCATATAGGGTGACATGAGCTTTTAATGAATAAAAAGATTGGACTTTCTATCCAATGCAATAAACTAAGAAAACTATATAATGTGTATAAATTGTAATTTGGAATACAATAAATCTTTTTAGGTTATGTGATCTTCTTCCTGCAATGGCCAAGAAATTCAACTAAAATGTTCTAAGAAACAAAAAGAAATGCCTGGCAGGGCATACACATCTCAGCTGCAAATGCATAGGCCATATCCTTTCTGAAGTGATTTCCATGACTGGAACAGCAAGATAAAATAATTTGTTTTTTGCTGTTGGTTAAAAGTGAAAATAAAACATGTAAATAAAACTTTCCAAACATTTCTGAAAAAATATGAAATGACAATAATTTGGAAAATAGTGAAGGAAAAATTATACATGAGAAATGGTTTTCTTTTTGTGTTTGTAACTAGTTATTGCTTACATCAATATAAGAAAACATTTGTTTATGATAAAATTTATAAAATATCTATGACTAAACTTAAGAAATACATAGTGTCAATATCAAGTGCACCACAGAATATTATTGGAATATTTTATATATTAAGATATATACTATATATTGACATATATTAACTGAGAGATTTTGACATTTTTGAATTAGAAAACAACACTGAAAAGACTTCACATTTTATTATTAATTTAAAATTTAATGCAGTTCAATAATACTTAACACCATTTCAGAGTTAAAAGTACAGCTAAAAGAATAATTTTGAAAAACTAAAAATTGCCAAGAAACATTTTATTAACATATTACCAGGTCTAAAACAATACAGAGTATATTATTAGTTAAAAAAAAATCCAGACAGAAAAAGATAATAAAAAGTATCATTTCAAATAACTGCAAAATTCTTGAATATTAAACTCATCAGCTTACTATTTGTGAAAAAAAGACATATGTCTATGTTGCACCGTAAACTTTGATTAAAATAATAAATAGAAATTGAATCAATGCAAGTTCTAGAAGAAAATATATAGTTGAATATTTACATAGTCTTAGAATGGGAAAGAACTTTATAAACATGACTCCAAAAGAAGGAAGATTTATGAATATAGTTACATAAAAATGTATGCCTCCTGCATGGATGTGAAAGGGTGTATATAATCAAATTTCAAAAACAAATAAAATTGTAAGATTTCAAAAACAAATAAAATTATTGTATAAAAAATTACAGGTTGTTACCTTGAATATATAAACATATTTTGCAACTCAATAAAAGCAATGATAAAAAGCTCTTTAGAAAACTGGCTAAAGGACAGTAACTGAGAATTCATAAATGAAGAATTAGAAATGATACGTAAACCAATGTAAGAATGTTCTTCCACAGAGGAATGTGCATTAAAATAGCAGAGAGATAATTGTTTTACATCCATCATGCCAGAGAAGAGTAAATAATTCCAAGAACCAGGTTAGTGAAAACATAGAGAAATAGATACTTTCACACTTGCTGATGGGTATGTACATCACATTTTTGGGAAAGTGAGTTTTCCATTATGTATCAAAAGGCATAAAACTATAATACCATTAACTTAGAAATTCCAAAGAAATCAGAGTGCACAAAAAAATTTGTACAAAGAAATTACTGCACATTGTTTATGACAACATAAGAATGATGGTTAATAATCACTGACCTCTTGTGATTTTCCATAAATTAGCTCATTTAATCCCTTATATAACCCTCTGAACAGATACTATTATTATCTCCATTTGATAAATGAGAAAACTGAGGGCCAGAGAAGCCATAAAACCTGTTAAAGTTTACATATTGTTTGTAATAACAAAACAAAATATTAGATAAAGCCTAACTATTTAATAATAGTGGTTTGGTTTATTATATTCCTGCAATACATAAAAAGGTATTCATATAGTCATTAAAATGATATTGTAGAATAGTTAATGACATGGAAAAATGTTCATGGTACACTGTTAACTGAGACAAGCTAGTTTCCCAATAGTATAAACTTTATGATCCCATAAAAAAAGAAAAAAAAAATTGTACATTTGCTTAGTACCAATACTAGCACCAAATGCCAACAGTGATTGTTTCTGGGTGTTGTGACTGTGGGTCAGTTTTCATTTTACTCTTACAGCCTCTCTTTGTTTTTAAATTTTCTACAGTGAACATTAATCTTTTATAATGAAAACCTTTCTTTAAATCAAGATATATTTTGATAATTTGTATATAAGAATCAGGGTGGGAGGGTCTTCTAATTGTCACTATATGTGTAGCTTGATACTAGAGATTAGAAACAAAGGGAGGAATTTCCCAAAGTCAAGTGTAGGTCATATTTATCACTTCAGGATTCTGCTATAAAAGAAAATATTTTCTCTTTAACCTCTGGCATACAGGTTTAATGGTGCAGAAAATAGATTTATTATAAAGAAAGTGGAAATTTGACATCAATATCTTTTGGACCTTTCTACCTCATCCCACCTCCTGCCCTAATCTCATTGTTTATCCATCAGTTGCATGTCACACCATTCTAAGTCTTCAGGGTTACAAACATGACTCATAGACCAATTGTAAATGAGGGTTGGTACTTGAGGAGATAATCTCAGACTAGCACCTACTACATTCCAAACAATGTGCTAAACCCTATACATATACACCCTTTGTTTCTCACACAGTATGAGAGAGACAGTATAAGCATATGGAAGATTATTTAAGAATAAATTTCTGTAAAAATAAATGCAAAACTAGGGGAGACTTTAGGAAAAGTAAGTGATTTCCAGTGACCTAGATGCTCATTACTTACTTTAGAATGTAGTGTAGTCTCTGTGGATTAGAGTGCTTTTATAAGACTTCATGATTTAAGGGACTTCCCTGGTGGCACAGTGGTTAAGAATCCGCCTGCCAATGCAGGGGACAAGGGTTCGAACCCTGGTCCAGGAAGATCCCACATGCCGCAGAGCAACTATGCCTGTGCGCCACAACTACTGAGCATGTGCTCTACAGCCTGGAAGCCACAACTACTGAGCCCATGGGCCACAACTACTGAAGCCCGCACACCTAGAGCCCGTGCTCCGCCACTGCAATGAGAAGCCCACTCACCACAACGAAGAGTAGCCCCCACTCGCCGCAACTAGAGAAAGCCTGTGCGCAGCAAAAAACACCCAACACAGCCAAAAATAAATAAATAAGTAAATTTAAGACTTCATGATTTAAGAGGGATCTTAACTAACACCAAAATGCCCCACCTTTGAACAGATGAAAGCACGAGTCAAGGGTAGCTATAGTGTAGTGGAAAGTGCACCAGATTGAAAGGCAAAACATGAGAAAGCAAGTGCTTGTTCTGCTGCTGCCCGGAGGGATAAACACAAACAAATAAATGACTTTTCTGAGGTTCAATTTCTTATTTATAAAATGCAGGAAATATGTTACCTACCTCACAGGGTTATTGGAGAGCAATGAATGAGAGGAAGAGAGATAGGAAATCAAATGATAGAAGTAGTTTGGGATCAAATCATGTAAGTCATGATGTATTGAAAATATGGATTACATTTAACAAGGAAAACGGTGCTTTTGGGTAGAACTGTAATGTCAGTTTTATATGGGAATGGCTGATGGCAGACTTGTCTTCATGACACAAATAGTTACTGAGTGCCGACTATGGGCCAAGTACTGGGTTAAGTGATGGTGAGAAGGATCAAAGATGGATTAGACATAATTTCTGCTCTCAAGTAGCTCCTAATTTGTGGAATAAAGATAATTAAGTTTAATAATTAAGTTTAGGGTCTGTCCACATTGCTATAGACATATACCAAAGTAACTATTTCCTCTGCCCTGAGACATGAAGAAATTTTCCCCTCCATCTGAGTCTTGTTGTACAATAATACTTAACCAGATGGAAAAAGTAAAGAGTAAACTTATCGTATGAGCAAGAGAGAGCAAGAGGTTTTTGGAGTCACATAGGTCATCAGAAATGACAAAGTGCTAGGTGCAGCTCTTGTAGCCTCAGCTATGTCTTTGCTCCACTGTACTTGTATGTGGCAAGAGATAGGTAAAGAATTAACCTCTTAGGGTAGATTTCTAAAGGCCATAGATGTTACTCAACACGTGGCAAATGCAGAAGGGATTGGTTTAACACCAGTATCAGTAAAGGCAAAGGGATGATAGAAGCTGGGACCATTGACTAGATGTCTCGACACCGCTGCTTAGCCCTTGGCTCAAGGTGATTTACTCCTGGAGACCAACACACACAGAAACTCCTCCTCTGTGCCCATCAGCCTTCAAAGACCACCTTCAACCTCCAACAAATCACATTATGTTGGAAATGTTAACTTATATGTCTGCTTCTGGTCTATAGGAGGGATATTCCTGAGGGTAGCAATCCCTTTTATCTCTAATCCTGTACTACACAGGATGTGGAGTACAAAAGGAATTTAAAAGTCTCTTTCCCTCTCAATAATACGTCAATCAAGAATCATGTTTTCTTTCTGTCCCCAGCATCTAACCCAGTGTCTGGCACATTGCAGGGTACCAATAAATATTAAGTGAAGGAGCAAATGGTAATATTCAGCCTCAGCATAGGTGTTAAATGACCAGAGGTGACATACTAACTGACTTGTCTTAGCTTCTGAGCTAAAAGAGGAAAGCAAAACATACATGTAGTCAAAAAGCACCTGAGAATAGTTTATGTTTAATATACTATTTAATTAGATTTAGATGAATACAATGAGGGAAAGCTGGACAGATAGGTGCAAATAAGTGATCAAAATGAGAGACTGAAGTGAAAAGTCAAAGCAAGCTTCCAGCAAGCTATAAGGGTATGTGACTAAAAGGGGCTATTGACAAAGGGGACGCAATGTCTCCAACATTTGTGGATGAAATATTAGAAATGTGTGACTTGAATTGCCTATCCACACTGTACACACTGAATGTGAATGTTACAGAGTCAATTTTTAACTTAATTCCTTCCATATGAGTAATGTATCCCCACTCTTGCTCTCATTTGGATCTTCACCAAAAGACTGAAGTAAGACAAGGCATTATTATTCCTACTGCTCAGAGGAGAAAACTGAGGCATCAAGGGGTTACATTGCCCTGGGTGCTGAGGAGTCCAGCTCATGGCCTGTGGTCTTTTTACTAATTGAGTCATCTTTTTATCTGTGGGCCTTGTGTCAATACCCTAAGACATGACTCCAGGCTTATTTTTCTTCCCCCTTTCTTTCAGTGTCCAGCTGCTCTGCTTCACTCAGAAAACTATAGCTTTCCTGACAGGAGCCAACTTCATGAAGGGCGGTCTCTCAGTGGGCTTGACTATTAAAAGTGCCATTTCTGTATTTATACTGGAGTTTGGGAAGGCTTAAAGGGAGCCCCTCCTTGTTCCATTCTAATAACGTCTCAGAGTCAGCACTTGAGGACTCAATACAATATTTGAATGGAGAAGGGGCCCAGAAAGCATTATCCAGAAGTTGCTAAATGTCAGGACCATGGAGGCAGGCTTTATGGATTTCTTTAAGGAGCTTCATTAACTTGACTAATTAGAAAGTGGAGATTTGCAGACTTGTCAGCGTGTAGGGGTGAGGAGACAAAGTCAATAGGATGTGTGCTCAGGACACATGGTAATGTGATAAGCCACAACCATTCCTGGCAGATGAACAGTATGTTTGCATTTGGTCCACTGTAAACAAGGGTGATAACTGAGGCAGCAGCGTGTGACAGGAAGAGCCACAGATTTGGAGTTTACCTGAACTGGATAAGAATCCTCATTCAACCAATTATTAACCTTGAGAGTATAAAAGGACTACTTAAATTCTCTGAGCTTAATTTTTGCCTCTGTAAAATAGGAGGTATTCTACTTTTACGTGGCCCTCGTGATAATTCATACTAATGGACTCTAGGTAGATATAGTGGCATGAAAACCACATTTATCTTTATTCCCTAAATGAAAATAAAGGATGTCCTAAATTATACAAACCCACAGAGGAAAAGGGAAAGGAGAAGAGATAAAAGCAATAAATGTTGGGAGGTGTGAAGTAGATAGACAACTGTTAAGTGAGCATATCCAGGGAAGCCCAACTCTAAACTTGTAGTGAGAAAAACTAAAAAGCCATTGGGTATATAATGCATATTAAACCCTCTTAAAATAATTTTTAAAAAGGCAGGGGCTTCCCTGGTGGCGCAGTGGTTGAGAGTCCGCCTGCCGATGCAGGGGACACGGGCTCGTGCCCCGGTCCGGGAAGATCCCACATGCCGTGGAGCAGCTGGGCCCGTGAGCCATGGCCGCTGAGCCTGGGCGTCCGGAACCTGTGCTCCGCAACGGGAGAGGCCACGATGGTGAGAGGCCCGTACCGCAAAAAAAAAAAAAAAAAAAAAAAAAAAAAAACATTATGAGGAAGAAATGTAAATATATACTACAGAAAAAAAAAAATTCATTCCAGGCCAACGGAAAAAGCCAGTGGCAAGCTCTGAGCTTGGTGTTACTAGGCATCAACAAGGAAGCCAGGGTAGCTGAACGGAGAGAATTGCAGGTGAGAGGATTCGGGAGTTAATTATGGGGAGTCTTGTAAGTCAGAGATAGAATTTTGAATGTATTCTAAGTGTGATGGGAAGCCTTGGAGAATATTAACTTAAAAGTTGCTGCTTTGGTCATTTATGATACAGATACGATTAAAGATGGATAAGAACAGAAAGGCTTATTAGGCTATTGCAGTATCTTAGTCATTATATAATATACCTTATGACGGAAGACCCTTCCGTCATAATTTTATTCAGGTTTTCATGCAATGCAATCTCTTCAGACTTCCACTGACATTATAATCAATATTTTACTTCCATTGTTCTATCTTCCTTTGCTTTCCACTACCTTTCCTCAAGGTACTTCTTGTTAATTGAATAAATGAATAAATAAATGAATTTTCTTATTCTCTTTGCTACAATTTTCTTATTCTCTTTGCTGTAATTTCCAGGAAGTGAAGCTCATTCTTCCTGTACATGGAATGGTTTACCCATTTCACATAACAGAAACAAAAATGGCCTTAGTTCCACCAGAAATTTTGACTTTCACTTCAAAACAACTCAAAACATAAGTGTACACTGAGTATGAATGATCCAGATGCTATGGGGGCAGTAATCAAATACAAGTCATAATCTACATGGGAATAAAACCTATACATCTGAAAAGGTACTGTAATTCCTCCATTCTAAGAAGCCATGCACATAAGATGGACAGTCAATTTAATAACGACTTTTCATTGGGAGAAAACAACCACTGTCATTATTTAGTTGAGCATACTAGTTCTAATACATATCCTGTCCTGAATATTATTTTGACAAACTGTGCCTTAGAATAAAGAAAATATAAGAATTGACAGGAGAGAGAGAGAATGATAAAAACAATATGAATGAATAGATGCTAAATGATTTATGAGACATGACACAGAACCAGTGGGAAAAGTCTGTGTATTTTAGAGTAAATGAAGAGACCACTGGGTAAGCAAAGTCATGCTCTCTATACATAAACTGCACGTCAGTGCATGTATCTGTGACCATGACTGGACAGATAGACCCCACCAACATTCAGGCCTTATTTCTTCATTGTCGGGTGTAAAAGTTTGGTTTTCCTTCAGTCCATCCTCTAAATGAAGAGATCATCAATAGGCCTGATTCTATACACAGAAGTACTTTCTTTGGTACCCAAATATCTTTGAAATAATAGAATTCAGTTGCTAACATTTTTAAAAAGTTATGAGAATTTGCACGGAGACCAGATCTGAACTCTGGCAACACTAGGTCTTCATTGTCACCTGGCAATAGTCAATGACACGTGAGTAATTTAGCCAGTTCAGACTGGGCGTGTGTTATCTAGTTAACCTTCTCTCATTTAGGTTTCTAGCCTGGTCCCTATGGGTATGTTTATTTGCCCCTTGAACTCTAAATAAAGTCTCCATTATGTTCTCCCTCCTCTTGGGTTTGGAAGCTATCTGCCTGTGTTGCCATGCTGACTCCAGAACTCACTGTGTGCTTTTGGTCAAGTTACTTAACCTTCCTTTGCCTTGGTTACCTCCTCTATAAAATAGAATTATAAATAGTACTTACCTGATAGGATTCTAAAAAGATTCAATTATTTATTTCTGGCAAAACATTTGGAACTGTCCCTGGCAAATAGTAAGTTCTCATTGCTACTATCATCATGATCATCATCACCCTTCAAGATCTACTTAGAATGTGGCCTTCTAAGCAAAACCTTTCCTGACTATCCACACCTCAACATAGTTCATTCTCATTTGCCCGACTTTGTAACTAGTAAAAATCTCTACAGGCCCTAAAAATCTTGTATTAAAAATATTAGCATATGTCACTCTCCTCTATCAAATCACAATCTCATGGATGACAAGGGCTATGTTTTATTCATCTCTGCATTCCCAGAGTCTGACAAAATAAGCATTACACAATAGAAAATGCATGCCTGATGGATCTCTTACTCACATGATTTTATTTGGCATTTTATTATTGAACATTATATACTGTCGAACATGAGTACGCCTAGTGACCAAATGGCAGAGGACAAAAATCCATCAATATGTATTATTATTTATGTTAATAACAATAAATATTTTATCTCCACGCTCCTCTGTTATTTTTATCTCTCAGTGGTATTTTTCTTGGAAAGAATTAAATCTGAGCTATGTTTTCCAAACTCTAAAAAGTGTTTGTAGTGGATTCTACAAATGTGTCTTCATATCCACAGCCTGTATCACAGGGTCTGGCATATAGGAGCCACCTTCTAGAAGTCATTGAAGGAGTGAATAACTGAATGAATAAATGTATGAATGAATGCCATTCTCCATCCGGAGACTCACTCCTATTAAGATAGCAGGGACTCAGGTCTCAAATGAAGAGCCCTGGAGCAATTCTTAACCCCCCTCTCTCTCCACCTAACCACATCACAATATCTAAGGACACTGCATTTCCATATCTGCAAGTGAACTGGTAGTGCCTTTTTTACCCTGTTGGTTGCTCATACAAAACCAGGGGAGGCAGTAAAAGGCTTGGAAGACATTTAAAGTAACTTTTAGGAAAAGGGTGAACAGTTCAAAATGACTTTCACCCACAATGACACAGCTGTACGTTGAAGGAGAACATATTAATAGTTCTTATTGAATGTGAAAAAGAAGTAACCTTTTACTTCCCTAATGAAGATGTGAAAAGGACATGTAGAAGCTATATACATGGTGGTAAAGAGGCAGAAATTCAAAACGTTTTTTTTGACACCTAATAAGAAAGGCTTCTATAGAACCAATACATTTTACTGAAAATAGTATCTTGCATTTTGAATGTAGTTAGCAATTACTCACATGTGTTCATCAATTTGATACTCAAATCAACTATGGGAAGTGAGACAGTATTAACCTGAATTGTCTGATGAGGTAACTGAGGTTTAGGATTTTTAAGTCCCAAACTTTTATACATATTAGACAAATTTCTGTGAAAAATATATATATGCATCTCAAATTAAATAAGGTTGACTGACTACCTTTCACTTGCTGCTCTCATATTAATGCCAAACATTTCACATACTGTGTTTATAAGGTAGAATATTCTGGATATAAATTTCAAGGATTTGGACTTTCACAACTATATCTAATTCCTGTAATCATTACTTTAAAATTCTCTGACATGTCATGTAATTTCCAGTTTTCAGATCCTCGCTGTGGCTTCTCAGCTGTAGGCTGTGGGGTAACCTTCCTGAGCAGCTCTGTCATTAACATTGACATTAACCTTCATCAATTCCCCTTTAAAGACAGATTGCTTTTCATTTCACATACTTCTGTCTTGATCTGAATAACCTTTATTGGTACTTAGTTTACCTTTGGGGATTCATTCTTTGAAGATATTATTTTATTGCAACTTTGGAGAAACAAGGAAATATCCCCCACAGGGATGTCTGACATATGGGCAGAAGCAGATAAAATCATCACTTCTTCCTTTAAACGTTGGTGGCTACTTATATTACCACCACTGGAGCACTATTCCTGTATCCCAGTATATACCATGGTGTAATATGGTCAATAAATGTGTAAAGTGTTATATGCCATAATAAATAGCACCCTATCCTTCTCCATAATCATGCCCATCGCTCTTGTAAATACTTACTCAGTGTATGTTGAGCACCTTGATAACAGAGATCATGGCTGCTTTGCTTACCACTCTCCCTCCCAATAACTGTCAGATACTGATATGTATCAAACAAACACCCAATAAATATATAGTAACTAGGTGACTGTGTCTCTATCCTCTATGGGAGACATAAAATTCACATTTAATTATAAAGAGCACTGGCAGTCCTCCAATGTAGAAACCTTTATCTTCAATGAATTTATACTGAACTCTGCATGTCCTGCTCTCCAAGATTTCTAATGAAAAATGTTAAGCACACAGAAAAGTTGAAGTAATTTTACAAAGAACTACCATCTATATTCTACAAATAACATTTTATTATGCTTGCTTTATTAAATGTCTAGCCATCCCTCTGTCCACCCATCATTCCATGGACATTTATTTTATTTTATTTTTTTACATCTTTATTGGAGTATGATTGCTTTACAATGGTGTGTTAGTTTCTTCATTATAGCAAAGTGAATCAGTTATACATATACATATGTTCCCATATCTCTTCCCTCTTGCATCTCCCTTCCTCCCACCTTCCCTATCCCACCCCTCTAGGTGGTTACACAGCACCAAGTTGATCTCCCTGTGCTATGCAGCTGCTTCCCACTAGCCATCTATTATACGTTTGGTAGTGTATATATGTCCATGCCACTCTCTAACTTTGTCACAGCTTACCCTTCCCCCTCCCCATATCCTCAAGTCCATTCTCTAGTAGGTCTGTGTCTTTATTCCTGTCTTACCTCTAGGTTCTTCATGACATTTTTTTCCCTTAGATTCCATATATATGTGTTAGCATACGGTATTTGTCTTTCTCTTTCTGACTTACTTCACTCTGTATGACAGACTCTAGGTCCATCCATCTCACTACAAATAACTCAATTTCGTTTCTTTTTATGGCTGAGTAATATTCCATTGTATATATGTGCCACATCTTCTTTATCCATTCATCCGATGATGGACGCCTAGGTTGTTTCCATCTTCTGGCTATTGTAAATAGAGCTGAAATGAACATTTTGGTACATGACTCTTTTTGAATTATGGTTTTCTCAGGGTATATGCCCAGTAGGGGGATTGCTGGGTCATATGGTAGTTCTATTTGTAGTTTTTTAAGGAACCTCCATACTGTTCTCCATAGTGGCTGTACCAATTCACATTCCCACCAGCAGTGCAAGAGTGTTCCCTTTCCTCCACACCCTCTCCAGCATTTATTGTTTCTAGATTTTTTGATGATGGCCATTCTGACCGGTGTGAGATGATATCTCATTGTAGTTTTGATTTGCATTTCTCTAATGATTAATGACGTTGAGCATTCTTTCATGTGTTTGTTGGCACTCTGTATATCTTCTTTGGAGAAATGTCGATTTAGGTCTTCTGCCCATTTTTGGATTGGACTGTTTGTTTTTGTGTTATTGAGCTGCATGAGCTGCTTGTAAATTTTGGAGATTAATCCTTTGTCAGTTGCTTCATTTGCAAATATTTTCTCCCATTCTGAGGGTTGTCTTTTGGTCTTGTTTACGGTTTCCTTTGCTGTGAAAAGCTTTGAAGTTTCATTAGGTCCCATTTGTTTATTTTTGTTTTTATTTCCATTTCTCTAGGAGGTGGGTCAAAAAGGATCTTGCTGTGATTTATGTCATAGAGTGTTCTGCCTATGTTTTCCTCTAAGACTTTGATAGTTTCTGTCCTTACATTTAGGTCTTTAATCCATTTTGAGCTTATTTTTGTGTATGGTGTTAGGGAGTGATCTAACTTCATACTTTTACATGTATCTGTCCAGTTTTCACAGCACCACTTATTGAAGAGGTTGTCCTTTCTCCACTGTACATTCCTGCCTCCTTTATCAAAGATAAGGTGACCATATGTGCCTGGCTTTATCTCTGGGCTTTCTATCCTGTTCCATTGATCTATATTTCTGTTTTTGTGCCAGTACCATATTGTCTTGATTACTGTAGCTTTGTAGTATAGTCTGAAGTCAGGGAGCCTGATTCCTCCAGCTCCATTTTTCGTTCTCAAGATTACTTTAGCTATTTGGGGTCTTTTGTGTTTCCATACAAATTGTGAAATTTTTTGTTCTAGTTCTGTGAAAAATGCCAGTGGTAGTTTGATAGGGATTGCATTGAATCTGTAGATTGCTTTGGGTAGTAGAGTCATTTTCACAATGTTGATTCTTCCAATCCAAGAACATGGTATATCTCTCCATCTATTTGTATCATCTTTAATTGCTTTCATCAGTGTCTTATAATTTTCTGCATACAGGTCTTTTGTCTCCTTAGGCAGATTTATTCCGAGATATTTTTTTCTTTTTGTTGCAATGGTAATTGGGAGTGTTTTCTTGATTTCACTTTCAGAATTTTCATCACTAGTGTATAGGAATGCCAGAGATTTCTGTGCATTAATTTTGTATCCTGCTACTTTACCAAATTCATTGATTAGCTCTAGTAGTTTTCTGGTAGCATCTTTAGGATTCTCTATGTATAGGATCATGTCATCTGCAAACAGTGACAGCTTTACTTCTTCTTTTCCGATTTGGATTCCTTTTATTTCCTTTTCTTCTCTGATTGCTGTGGCTAAAACTTCCAAAACTATGTTGAATAAGAGTGGTGAGAGTGGGCTACCTTGTCTTGTTCCTGATCTTAGTGGAAATGCTTTCAGTTTTTCACCATTGAGGATGATGTTGGCTCTGGGTTTGTCATATATGGCCTTTATTATGTTGAGGAAACTTCCCTCTATGCCTACTTTCTGCAGGGTTTTTATCATAAATGGGTGTTGAATTTTGTCGAAAGCTTTCTCTGCATCTATTGAGATGATCATATGGTTTTTCTCCATCAATTTGTTAATATGGTGTATCACATTGATTGATTTGCCTATATTGAAGAATCCTTGCATTCCTGGAATAAACCCCACTTGATCATGGTGTATGATCCTCTTAATGCGCTGTTGGATTCTGTTTGCTAGTATTTTGTTGAGGATTTTTGCATCTATGTTCTTCAGTGATATTGGCCTGTAGTTTTCTTTCTTTGTGACATCCTTGTCTGGTTTTGGTATCAGGGTGATGGTGGCCTCATAGAATGAGTTTGGGAGTGTTCCTCCCTCTGCTATATTTTGGAAGAGTCTGAGAAGGATAGGTGTTAGCTCTTCTCTAAATGTTTGATAGAATTCACCTGTGAAGCCACCTGGACCTGGGCTTTTGATTGTTAAAGATTTTTAATCACAGTTTCAATTTCAGTGCTTGTGATTGGTCTGTTCATATTTTCTATTTCTTCCTGATTCAGTCTTGGCAGGTTGTGCATTTCTAAGAATTTGTCCATTTCTTCCAGGTTGTCCATTTTATTAGCATAGAGTTGCTTGTAGTAATCTCTCATGATCTTTTTTATTTCTGCAGTGTCAGTTGGTACTTCTCCTTTTTCATTTCTAATTCTATTGAGTTGAGTCTTCTCCCTTTTTTTCTTGATGAGTCTGGCTGATGGTTTATCAATTTTGTTTATCTTCTCAAAGAACCAGCTTTTAGTTTTATTGATCTTTGCTATTGTTTCCTTCATTTCTTTTTCATTTATTTCTTATCTGATCTTTATGATTTCTTTCCTTCTACTAACTTTGGGGTTTTTTTTTGTTCTTCTTTCTCTATTTGCTTTAGGTGCAAGGTTAGGTTGTTTATTCGAGATGTTTCCTGTTTCTTTCGGTAGTATTGTATTGCTATAAACTTCCCTCTTAGAACTGCTTTTGCTGCATCCCATAGGTTTTGGGTCATCATGTCTCCATTGTCATTTGTTTCTAGGTAATTTTTCAATACCTTTTTGATCACTTCATTATTAAGTAGTGTATTGTTTAGCCTCCATGTGTTTGTATTTTTTACAGATCTTTTCCTGTAATTGATATCTAGTCTCATAGCGTTTTGGTCGGATAAGATACTTGATACAAATTCAATTTTCTTAAAGTTACCAAGGCTTGATTTGTGACCCAAGATATGATCTATCCTGGAGAACGTTCTATGAGCACTTGAGAAAAATGTGTATTCTGTTGATTTTGGATGCAATGTTCTATAAATATTTATTAAATACATCTTGTTTAATGTATCATTTAAAGCTTGTGTTTCCTTATTTATTTTCATTTTGGATGATCTGTCCATGGGTGAAAGTGGGGTGTTAAAGTCCCCTACTATGAATGTGTTACTGTCGATTTCCCCTTTCATGGCTGTTAGTTTTTGCCTTATGTATTGAGGTGCTCCTATATTGGGTGCATAAATATTTACAATTGTTATATCTTCTTCCTGGATTGATCCCTTGATCATTATGTAGTGTCCTTTGTCTCTTGTAATAGTCTTTATTTTAAAGTCTATTTTGTCTGATATGAGAATTGCTACTCCAGCTTTCTTTTGGTTTCCATTTGCATGGAATATCTTTTTCCATTCCCTCAGTTTCAGTCTGTATGTGTCTCTAGGTCTGAAGTGGGTCTCTTGTAGACAGCATATATATGGGTCTTGTTTTTGTATCCATTCAGCCAGTCTGTGTCTTTTGGTGGGAGCATTTAGTCCATTTACATTTAAGGTAATTATCGATATGTATGTTCCTATTCCCATTTTCCTAATTGTTTTGGGTTTGTTTTTGTAGGTCTTTTCCTTCTCTTGTGTTTCTTGCCTAGAGAAGTTCCTTTAGCATTTGTTGTAAAGCTGGTTTGGTGGTGCTGAACTCTTTCAGATTTTGCTTGTCTGTAAAGGTTTTAATTTCTCCATCAAATCTGAATGAGATCCTTGCTGGGTAGAGTAATCTTGGTTGTAGGTTTTTCTCCTTCATGACTTTAAATATGTCCTGCCAGTCCCTTCTGGCTTGCAGAGTTTCTTCTGAAATATCAGCTGTTAACCTTGTGGGGATTCCCTTGTGTGCTATTTGTTTTTTTTTCTCTTGCTGCTTTTAATATGTTTTCTTTTTATTTAATTTTTGACAGTTTGATTAATATGTGTCTTGGCATGTTTCTCCTTGGATGTACCCTGTGTGGGACTCTCTGTGCTTCCTGGACTTGATTAACTATTTCCTTTCCCATATTACGGAAGTTTTCAACTATAATCTCTTCAAATATTTTCTCAGTCCCTTTCTTTTTCTCTTCTTCTTCTGGGACCCCTATAATTCGAATGTTGATGTGTTTAATGTTGTCCCAGAGGTCTCTGAGACTGTCCTTAGTTCTTTTCATTCTTTTTTATTCTGCTCTGCAGTAGTTATTTCCAATCTTTCATCTTCCAGGTCACTTATCCGTTCTGCCTCAGTTATTCTGCTATTGATCCCTTCTAGAGTATTTTTAATTTCATTTATTGTGTTGTTCATCGTTTCTTGTTTCATCTTTAGTTCTTCTAGGTCCTTGTTAAATGTTTCTTGCATTTTCTGTTTTCTATTTCCATGATTTTGGATCATCTTTACTATCATTATTCTGAATTCTTTTTCAGGTGGACTGCTTATTTCCTCTTCATTTGTTAGGTCTGGTGGATTTTTATCTTGCTCCTTCATCTGGTGTGTGTTTTTCAATCTTCTCATTTTGTTTATCTTACTGTGTTTGGGGTCTCCTGTTTGCAGGCTGCAGGTTCGTAGTTTCCGTTGTTTTTGGTGTCTGTCCCCAGTGGCTAAAGTTGGTTCAGTGGGTTGTGTAGGCTTCCTGGTGGAGGGGACTAGTGCCTGTTTTCTGGTGGATGAGGCTGGATCTTTTCTTTCTGGTGGGGAGGTCCACGTCTGGTGGTGTGTTTTGGGGTGTCTGTGACCTTATTATGATTTTAGGCAGCCTCTCTGCTAATGGGTGGGGTTGTGTTCCTGTCTTGCTAGTTGTTTGGCATAGGTTGTCCACACTGCAGCTTGCTGGTAGTTGAATGAAGCTGGATGTTGGTGTTGACATGGAGATCCCAGGGATATTTTCGCTGTTTGATATTACGTGGAATTGGGACGTCTCTTGTGGACCAGTGTCCTGAAGTTAGCCCTCCCACCTCAGAGGCACAGGACTGACTTCTGGCTGCAGCACCAAGAGCCTTTCATCCACACGACTGCCTCCAAGAGCTCCGTTCGGATTACGCTAGAGTAAAATAGCAGAGGAAGCTGCATTGGCCATTAAGTCATGTCTCATCAGAGCAGATCCTTCTTGGCCATGTGGTTGGGCAACTCTTTCAGAGGCAAGGGGTGGCTGTGGCTCCCCAGGGGGACACAGACACTGGCAGCAGACGTTCTGGGAAGTCCATGGACTTTTTTTTTCCTTTTATATTTCAGAATAAATTGTAGACAGCCATACATGTCTTCTGAAGTACTTGAGCATGCATATCAATAAGAGTACAACTTTTGTCCATGATTTTTTTTTTTATCTTTTAGGTAAATTTTACATGTTAGGAATAAACAAATCTTAAGCATGCATTCAATGAGTTAGACATGCATACTCCTGTATAACCCAATCCTCAATCAGGAAACAGAACATCACTTTAAAGATTCTCCTTATTCCTCTTCCCAAAAGTCCACCCCCCCAACTCCCCCCCACCCCCCTTCAAACTGACATAACTATGGATCTGAGTTTCCTTCTCATTTATTTTTTCTCTTTTTGTTTGTTTGTTTGTTTTGTTTTGTTTTTGGCTGTTCTAGCACGTCAGAGTAACATATATTCTTTTGTGTAAGGCATTTTTTTTAGCATAATGTTTTTAAGAATCATTCATATTGCTGTTTCCTTTATAGAGTTGAATAAAATTGAGATGCTTTACCAGTACTTTCTAATCTAGAATATGTTCTGGCCCTGCCTAGTATGATTAAACACTTCAGGAATTTTGTACTCTCGGAGAAATCTTAAAATTCAAATGGGCTAATTCTGCCTCAAATATAAATAATCATAAAGGAATGAGGTCTATTATGGAAAATAATTTGTTAGAGTGGACAAGCTGTAAACTGAGAGTAGAGATTTGGGTTCTAGTTCTAAATCTGGGAGACTTTACATATAATTTTTTCCCCTCTGAAAAAGATTGTCCTCATCTGTAAACAAGGAAATTAGATTCATCCTCCAAGGATGGACTTCCAGACCTAAGAGTCTGTCATGTGCTCTCTCATGTCAATTTCTATTTCCTTTAGTCATTCTTCATCATGTATCAACTTGAAAAAAAATATCTGTATTCCTACCCCTCAGAGATAGCATCTATTAATATTTAGCTGTATACCATTCTATATTTTCCTATGTACAAATACTCATACTCTTATAGAGATATTTATATAAACTATTTTGAAACCTAAATAAGTTTTATGATAAGTAGTCCTTGTCATAAATATTATTTACTAGGCAATTTGTGGCTGTATATTATGTTTGAGCAGCTATATCATAAATTGTTTTACTAGAATTTTATTATTAGACAATTACATGGCTTCTAATTTTTCAATTTGATTAATAATGCTGTAACAAACATCCTTTTGTGTCTATATGTGTCTGTGTCTGTGTGTGTGTGTACATATACCTCTATCTCTCTCTATATAAGTGTGTATGTATATATAGTGATTTCTTACAGGCAAAAACTTAGGAACAGAATTACGAAGTCAAAGCGAAGGCTTCCTAGTGAATGAAATCTTTCTGTAATGAAATAATTTGAATGCTCACTCATTACATCTAAAATGGCAGAATTTTCTCCCTAAGTCATCATCAGTTTTTCTTCCCAACTTATGTCTGAGAAAATAGGTGTATACATCTCAGTTCTAATGCAATTTGTATACCAAAGAATGATCAGATATTTGAGGGATATGCAGAACAGCATACAGGTTAAATGAGCAGTTATAGAAGAAAGGTTCTTGAAGTTAGGCGCGTAAAGCCCTGATACATAACGATAGAATAAATTTAGAGTAAGCGTAAATTTAAATAAAAAAGAAAACCAATTAAAATCAGCAATTAAGGCACTATCAATTAGCCTTAGAGAATATTTACTAGGTCTCTACAAAGAAAGAAAATAACCAAAGAAACATTCATTTTGTATAACACTTGGAATTAGATATAATTCTCAATTATCTTGTCTTATGAACTGAATTGTGCACTCCACAAATCATATGTTGAAGCCCTAACCCCCCAATCTGACTATATTTGGAGATAAGGGCGGTAATTAATGTTAAATGATGTCATAAAGATGGGCCCTATCCTGATAAGGTGGTAGTCTTATAAGAGGAGGAAGAGATACCAGAGATGTCTTTATCTCTCCATGCATGCACAGAGGAAAGGCTATGTGAGAACACAGAAAGAAGGTAACCATCTGAAAGCCAGGAAGAGAGGCTTCATCAGAAATCAAATCTTGATCTAGGATTTCTAGCCCCCAAAACTGTGAGAAAATACATTTTTTGTTTAAGCCACCCGGTCTGTTTTATGTTATTATGGTAGCCTGAGCTGACTAATATACCATGTAAAGTCTGTCTGTAAGCTCATCTATAATAAAACCTAAAGCTCACAAAAAATCCCTCTTTGTTCTACCTAAATTAAAACTGTAAACGGGATATAAGGTTCATAAATAAATGCAAGCAAACTCGAAATACTGTGTAGCCACTGTTCTTGTTCACAGGAAGAGATGGCTTCCTGTGGTTGGATATTGCTACATTGGTAAAGACATCTTGGTAGGGGATTTTATCATTTAGACTCTGTGGTGGACACTGTATCTTCCAGTACCATTCAGATTCCTCTTCCATGAGGAACATGTTTCCCCAGCTGCTGATGTCGGGCAAAGTTATTAGAGCCTTCAGCTATCAGCTCCTTCAGAGACTGCCTTGGCTGCAGAGAGCTGCCCCGCCCAAGGTCAAACCCTTTCCTGGCATGGCCCACACTGAGTGAATAATCAGTTGAGGAGTGTAAAGGCCTGTACATTACCCACCTTGGGACAATTCAGAGGGGCTAGTCTAGCTCTAGAACTCTCTGTGTAGGTGCAGAGGCTGTAGTTGGCCATATGGCTGCTTGCCTTCTCCCTGTGCCAAATAGCACTTCCTACCCATCCCTTCCACAGGTGTTGCTCCCAAGGGCATATCTAAATAAACATCCTGCATGCTAAATTCCATTTCAGACTTTGCTTCCTTGGGAACCCAAACTGAGGTAGAGAGTGGGTAGAAAAGGTTACAATAATATTTGCAGGTGCTATAATTGCATCACTGCCTGATTGATTTTCCTCAAAACAGCCCCAAGAGGGAACCCAGGTCCTCTATGCCAAGCTATTTGGCTCACAAAATCACAGACCTAGCAATTGTAGCATAGGACCATATGAGGCTAATTTTTCCCACTCTAATTGTGTAAGGTATATAAGAATTTAATAATAAACACCTCTTAAAACAACTGTTTTATCATTAGCCTCATTATAGATCATTCTATTGAAAATGTAGACTAGGATCAAGACTAGATATACAGATAATCGAAGTATACTTAGAGATCCAATAATTTAAAATTCAAATTGCTGAGACTTTTTTCAAGAAGCTGTACTATTCAAAAAGTACATCATCCCATTCACTTATACCTTCTGTTAGAATTCTTTTTTTTTTTAAACATCTTTATTGGAGTATAATTGCTTTACAATGGTGTGTTAGTTTCTGCTTTATAACGAAGTGAATCAGCTATACATATATCCCCATATCCCCTCCCTCTTGGGTGTCCCTCGCACCCTCCCTATCCCACCCTTCTAGGTGGTCACAAAGCACCCAGCTGATCTCCCTGTGCTGTGTGGCTGCTTCCCACTAGCTACCTATTTTATATTTGGTAGTATATATTAGTCCATGCCACTCCCTCACTTCGTCTCAGCTTCCCCTTCCCCTTCCCCGTGTCCTCAAGTCCGTTCTCTACATCTGCATCTTTATTCCTGTCCTGCCCCTAGGTTCTTCATAACCATTTTCTGTTAGAATTCTTGAAACCACTTTTCTTTATTTCTCATTGTTCTCTTCTCTTTTCCCCTCCCAGTATCAGTCCCTCCACCCACCCCTTAAGGCAAAATACAGGTTCTTCCCATCTTAGCCATGTCTTCAAATTCATGTTCTGACACTTTCTTGCTATGTGGCCTTGATAAGGTCTCTTAATTTCTCTGAGCCTTAGTTTTCTTTTCTGTAAGGCGAGGCAGGTGGAAAATACTTAACTACCATAGTTGTGGTGTACATTGAGTTAATGTATGAAAAATGCAGACCATGGTACCTAGCACATACCAAGTACTAAGCAATTTTTTTTCCTCTGTTTCTTCCTGTGAGAAATACTGTGAAAGGCTGTATGAATTAAAAGACCCTAAGACCCACTGCAAGTAAATGGTGGATGCATTGAAGTAGGGAGCAATCTTTTCCTATTTTGTAATTAAACTCCTATTTATTGGACACTTAAGTGCTAGGTATACAATTGTAGACAAGATAAAGTCTCTTGATTCAAGGAGCTTACCAAATAGTGAGGGAGTTATAGATAAGAAAATAAAAATGTGGGAGAAAGTGGAGTGTTGACTGCATATATAGAAAGAATGAGATGGGACCGTCTTTCTTTTTTCATAGCTGTGTTTCTTAAAAACAACATTCAGAGGAAGAGCTAGGTTGCTGCCTTTGGATTAACATGAAGGCAGTGTTGACTGTAGACATGAGGGACTTGCTTCCAGAACAGGGATGCTATTTCCAGCACAAATACAAAGGCTCATCAAAGAATTGCAAAATATCTCTAACTAGCCACCAAGCACATTCCCTAAGACACCTGGCCTTCCCAAGCCTGACACCTGTCTTTGTAGTGCTGCTAATAATGATAAACAATTAAAAGAAAACATGGATCTAAGTGGTGACTTTGATGAAATAGAGATTATTGTAAATTGAGGGGGAAAAGACATATCTTTATGAACTATTACCCCAAATATAAGCAAAACTGTGTGTGACAAATGCAAATGTAGCCCATTCCTTTTAGTCACCCCATCCCCATACAAAGGACTTCACATTCTCAAGTGAGTATCACTGATTCAACACAGTTTTCTGGAAACCTTTTGTCTTTGAAATGGACAAAAATGTCATTTTCTTTCATGATTCTCTTTTGGTGCTATGGAAAACAGTGTAATTATACAGCATGTTATACAGTATCATTTCAATAAGGAAGAGATTAGTCCTGGTTTATGATAGAATAACATTCTCTGGGATTCAATATAGCATGAAGGTAATAAAAACAAGGTCTTTTTAAATTCATCACCAGGAATAAAAGAGAAAAGATACTAAACCAAAAAGGTGAAGGGAAGGTGGGTAGATGGCATTTTGTCAGAAGACTGAAAGCAGTACACGTAGTCTAAGAAGATGAAATGGAATTGAATAAAGGAAGGAAAAGGGGAAGAAAGGGTGAAGTATTGAATATGTGCTTAGACCTTTATGTTTCTTCTCCTATTTACTCATTACAATATTTTACAGACAAAGAACTTGAAGCTCAGATCAATTGTTGACTGCCCAAGCTGACCTAGCTGGTAAAGTTATAGGTTTGAGCCCAAATCAGGCACAATCCAGACTCAGCTTATTCTTGTTATATGTCCGAGATTTCTGAACAATCTCTACTTGTTTATTAAGGAAATTGATAACAATCCTTCTAGTGATTATCCTGAAGCAAATCCATCCTCTGCTGCAGCTTGGGCATTTGTGGCTTAAGTGTTTAATATCTCTACCATGGGGTGAGAAGCATGACGGTTAAAGAAGGAAAGACATTTGATAAGCCCGGCTTGATGCTTTATTTCAAGTCAGAGGTGATCTTTCGTAGACACAAAATCTTCCTATTTTCCCAGATTTTAATGTAAGAAGACTTCTATATAATGTTCTCTTAGGTCAAAAAGTAGAGTACAATATTCTTCCCTCAGTTTCCTAAACATAAGACCATCCTTCCCATTCCCAGGCTTTTGTTTGTGCTATTTCCTATGCCTGAAATATTTCTTCCTTCTGAGTACTCTCTTTTGCCAACACACACATTCCTGTGGATCGCAGCTTTTCTTTTAGATCACCATTCTTTCAGCACATCAGAAGGAAAGACAAGATAAGATCTGTTCTCTCCGTTCTAGGAAATTCAAAGTACTATACAGCTCTTTTATTTTTTTAATCACATTGAACACAGTTGTAATTTTGCATTTATTTATGTAGAGTTTTATTTATGCCTGCTTCTCACAAACTCCACAAGAACAGAGACTATATATTTGTGTTATTTTGATCCTTACCATTACATCCCCAAGACGTAGCTTTACTAAAATCTTAAGTGAATGAATAGTAGTTTCAATACGTTTTTCTTCCTTTCCTAGAAAACACACTACCATGGGAAAACTATGTTTCTTCTCTTTCTCTTAGTAACTGAATAACATTGTTATATATTGAAAAGACCATGAGCTTCTGCATACTCTTGGGTCTGAATCCTAGCTTTGACACTCAAAGTATGGCATTGTATAATTTATTTACTTCTTGAAGACTCTGATTACTCCTCTATTAAAGTGGATATAAGTTCATGTCTTATAGGATTGTTCCAAATCTTAATGACATATTGATACATCATATGCAATTAGCAATTGTGAGTTTCCTAATTCTATACCTGTGTTTTTCTTCTTACAAATAAGTTGATGGTTATGCAAGCTTTTTTTTTTTTTTAATGCAAGCTGTTGAGTTGTTGGTGCAGGTACTGCCACCAGAGCATGAACTGGCTTCTGGATGTGCAATTTGACATAGGTTCATTAGGATAAAATATTTTACCTCCTCCTGGAAGTCATCCTTAGCTAAAATGTATTGGTAGTTTAATCACGGTCCATAGTCTCTTTTCTTCCTACCACATGGTATTTTTTAAATTCTATTTTTCATTTTATCCCAATTGTTTTGAATATGTGTATTTTCCTTCTTTTGTTCAATTAACCAGGAACCCCACTAGATTTTACGGGGTGATACAAAAGTGAGGTTGGAAACAACTCTACCATTTATCTTGCAGTTTGTTGGCATAGGCAAAGGTTAAAATAACACAGTAACAGGGCAATATTAATAAGCAATTCTAGAAATCTTTTGTATGATATGGTTACTGTGTATCATACACTGTGTAACTGTGTAAACTGTTAAACATCACTGTGTAAACATCAATGATGATAGCTTCTAGGAAAGAAAAATGTAAGTGCAAAGCCATGTTAATATGAAAGGAGATGGTGGATGCCAAGTCTAAGGGGTGGTAGATATATGGAAGAGATGAGAAAGTTGAAACTGATTAGATGGAAAACGGAGCTAGATCATAGAGACTTTGCCAGTCATTCCATAAAGTTTGTTTATTCGTTTCCTAAAAGCAATATGGTGTTAAAAGGCTTTTAGCAGGAAAACAACATGATGTCATGACTGTTTAACAAAGGCAAATCTTGTCTCACTTAAAAATATTGTCTTTCTCTCAAAATCATGTCTTCCATTAAGGCAGGGGCCGCATTTTCTCCTTTTGTGCATTTCCCTAAGCATTTAAAAATTAATAGGTGCAGAATAATCCTCAACGCATCATACATTAAGTTGTATAGTATGCAAACTAACATTTGAATTCTCAAGAAGACTTACAAGCTGTTACAAATAAAGGAACAAGGTATTAATTAATTTAAGTGTATATAAGTAGGGCTCTACAGGCTTGGAGAGCTTCTATATAGACTGTGTGATGTGTTCTCATGATCTTCCTCTAGATGGGATGGGAAAGGAGAGAGCCAGATATTAAATACGTGCTTTGAAATCGATAGGGCTCACAGACATGGCTGATCTTGTAAGTACATTTAAAATTTGGGCTATATGGAAACCAGAGGCCTTCAGGGAATCCTTGAGTCTTGTTCTGTCCAGTCATATTTTTATACTTTCATATCCACAAGATCTTGTCAATAAGATGAATGCTGATGTACCAGCATCCTGAGCTAAAGGCAGAGCTCAAACATCCAAATAATTGATGCATTTTTTATCAGACTAGACAATAGCCATAAAATAAAATCAAACAAGAGTCTGATAACAGTTTTTTGCTTTCTTTTTTACTATTTCTGTTACACAATCATTCAATGATTTTACCATTCTATTTTAAAGAAACTGAAGAAATGAAAGGGGGTTTGGAGACAAGATGCTCCTGTCATGAAATACACATCTTAAAATTAGAAAAGGACAATGTGAAAACTTGTCATAGTGTGAAGAAAAAGGTTTTAGAGCAAGGAGAGTAAAATTCTCCTCCCACACTTTCCTTCCTATCTCTCTCTCCCTCCTTCTCTCTCCCTTTCCTCTCCTTTCTCTGTATCTTACTCTTTCTTATACTGTCTCACTTCATTACATCATATACCCATAAGTTGATGTGGGGACCCTTCATATTCCTATTACAAGCAATTCTTAAGCACTTATTATGTGATAGTCATTGTGATCAAAACTAGGGATAAAAACGATAAATTAGACTGAGTTATGGAGAGAAACTGGGTGTAACTCTCCTTTGTACCCCCCAAAACTGGCAATGCTTAATTAAGTTTCATAAAATAAAAACAGTGAGTACTAAAAACATTAGTAAGAATAAAATTAATAATTGAGTGTTTGCTGTATGCCGTGGTTTTAAAATGTGGTCCCTACACCAACAGCATCAGCATCAGCTGAGCTACAATGAGGTATCGCCTCACACTGGTCAGAATGCCCATCATCAAAAAGTCTACAAATAATAAATGATGGAGAAGATACGGAGAAAAAAGAACTCTCCTACACTGTTAGTGAGAATGTAAATTGGTACAGCCATTATGGAGAACAGTATGGAGGTTCCTTAGAAAAATAAAAAAGAGTTACCATATGATCCTGTTATCCCACTCCACTGCATATATCTGGAGAAAACTCTAATTCGAAAAGATACATGCACTCCAGTGTTCATTGCAGCACTATTTACAATAGCCAAGACATGGAAGCAACCTAAATGTCCATCGACAGATGAATGAATAAAGAAGATGTCATATATATATATCACATTTTATATATATATATATATAATGGAATGTTACTCAGCCATAAAAAAGAATGAAATAACACCATTTGCAGCAACATGGATGGACCCAGAGATTATCATACTAAGTGAAGTAAACCAGACAGAGAAAGATAAATATCATCTGATATTGTTTATATATGAAATCTAAAAAAAAAAAAAGATACAAATGAACTAATGTACAAAACAGAAACAGACTCGCATACTTAGAGAACGAATTTGTGGTTACCAGGGGATAAGGGGGTGGGGAGGAATAGATAAGGGCTTTGGGAATGACATGTACACACTGCTATATTTAGAATAGATAACCAACAAGGACCTACTGTATAGCACAGGTAACGCTGCTCAATATTCTGTAACAACCTAAATGGGAAAGAATTTGAAAAAGAATAGATACATGTATATGTATAACTGAATCACTTTGCTGTACACCTGAAACTAACATGACATTGTTAATCAACTATGCTCCAATACAAAATAAAAAATTAAAAACAAACAAAAAAAAATAAGCACTCAGGTTTCCCTCTAGGCTGAGTAAATCAGAAATTCTGGGGTGGGCCCTGGAATCTGTTTTGTAATAAGCCCCCAGGTGATAGAATTGGACACTAAAGTTTGAGAACCACTTCTCTATGTTCAGTAGTTTACATGAGTCATCTCATGTAATCCTCATAAGCCTTATGAGTCAGATACTATTCTAGCTTTGCATTATATATTATATATTGCTGCCTAACCAGTCATCCCAAAATGTGGTGACTTAAAACGAAAGCAATCGGGGACTTCCCTGGTGGCGCAGTGGTTAAGAATCCACCTGCCAATGCAGGGGACATGGGTTCGATCGCTGGTCTGGGAAGATCCCACATGTCACGGAGCAGCTAAGCTCGTGCGCCACAACTACTGAGCCTGCGCTAAAGAGCCCATGAGCCACAACTACTGAGCCCATGTGCCACAACTACTGAAACCCATGAGCCTAGAGCCTGTGCTCCACAAGAGAAGCCAAAGCAATGAGAAGTCCACACACTGCAATGAAGAGTAGGCCCTGCTCACCACAACTAGAGAAAGCCCACACAGCAACAAAGACCCAACACAGCCAAAAATAAATAAATAAAAATAATAAAGTTCCCTTTAAAAAAAAAAAAAGCACATGTATTAAAAAAAAAAAGAATCCACCTGCTAATGCAGGGGACATGGGTTTGATCCCTGGTACAGGAAAATCCCACATGCCACGGAGCATCTAAGCCCATGTGCCACAATTACTGAGCCTGTGCTATAGACCCCGTGAGCCACAACTGCTGAGCCTGCGTGCCACAACTATTGAAGCCCGTGTGCCTAGAGCCTGTGCTCCTCAACAAGAAGGCACGGCAATGAGAAGCCTGTGCACCACAACGAAGAGTAGCCCCTGCTCGCCGCAACTAGAGGAAGCCCGCACACAGCAACAAAGACCCAACACAGCCAAAAAATAAATAAATGTTCCTTTAAATAAATATATAAAAAATTTAAACAACAGCAATCGTTGTGTCATTGTCTCATGATTCTGAGGTTAAGTAACCTCACAGTATGCTTTCACTCATTCAGGGTCTCTCATATGATTGCAGTCAGATGATGGGGCTAGAATGATCTGAGGGCTCATTTGCACATATGTCTGTGGCCTGTTCCATGGAGACTTAATGGCTGGGGAGCAGGAATAGCTGCAACTCTTGAGACATCTCTTTCTAATTCTCTCTAACCTCTTCATCCTGGTAGCTTCTGGGTAGCCAGACTTCTTAGAGGACAGCTTCAAAAGCAAAAATCCAAGGGGAAAGAGTGAGAGAGAGAAAGGGAAGCATGAGTTGTATCACCTTTTAGGACCGAGCCTGGCAAGTCATGTGACATCATTTCTCCATGCCTACTTGCCAGGCGGTCACAAAAGCCTACCCAGGTTGAAAGCGAGAAGCAGAGACTCCAATTCTTGATGAGGGAATTGACAAGTTTTGAGACGAGGTGTCAGACTGGAAATATTTTTCCACTGATCTTTATAGAATATAATCTGCTACAATCTCCATTTTTCATCTAAGAAAATAGAGATGGAGGAAGGATTAATAACTTGCCTAAGATTTCTTAGTAAATGGTAGAACAGAGATTTAAGCTGAGAGGTAGCAGTCTTTATCAGAATGCAATACTGGTTTCCATACAGTTTACTCTCAACCAAGTGTATATGGAATATTTTACATTGATTATTTATTTCTGTCATCAAGAACCCAGTGCAATCTATACCATTACTTTTGCTGTTTTGCAGATGGGACAACTAGGGGTTAGAGACATTAAATAGCTTTTCCAAATGTGCATGCCAGAATTTGAATACAGGTGGTATTTCTCCAAAACATGAAATCAAGCATAGCACTATGTTGCTGTTTTCTTTTATCAATTATGATCATTCATATCATGAATACATATGTATTTTTGTCATGTGTTTTAGTGTTTTTGTTTTCTTCTCTGCAATTTCTGCCTTAATTTATAAAATCATAATTGTTTCTTATTCCCATAATTTAAAATAAATTGCCCTACTTCCAGAAGTGTACCTTTACCCTGAGTTAGGGATAGTGCCACTTTCTCTAGAAACTACACTGAAAGATTAATGTGATGGCTCAGTCTAGGAAGAAGGGCAGAAAGATGTCAAAGACAATAGGGAAAAGTTGAGGAAACTTGGCATGTTTTTGCTGAAAATAAGAGATTAATGGAGGATAAAATTGATGCCTGAAAATATGTAAATATTAGTCATGGGGAAGAATTTAAACTTATGTGTAGCTCTTATGACAGGAAAGATATAAAACTAATGGTTAGATATTTCAGGTAGGCAGATTTCGATATAGAACAAAGCCCTGTATAATGAGGACTGCGTGGCAATGAAATGGATTCCTAAGAGGTATATCTGTACTTGTGGTTGAAAAAATGTCAAAGAGATCAGCTGCCCAGTTATTGAAAATATTGCAGAAGAGCTTCCAACACTGGATAAATTGTCAAAGGGGATGGCATGTAAGCCTGCTTCTAGTCCTAAGATTCTAAGATCACTGAGCAATTTATTGAGGATGTCCCTTCCACTGAACAGCGCTAGAACACCCAGGCATTTTCTCAGGCTTAAGTGAGCATTAGAATCTTGAGACTACAAGGGGCCCCACTGGGAATCTACCAGGATGACAAGAGGAGAGGAGATGCAGCTTGCCCACAGGACATGTCAACTCTTCCTTTTGTGGCAGTCCAGGTAGCAGGTCACACAGCCCTCTGAAAACTGTCTTCTTTCCAGATGACAACTTCGGATCCAAGGAGACAAGATTGGTGGGTATAGGGCTGCTCTGGCTTAGAAGCTTCATATTCCGGAAGAGTCAATATCTGTCTTAACACCCCACATGAATAGCTTCCAGGGTGACCACCACATATTCATACAATACACATGTTACACAGCACTCAGGGAATCCCAAAGCATGGTGTATTTATGTATTTATAGTTTGTTTATAGTTTTTCCCAATCCAGATGTACTTTAATACTCAGGGTTATTTTATTTATTTATTTTTTGTGGTATGCGGGGCTCTCACTGTTGTGGCCTCTCCCATTGTGGAGCACAGGCTCCGGACGCGCAGGCTCAGCGGCCATGGCTCATGGGCCCAGCCGCTCAGCGGCATGTGGGATCTTCCCTGACCGGGGCACGAACCCGTGTCCCCTGCATTGGCAGGCGGACTCTCAACCACTGCGCCACCAGGGAAGCCCCCAGGGTTATTTTTTAACATTCGCGATGTTGCCTAGAAACATGTTGACTTTCTTACTCTTATCAGTTTTTTCAGGGTAGCTGAGCTAGAGAATTAACTCAAGGTGGTTCTCATGCAGCAGGGGTGGTATTTCATTGACACTGTGCCTATAGTAGCATCAGAAATGTAATGTGATATCAACTCCATTCTGAAGCACTTGCCACAGTGTCAGGCCCTTTACTAAAGAGCTTAAATGCAAGATTTCATTTCATCTTCAAAGCATCCCTATGTCCTAGCTACTATTTGTAGCCCCATTTTATAGACAACAAATTAAGTCTTGAGAGAATAAGGAATTTTTCAAGGTCATCCAGCTAGTGACAGGGTCTAAATCTGGATCTGGTTTTGTCTGTCTCCACAGTCTGAGCTTTTAACCACTTGTTTACTCACCAACTGTGTACTGACCTTCAACTCTGTGTCAAGAACTTTGCTAGGAGCTAGGGATAAAGAATTGAACAAGACACATATGGAACCTATATACTGCATGTAGCAACAACCTGTGCTAAATCATAACCATTACAGATTGAAAATGTCTAAGTACTAAATTATATTAAAGGAAAGTGTCACTGATGCCAGGGATGTGAGCAGTAAACTATTAAGATAACTAAGTAGCTTCCCAAATAAGATAACTTGGGGTGACCAAGACCACCCAACAAACTCTTCTTCTTCCCTAGATTTGATCAAATAAAAGAGGCAAATAAAGACCTGAGATTCCTTTAATTTTGGAAGATTTTATGAAAGTCTTTATTGCCACCTCAATAGAAAAAAACAAAGGTACCATTGTCTATTATATTCTTTTGAGGAATGAAAGTTAATTTAATAGTAGTGGCTACTTCAAGATAAATGAGTTTTACCTATACTTAGATTGAATAGAAGAATAATACAGGATTAAATTCCATTTACGTTTATCATGACTTTGACTGGGTGTCCCATGGATGGACCTGAGTCCCCATTCTCAATCTTGGCACGGGAAGAGAAAGATTTATGGATTTGAAAGTGGCTTCAGGGCAGGGTTTCCAGATAAAATGCAGAGCACTCAGTTACATTTGAATTTCTGATAAACAAATTTCTACTCTAAGTATATCTCAAATATTGCACAGAACATACTTTTACTAAAAATGATTTGTTTTTTGACTAAAGTTCAAATTTAGCTGGATGCCCTGTATTTTCATTTGCTAAATCTGGCAACTCTACTTCAGGGATCCATGTGCTTAGCATTGCCAACCTGATTTTGCAGAGCTGGGACATACTCCGCCCTCTGGGAATGCATTTATTTTTTCTTTAGCCAGTAAATGTTTACAGAGGGCCTACTGTCTGAGATGCATGTGCATATTGATATAGATGATTATAGTGCCAGGTGAAAAATATTGTGAAAGTCAAGAAATACATCAATTAAAATGACCACAAAATGGCCAGTATTTATAAAGGTGTATTCTCAGTGTCTGCAAACACTGTGTTGAGCCCATAGATGTATTCTTTCACTAGATCTTTATATCAACCCCAAGAAGTAGGTGTATTTAATATAAGAAGGAACTGAGATGTGAGACTTGGAGATGGTAAGTCACTTACACTACTGCACATGGATGATACGTGGCAGAGCCAGGATGGAGGCCTTGGGCTGCTTAATGCCAGAGCCTGGGCTTTGACCAAGATGGCATTGGATAAATACAGTTGGCTGAGAAAGGCTCACTACGAAAGTGCTTTGAATTAGATTTTGTAGTGGAATTAGGAATGGACCAAGTCAAAAAAATGGATGATGGAAGTGAGGACAGTCTTCTTGAGAAAATACCATGCGTGAAGAGTAGGGCACATAAGGAGAAAGGCAGGAAATGGGTAGGAAACCAGACAATGTTAGGTTTGGCATTCACCTCTTAAAGAAATATTTCCTGATTACTCCATCTTGGTCAAGTACTGGTAATTTCTATTTATGGAGAACCACAAGTTAGGATCACTTTATTTTAATGATAAGGATATGGTGCAATCAAATACTTAAAATTAATGTTGTCCCCAATGTGAATATAATAGCAAATAAATATAATAACACAACGATAATACACAAGTATTCACTATGGGCCAGAAATAGTTCAATGTACTTTACATGTATTAACACATACAGTCCCACAGCAACTCTATGAATTAGGTATAATTTTTGTCTCATTTTAAAGGAGAAGAAATTGAGGAATAGCAAGTTAAAATACCTTGCCCAGGAGTGACACTTCCAAAAGTAAAGGTTCAAGTTGCACTCTCCCAAGTTCTAGCTATCCTTGTTTGTCAGCTGATTCATGGAAGTCTGATTCTGGACTAGGAAGGCTGGGCTATCAATGTGCAGTGTACAGTAATCCTAGCAGTCTGAAAGCTGAACGCACACAAGTAGTTTTACATAATTAATTTAATTCAACATTTTTATTTAAATTCACTGCTGACTTCCCCATGGGAAGCCTTCTGGAATGCTTGCCTATGCAGATTTTCATAATCAGAAGGCAACAGGAGACAAGCGATAGCACAGGCTGCTGAAAATGAAGTTCTAGACATATTCAGATGATGGGGTAACTGGGGAGGCTGCTCAAGCAGGCAGGTCGAGAACAATAAATGAGATGTCAACAGGCAAATCCGAGGAGCTTAGTAAAATATTTCAGACACAGAATTGTGCTGACAGTCATATATGGGTGTGTGTTCAAGGAAACAATGGTGGAGTATGAGAAGTGATACAAGTAAAATGTAAGGGTCGAATGTGTGCTAGGTGGCTTCTACTTGCACTAAATTATTTGTTTTGCTATCAGAATACACGAATGGACATTATTATACCCATTTTACAGCTAGAGACTGAGGCATAGAAAAGTTATATGTAGTGGCCAAGGACACATAATTAGTAAGTAGAAAACAGTATTTCTTACTAGTGGTCACTTCTCTTATTGCGAAAACATATCTACTTTCCATCTATTCATTTATTTCCCCAAATATTTAATCAGTTTCTGTGGAAGCACTTTTATTTTGTAGTAAACAAAACAGTCACAGTTCCTGAAAACATGGGGCTGTCAGTCTCTCATTTATACTGTCCCTGTCATCTGATATTAATTGGTTGTTTCATTTTTTATTTCTGTGATTGTGAATACCTTGTTTCATTTAGCATAGATCACATCTGTTCTGGATTGAGGAAAGATGAAAGTATTGGCTGAGGTTTGAGCTAGGTAGGATCCAGGACAGAAAGTTTAAAAAAAAAAAGAAAAACTCAAGTTGGTGTGGCTGTCAATCTGGTACGTCGTCCAAATGCTAAACTGAAAAGCAGATCAATAGTTGTCTACCGTCTACCGTGGGACTTCCGGAAACAAGTCATTGTCTGTGCTTAATTAAAATGCCAGACTGACATCTGACACCACATCAGAAGTCTATGACAGCTTCAATGGTTACATTATAGGAGAAGTTGCAGTGATGGGGAAACAGAGAAGGTGAAGTGGTACCCAGAGCCCTGGCCTACATTTAGGGTCAAAATCAGCCCATTCTCTAATCACCTGGGCATTGTTGGTACAACAGTATACTTGCATTTGTGAATATGCAGAAGTTCATATTTTTTTCCTTCCAAAGTGCTGAAGGGAAGGGAGTACAACCCAGACTGCAAGGGTGGATTGTGACAGGTCCTGGACTTTCTTCATCTATTAATTAAAGATGAAGACATTTTTACAATTTAAATCCAAGGAAGGAAGGCCTGGGCCAAAATACCTTCAGGGAAAATTTTAATTTTTAAACTTCAGTGGATCACAAGTTTTCATGACCTACAAAGGCTTTCCATGATTTCATCACCTCCCCTTAAGCCCTGATCTCACCTTCCACAGCTGCCTGCCTGCCTGTCTTGCTCAGTTCTCCCATCCCTCTGGTTTGCTACTCAGGCCTTCAAAACGCTCTCCACCACAGGGCCTTTGGATCTTCTTTCCTTTCTGTCTCAAATTCCTTTTCGCCAGATATCTGCCTCCTCAATGCTCAATGCCACTCTGACTGACACTCTTATTTCTAAATCACAGTTAAGAAACCCAGCCCTTTTATTTACTCTATTTATTTTATCCATAGTAATTATGGCTTTCAAAAATATTTTATAATTTATGTATTCTATTATTTATTGTCTGGATTTCCTAATAATACACAATCTCTACGTGGGCAGGGATTACTTTTCTATTTTCACTAATGAGTCTCAAGTGTTTAGGAACACACCCTGCATGTCATAGCCTCTCAATAAGTGTTTGTTGAAAGAGTGACAACATTTTCTCATATGTAATATTCCACAAGTGCACACCTACATTCACATCATCCTGCCCAGATTTTAGGTTAATTCTAATTCATAGGTTTGCTCAAAGTGAAATATAAAGTGCTTATAATCTAGCATAAAAAACTGATCTCAAAGTGGAGGTCTGGTTTATCAGTGCCCTACAGGGTGAGTTAGGTCTTAGTAAAGTACACATTCTTTAGTAGAGCTGTTTGTTTGTTTTTCTGGAAGGGAAGCCACAAATTGGAAATCTCTACCATGTTATCTAGTGTAAGAATTGTTTTTTGCTTGTAAAATTAGAAATCAACAAGAAAATGCCCAGAAAAAACAAAAGTCAATCAAATTTTACTTTTTCTTTCAAAACCCTTCACAATAATTGGGTACAAAACAAACTTTAAAAGAAAACCACAACTGAAATTACCAACTATTTAGAAATGAAAACCAATCAGTTCACTACACATGCTTTTGGTAACAGTCAAATATAAACATATAGACTTAAATGATTAGAAAGCAAAATGAGTAAGTTTTACCTAAGTTCCAAACTCAGAAGTATTAGAGAAAGAAAACAGAAGTGGATTTGATTTATAAAATAATTTTTTGAATGAGTGTTTCGAAATAAATGATGAAATAGAGAATCTTTGTTAAGTTAAATTATCAAAAGAAAACGAGCAAAGAAGGGAAGGAGAGAGAAAGTGTATAAGAGAGAATTCAAATAAATAAAATTGGGAACAAGAAAGGGGGCATAACTACAGATATAGAAAACATTTAAATATTTTTGAAAGTTTAATGTATATAAAAATAGGTGTAAAAGGATTTTTATTGCATTATCCTGTGTAATACTGAGTGACTAGAGACAATCTTACTATCCAGCTAGGAAGAGAGTAGTTAAATAGCTTTTGGTATTTCACACTGTGAAATATTATACAAGAGTTAAAAAGGTTGAGATAGATATAAATATATACAGTTACATACATATATACATTTATATTACCTTCCAGAATACATAACACACAGAGACACACACACATTATTAGATTAACTGAAAAAAGAAAATAGCAAAATAACATGATCTCCCATATTTGAAAACATTTAAAAAGATAAATAAATCCCTAGTAAGCCAAATATATTTTTATTATATATATTTACTCACATAAATTTTTAAAAATCTGGAAATATGTAAGGAAAACTCTTAATTCTTATTTCTTCTAAGAGTGGAATGATTGGCAAGGCTACAAGTAGCCTTTCACTCTTGGCTCTATGCACTTTCTTGTTGTTTGCATTTTTAATAATGAAGATATACTCAAATATTACTTGTATAATAAAAATATATAAAGTACCCTTATCTATATAAGTAGTGTGTAATTATTATACTTGGAACTCTGGTGCCAGTATATTTTTCAGGTAAACAAATATAGATTCAGATAAACATATATTACATCAAGATAATTCCTTTCTTTGTGAATTTCAGGTTACCTAATCACTGCTACTGCACTTTGCTGTTTAAACAAACATGCAACCATTTTTTTTTAATAGACATACCTGTGTGTTAGGCTTCCTCCTAGACCTTAACGTTACAGTAATTAACTATGATGATGATGACAATGTGATCATCATCATAAACCCATAGAGCTTTGCAGATAGCCATCACAAGTGGTTTTGCATTCATTCTGTATGGAATAAAATAATTTTTTGGAATGGAGAAGTAATATGATTAGATTTAGACATGAGCTGATCTGTTGTCAGATTGGAGGGAGGACTATGATAGAACAATTTGGAGGCAGAAAGACCAGTTAGGACAGTGAATCTTCCTTGAGAACACCTCAGAAAAAGTGAGATAGGGGTAAAAGGTTGATTACTAAGCCTCACCCCAGTAGTTCGATTTTCCAAGAGAGACCAGGAATGATCTCTTTCTCTGTGTTTTGTGTATACACATGCACATGTAATAAGTATTTTTAAAATACCCACAGGACTCTGGTGATCAGCTAAGTGTGAGGATCTCTGAGCAAGGAAAATATGTACAACGATCCAAATAATCTTTGGAGAGCTCAAGTATAAAAAGAAAGGGGCAGAGTGAGAAATGTATAATGCAGAGAAATTACATTAGGAGAGTCTTTTTAGAAAGAGAACTTTTTTTTTTTTTTTTTTTTGTGGTACGCAGGCCTCTCACTGTTGTGGCCTCTCCCGTTGCGGAGCACAGGCTCCGGACGTGCAGGCTCAGCAGCCATGGCTTACGGGCCCAGCTGCTCCGTGGCATGTGGCATCTTCCCGGACTGGGGCACGAACCCGTGTCCCCTGCATCGGCAGGTGGACTCTCAACCACTGCGCCACCAGGGAAGCCCTAGAGAACCTATTTTTAACTTTCTGAAAATCATACAGGTTTGGATGATACCTTTACCAATTCTTATTTCCTTGTTCACTTTTCTAGTCATCATTTCTGGAATGAGTATTTTCATTTTAGTTCAGATTTATTTAGAATGTATCTCTCTCTCTCTGAAGAGGTACAATTCTTTTTTTTCTTTGTTTTACTTTATTTTATTGAAGTATAGTTGATTTACAATGTTGTGTTAATTTCTGCTATATAGCAAAGTGATTTTGTTATACATATGTATACATTCTTTTTTATATTCTTATCCATTATGGTTTATCACAGGATATTGGATATAATTCCCTGGTATGCAGTAGGCCCTTGTTGTTTATCCATTCTATATATAATTGTTTGCCTTTGCTAACCCTAAACTCCCAATCCATCCCTCCCCCTCCCCTCTTCCCCTTGGCAATCATAAGTCTGTTCTCCATGTATGTGAGTCTGTTTCTGTTTCATAGATAAGTTCATTTGTGTCATATTTTAGATCCACATATAAGTGATATCATATGGTATTTGTCTTTCTCTTTCTGACTTACTTCACTTAGTATGATAATCTCTAGGTCTATCCACGTTGCTGCGAAAGGCATCATTTCATTCTTTTTTCATGGCCGAGTAGTATTCCTCTGTGTACATGTACCACACTGAAGAGGTACAATTCTAATGAGAGGATGGAGAGACTGGTTGGGCTAAAGAAGAAAGTGGAATAATAGAGAAAGGATCTTTGGCAAAACAGAGCATCATATAAATGAACAAAATGTCCTGCTTGACTACTACTAGTTGTTTGTTTATTGTCCTCTGTATATAATACCCTAATGACATATCACTGTCTAAAAGGTCTAATGGGATCTGGACCTGAAATTTGTCCAGCCTTCTCTTAATCTAGGCTTCCCCTTCCTTGCTCCGATACTGCCATGCAGACGTTCTGGCCTGAGAGTCTTTGGTCTTGTTCCCTTGTCTGAAACCATCTCCCTGCTTCCATTCAAAGTTGCCACCTTCTCAGCCTCTAGATTTCAGTTTAGGTGTCACACCCTCAGAAATACTGTTCTTGACCTTTCTACATAAAAGAAGCTTCCCTAGTTTTACTTTCATCTCTGCTCATTTCCTTCCTAGCTCTTATCACAGTGTGTGATGCATTTGTTGACTGATATATTTTCAGTCTTCAGCAGTAGGTTACGAGGCCATCATGGCAGGGACTGTGCCTCCTTGTCCATTGGGTGTAGCCAGCCCCCATCAAAATGCCTGGCAGACACTTAGTATTCAAATAATACTGTTAGAGAAGTGAAATTTGAAGAAAAGCAGAAACAGTAATCATAAGTTACATGCAGCTAATTTTAAGAACCCAGAATTCAAAGACTATGTTCTCATATATGTTAGTATCAGAAGGCAAAATATACATATTCATGTATATGCTAGTCATGAAATTAAGCTGCTCAGGGATCCAATCTCTATCATTTGAGGTTATTCATTTCTATTTTGGCTGTACCTGAGTTTGCTGCAAGATAGTTTGTCAAGATTTTTCCTTTTTTTAAAAGCTAATGGCCTAGTCATCCCCAGGAGGGGCCTGAGGCTGCGTGTGGAGGTGTACAGAGGTTTCCACTGGCCACTACCTGCTAAACTGAATATACTTAGCTACCTTGTCAAGTCCTAGAATTGTTTGATTTTCTGCAGGAAATGTTTGCCTTTGAAAACTCCAGTGGGGAAATAGCTTTTTCACCTCTGCTCAAGAGAATTAGTTTAACATTGTCTGAAGATGAGATTCATCCCCTGGAGGAGGTACCCAGCATCTAATGAGCTTAGGAACAAATCAGAAAAACAGCAGGGAGTAGATTCCAACCCCCACCCTCACCTTGGTTCCATAAAAAAGTCTGTTTTAGTTGTTTGCATGAGTGAACTACCCATTTAAACTGAGTTTTGTCTGTGTGTTATATTGGATATGTATAACTCTGATATGGAAACACGTCTAGCTACATTATGCATTCTGAAAGGTGTATGATTTTGCTCCTTGGAGTGCATTCTATTTAAATATTCATAAATACATTATCCACCAGGCATGTAGTTTTATCTCTTTTATGTCTACTATGAGTCCTGCTTCTGGCAGTTTCAGCCAGAGCAACTTATACCCTCATAGTCATACACACGTGCACACACACACACACACACACACAAGCATACATATAGTCACTGAAACAGTGACTGCCCAACAGTTATTCTCAACAACTGCTTCCATTACCTCAGATTGAACTTGATTATTAGCTAGTACCTCCTCTTTCTTTCACTAGGATTTCCTCCCAACTCAATCTCTTCTCTGAAATTAAGCATCTGACATTGGCTCCTTGGACATTGTTTTTGTATTTGTTCATGCCGGCATTTGATCCTCAATTCTCCTTAATAGATCGCCACTTGTCTCACTCTTCTGTTTTACTACAGTCCTTGCTACCTATGGAAGAAGTCCCTTTTCTAGTTCCGCCCTCTTAGAACCCAGGTTGCAATAGTGGCTCTTTGACTGGTGGTTTAACTCTGCAAGATCAAAGGAATAGGCAAGTTTGAAAACAAATTGTTTTAATCTTTAATCACGTAGATTTAGAAAGAATATGTATACTCCAAATGGAAATTGGGTAGGAAAACTTTTAACAGAAAAACTTTACCCCCAGAGCAACACTGGTTTGATAGTGCAAGAGAGTACAAATGAGCCAATGAGAGAAGATACTATATGTAGTACTCTCTAGATGAGCTTGGTTTTTTTTTGTTGTTGTTTTGTTTTTAATTTTATAGTTAATTAGAGAATTAAAGCCTTCCAATTATAGAGGAACAAAAACATTTTTTTTCTTTGCCTTGTTTTGTTTGGAAGGGCAGAGAATACATACATGTTACACATGTATGTGTACATGTGTAACACATACATCTCAAAAATTTTCTAAATATCTTAAAGCATGCCAATTCTCATAACTAGTAAGTGACAGTTAAGTACCCCGGCCCTCACCATCATTATGCATTTCCTGGGTAATTGTAGTGACCTCCTGACTTAGGTCCCCGCTTTTGCCCTTGACCTCCTTTAGTTTTTTCATCTGACTGAAGGTAAAATCAAAGTTCTTATTATAATCTTTAAATTTCTCTATGCTTTCACCCCAATTCAAGCTCTTGATGCTCTCCTCTCTCACTTTCTCTTCCTTTCTTGTTCCTTAAACTTCTCAGGCACACACATACCTTAGATCCATTGCACTAGTTTCTATTACTATTCCCAGAAATCTCATTCTCCAGATATCTACATAGTTAGCGCCTACATTTCCTCCATGTCTTTACTCAAAAGATATAAAATAGAGCTTCCCTGGTGGCGCAGTGGTTGAGAGTCCACTTGCCGATGCAGGGGACATGGGTTCGTGCCCCAGTCTGGGAAGATCCCATATGACGCAGAGCTGCTGGGCCCGTGAGCCATGGCTGCTGAATCTGCGCGTCCGGAGCCTGTGCTCCGCAATGGGAGAGGCCACAACAGTGGGAGGCCCGCGTACCGCAAAAAAAAAAAAAAGATATAAAATAGACCCAAATAGAATTTCTAGTTACAGGAATGAAATATCCAAAGAGTTGGTGGGGGGAGAGGGAAGTGCTGATGGGATTAATATCAAATTAGACACTGCAGAAGAAAGATCAGTAAACTTGAAGTCATAGCAATGGAAACTATCCAAATTTAAGCATATGTGTATGTGTGTATATGTGTGTGTGTGTGTGTGTATATATATATATATATATATATATATATATATATATAAAATATTTTGTTTGTTTTCCCAATGTATACAAAAGTTATGTTGACACTATACTGTAGTCTAAGTATACAATAACATTATGTCTAATAAAACAATGTACATATCTTAATTAAAAATACTTTATTGCTGAAAAATGTTAACTACCATGTGAGCTTTCAGCCAGTTTTTTTTTCAGCCAGTAATTTTTTGCTGGTGGAGGGTCATGCCTCAGTGTTGATGGCTGCTGACTGATCAGGGTAGTGGTTACTGAAGACTGGGATGACTGTGGCAATTTCTTAAAATAAGGTAACAGTGAAGTTTGCCACATCAATTGACTCTTCCTTTTATGAATGATTTCTCTGCAGCATGCAATGCTGTTTGGTAGCATTTTACCCACAGTAGAATTTCTTGCAAAATTGAAGTCAGTTCTCTCAAACCTTACCACTGCTTTATCAACTTTGTTGTCATTTCAACAGTCTTCACAACATCTTCACCTGGAGCTGTTTCCATCTCAGGAAAACACTTTCTTTGCTCATCCCTAAGAATCAACTCCTGATCTGTTAAAGTTACCTCATGACATTGCAGAAATTCAGTCACATCTGCAGGCTCCATTTCTAATTCTACTTATCTTGCTATTTCCACCATACCTGTAGTTACTTCCTCTACCTAAGTCTTGAACCCCTCAAAGTTATCCATGAGGGTTGGAATCAACTTTCCAAACTCCTGTTAATGTTGATATTTTGACTTCTCCCCATGAATCATTAATATTCTTAATGTTATCTAGAATGGTGAAGCCAATTCAATGTACTTTGTCTAGATCCATCAGAGGAATCACAATCTATGGCAGCTATAGCCTTATGAAATGTATTTCTTAAATAATAATACTTGAAAATAAAAATTACTCTTTAATCCACAGGTTACAGAATGGATGTTGTATTAGCAGGCATGAAAATATGGTTAATCTAAATCACCATCAGAACTCTTGGGTGACTGTGTGCATTGTCAAGGAGCAGTAATATTTTGAAAGGGATCTTTTTGACTGAGCAGTAGGTCTCAACAATGGTCTTAAAAAAGTCAGTAACCCATGTTGTCAAAAGAAGTGCTGTCATCCAGGCTTTGTTGTACTATTTATTGAGTACAGGCAGAGTAAATTTAGCATAATTCTTAAGGGTACAAGAATTTTCAAAATGGTGAAAGAGCATTGGCTTCAACTTAAAGTCACCAGCTGCATTCGCCCACAACAAGAGAGTTACCCTATCCTTTGAAATTTTTAAGCCAGTCATTGTCTCCTCTCTAGCAATTAAAGACTTTTATGACATCTTATTCCAATAGAAGGATGTTTTGTCTACATTGTTTTTAAAATTTTTTTATTGAAGTATAGTTGCTTTACAATATTGTGTTAGTTTATACTGTGCAACAAAGTGAATCAGCTATATATATACACATATCCCCTCTTTTTTGGATTTCCTTTTCATTTAGGTCACAACAGAGCATTGAGTAGAGTTCCCTGTGCTATACAGTAGGTTATCATTAGTTATCCATTTTATACATAGTATCAATAGTGTATATATGTCAACCCCAAAATCCCAATTCATCCCACACACCCTTCCCCCTTGGTATCCATATGTTTGCTCTTTACATGTGTCTCTATTTCTGCTTTGCAAATAAGATCATCTCTACCATTTTTTAGATTCCACATGTATGCATTAGCAAACGATAATTGTTTTTCTCTTTCTGACTTACTTCACTCTGTATGACAGTCTCTAGGTCCATCCATGTCTACAGATAACCCAGTTTCATTCCTTTTTATGGCTGAGTAATATTCCATTGTATATATGTGCCACATCTTCCTTATCCATTCATCTGTCAATGGACACTTAGGTTGCTTCCATGTCCTGGCTATTGTAAATAGATCTGCAATGAACATTGTGGTACATGACCCTTTTTGAATTATAGTTTTCTCAGGGTATATGCTCAGTACTGGGATGCTTGCTGGGTCATATGGTAGTTGTATTTTCAGTTTTTAAAGGAAGCGCCATACTGTGCTCCATAGTGGCTGTATCAGTTTACATTCCCACCAACAGTGCAAGAGAGTTCCCATTTCCCCACACCCTGTCAGCATTTACTGTTTGTAGATTTTTTTATGATAGCCATTCTGACTGCTGTGAGGTCATACCTCATTGTATTTTGATTTGCATTTCTCTAATGATTAGTGACGTTGAGCATTCTTTCATGTGTTTATTGGCAATCTGTATATCTTCCTTGGAGAAATGTCTATTCAGGTCTTCTGCCCATTTTTGGATTGGGTTGTTTGTTTTTTTATATTGCGCTGCATGAGCTGATTGCAAATTTTGGAGATTAATCCTTTGTCAGTTGCTTCATTTGCAAATATTTTCTCCCATTCTGAGGGTTGTCTTTTTCTCTTGTTTATAGTTTCTTCTGCTGTGCAAAAACTTTTAAGTTTCATTAGGTCCCATTTGTTTATTTTTGTTTTTATTTCCATTTCTCTAGGAGGTGGTTCAAAAAGGATCTTGCTGTGATTTATGTCATAGAGTGTTCTGCCTATGTTTTCCTCTAAGAGTCTTATAGTGTCTGACCTTACATTTAGGTCTTTAATCCATTTTGAGTTTATTTTTGTGTATGCTGTTAGGGAGTGTTCTAATTTCATTCTTTTACATGTAGCTGTCCAGTTTTCCCAGCACCACTTCTTGAAGAGGCTGTCTTTTCTCCACTGTATATTCTTGCCTCCTTTATCAAAGATAAGTTGACCATATATGGTTAGGTTGATCTCTGGGCTTTCTATTCTGTTCCGTTGATCTATATTTCTGTTATTGTGCCATTACCATACTGTCTTGATTATTTTAGCTTGGTAGTATAGTCTGAAGTCAGGGAGTCTGATTCCTTCAGCTCCATTTCTTTCCCTCAAGACTGCTTTGGCTATTCAGGGTCTTTTGTGCATCCATGCAAATTTTAAGATTTTTTGTTCTAGTTCCATAAAAAAATTCCATTGGTAATTTGATAGGGATTGCATTGAATCTATAGATTGCTTTGGGTAGTATAGTCATGTTCACGATATTGATTATTCCAATCCAAGAACATGGTTTGTCTCTCCATCTGTTCATATCATGTTTAATTTCTTTCATCAGTGTCTTAGAGTTTTCTTCATACAGGTCTTTTGTCTCCCTAGGTAGGTTTATTCTTAGGTATTTTATTATTTTTGTTGCAGTGGTAAATGAGAGTGTTTACTTAATTTCTCTTTCAGATTTTTCAGCATTAGTGTATAGGAATGCAAGGATATCTGTGCATTAATTTTGTATCCTACAACTTTGCCAAATTCTTTGATTAGCTCTAGTAGTTTTCTGGTGGCATCTTTAGGATTCTCTATGTATAGTATCAGGTCATCTGCAAACAGTGACAGTTTTATATCTTCTTTTCCAATTTGTATTCCTTTTGTTTCTTTTTCTTCTCTGATTGCCATGGCTAGGACTTCCAAAACTATGTAGAATAATAGTGGTGAGAGTGGACATCCTTGTCATGTTCCTGATCTTAGACGAAATGCTTTCACTTTTTCACCATTGAGAATGATGTTTGCTGTGGGTTTGTCATATACGGCCTTTATTATATTGAGGTAGGTTTCCTCTAGGCCCACTTTCTGGAGAGTTTTTTTATCATAAATGGGTGATGAAGTTTGTCAAAAGCTTTCTCTGTATCTATTGAGATGATCATATGTTTTTTCTCCTTCAGGTTGTTAATATGGTGTATCACACTGAATGATTTGAGGATATTGAAGAATCCTTGCATTCCTGGGATAAACCCCACTTGATCATGGTGTATGATCCTTTTAATATGTTGTTGGATTCTATTTGCTAGTGTTTTGTTGAGGACTTTTGCATCTACATTCATCAGTGATATTGGTCTGTAATTTTCTTTTTTGTAGTATCTTTGTCTGGTTTCGGTATCAGGGTGATGGTGGCCTTATAGAATGTGTTTGGGAGTGTTCCTTCCTTTGTAATTTTTTGGAAGAGTTTGAGAAGGATGGGTGTTAGCTCTTATCTAAATGTTTGCTAGAATTCACCTGTGAAGCCAGCTGGTCCTGGTCTTTTGTTTGTTGAAGATTTTTAATCACAGTTTCAATTTCATTACCTGTGATTGGTCTGTTCATATTTTCTGTTTCTTCCTAGTTCAGTCTTAGAAGGTTATACCTTTCTAAGAATTTGTCCATTTCTTCCAGGTTGTCTATTTTATTGGCATATAGTTGCTTGTAGTAGTCTCTTAGGATGCTTTGTATTTCTGCAGTGTCTGTTGTAACTTCTCCTTTTTCATTTCTAATATTATTGATTTGAGTCCTCTCCCTACTTTTCTTGATGAGTCTGGCTAACGGTTACCAATTTTGTTTATCTTCTCCAAGAACCAGCTTTTAGTTTTATTTATCTTTGCTATTGTTTTCTTTGTTTCTATTTCATTATTTCTGCTCGGATCTTTATGATTTCTTCCTTCTGCTAACTTTGGGTTTTGTTTCTTCTTCTTTCTCTAGTTCCTTTAGGTGTAAGGTTAGATTGTTTATTTGACATTTTTCTTGTTTCTTGAGGTAGGCTTGATAGCTATAAACTTCCCTCTTAGAACTGCTTTTGCTGCATCCCATAGGTTTTGGATTGTCCTGTTTTCATTGTCATTTGTCTCTAGGTATGTTTGAATTTCCTCTTTGATTTCTTCAGTGATCTCTTGGTTATTTAGTAACGTATTGTTTAACCTCCATGTGTTTGTGTTTTTTATGGTGTTTTCCCTGTAATTCATTTCTAATCTCATAGTTTTGTGGTCAGAAAAGATGCCTTGATATGATTTCAGTTTTCTTAAATTTACTGAGGCTTGATTTGTGACCCAATATGTGATCTATCCTGGAGAATATTCTGTGCACACTTGAGAAGAAAGTATAATCTGCTGTTTTGGGATGGAATGCCCTATAAATATCAATTAAATCTATCTGGTCTATTGTGTCAATTAAAGCTTGTGTTTCCTGATTAATTTTCTGTCTGTATGATATGTCCATTGGTGTAAGTGAGGTGTTAAAGTCTCCCACTATTATTGTTTTACTGTCGATTTCCTCTTTTATAGCTGTTAGCATTTGCCTTATATATTGAGGTTCTCCTATCTTGGGTGCATATATATTTAGAATTATTATATCTTCTTCTTGGATTGATCCCTTGATCATTATGTAGTGTCCTTCCTTGTCTCTTGTAACATTCTTTATTTTAAAATCTATTTTATCTGATGAGTATTGCTACTCCAGCTTACTTTTGATTTCCATTTGCATGGAATATCTTTTTTCCATCCCCTCACTTTCAGTCTGTATGTGTCCCTAGGTCTGAAGGGGGTCTCTTGTAGATAGCATATATGGGTCTTGTTTTTGTATCCATTCATCAAGCTTGTGTCTTTTGGTTGGAGCATTTAATCTGTTCACGTTTAAGGTAATTATCGGTATGTATGTTCCTATGACCATTTTCTTAATTGTTTTCTGTTTGTTTTTGTAGGTCCTTTTCTTCTCTTGTGTTTCCCACTTTGAGAAGTTCCTTTAGCATTTGTTGTAGAGCTGGTTTAGTGGTGCTGAATTCTCGTAGCTTTTGTGTCTGTAAGGCTTTTGATTTTTCCATCGAATCTGAATGAGAACCTTGCCAGGTAGAGTAATCTCGGTTGTAGGTTCTTCCCTTTCATTAGTTTAAGTTTGTCATGCCACTTCCTTCTGGCTTGTAGAGTTTCAGCTGAGAAATCAGCTGTTAACCTTAGGGGAGTTCCCTTGTATGTTATTTCTCATTTTTCCCTTGCTGCTTTCAATAATTTTCTTTGTTTTTAATTTTTGCCAATTTGATTACTATGTGTCTCGGTTTGTTTCTCCTTGGGTTTATCCTATATGGGACTCGCTGCACTTCCTGGACTTGGGTGGCTATTTCCTTTCCCATGTTAGGGAAGTTTTCTACTATAAAATTCAAATATTTTCTTGGGCCTTTTCTCTCTCTCCCCCTTCTGCGACCCCTATAATGTGAATGTTGTTGCGTTTAATGTTGTCCCAGAGGTCTCTTAGGCTGTCTTCATTTCTTTTCATTCTTTTTTCTTTATTCTGTTCCATGGCAGTGAATTCCACCATTCTGTCTTCCATGTCACTTATCCCTTCTTCTGCCTCAGTGATTCTGCTATTGATTCCTTCTAGTGTATTTTTCATTTCAGTTATTGTATTGTTCATCTCTGTTTGTTCTTTAATTCCTCTAGGTCTTTGTTAAACATTTCTTATATCTTCTCGATCTTTGGCTCCATTCTATTTCCGAGGTCCTGGATCATTTTCACTGTTATTATTATGAATTATTTTTCTGGAAGTTTGCCTATCTCCACTTCATTTAGTTGTTTTTCTGAGGTTTTTTCTTGTTCCTTCATCTTGTACATAGCCCTCTGCCTTTTCATCTTGTCTATCTTTCTGTGAATCAGGAAGCCATACTTATTCTAAATGTGTATGCCCCTAAAAACAAAATTCAAAATACATGGAAAAAACAAACAACTGAAAACAGGCACAGAGAAATCCATATTTATAGTTGGAAATGTTTTTACTCCTTTCACAGTAATTGAAAAAAACCAGTAGACAGAAGATATAGAGGAGATTCCATGAATACTATCAACTAATTCATCTTCATTATCATTTATTGAACATGCTACTCAACAACAAAATAATGCACATTATTTTAAAGTACACACAGAATGTATATCAAAATAAACCATACTTGGTCATAATTTTTTTAATGTATTTAAAATATTAAAATTACAGTGGCCTTCAGTATCCATGGTGGAAATTTCAATTAGCAGTTGAGTCTTTGGATGTGAAAGTTGCAGATACAGAGGACCAACTCTATATAGATTTTGGTCTTTGATTACAACTAATTTAAATCAGCAATTAGTATTATAATCATGTGAGCATAATCCCAAATATTTGGAAATTAAACAAAATATGTATATTTAATGCATGGGTCAAAGAATGAATCACAAAGAAAAATGGTTTTTTTAAACTAAATGAAAATGAAATCCAGCAATTCCACCCCTGGGTATATATCCAGAAAAAACAAACACACTAATTCAGAAAGATAGATGCACCCTAATGTTGATATTAGCACTGTTAGTGGGACACTGCATCTTTACTGCAACACGATTTTTAAGAGCTTCATATATTCACTCTATCTCCTGAGTATTTGGAGACCCCTGGGATTTCTTTTAACTGTTTCATTATTTGGTTTCAAAAGATATGTACATGTATATCCAACTTATGTCCATTTTATGAATTCCCAGACTTCCTTATATCTACAACTTCCTCAAATAGTGAATGGCCCTTTCACTGTTCACCAAAGCACTATGTAGTAGAAAGATCTTGTTCTAAGCCAGAGACATGTCAGAATATTAGCTCTACCACCTCTCTTGGGAAATGTTAACAACATTCCTATGTATTGATTCTTCAGTTTACTCATCTGAGAAAAGAAGATACTAATATCAATTGTGGACTGCTTCATATATCCTTTGCAGAGGGAGGAAGGATGACTGGAACTTCTGTTGTTTAGTTCTCATGTATTTAGCTCAAGGCGACAGATTAGCCCAACTAAAATAAGCAATTGTAAATTTATTAGCTCACGTGACAAGGGGTAGATGGTAGGGATTGTTCATTGAGCAGATTCTCCCTGTCTTTCTGTATAGCATTGCTCAGTTTATTTTTCTAGTCCTTTCACTGTGGCTCCTCTCATGGTTCCAAAGTAGCTGTTCCCCACACAATAATCATGGGACATTGACCAGAGGAAGAAAATAAAAGTCTGTTTTGTGTACCTTTTGAGGAAAGTAGGCAGAGCTTCCACAAAACCCCTACCAGACTTGCTCTCACAAAATCTGGCCAAAAGGGCTGGATTTGCATCTCACTGCCAGGGCTAAGGCAATCACTAGGCAAGGGGAATGGAGTTACTAAGATTGATTTCACCTAATCAAGATTCACCATATGGACCTGGGGAGGCACCTCTCATCCCTTTCAACACACACACCCTTACGAGAAAAATATCACGGTCCTCTTAGCAAGGATGAAGCAGGCCATTTGGTAGGAAACCAAGGAGACATTGACTTCTAGGGAATTTGTCATCATCTGAGGTCTGGTGACAGTGTTATTGCTGACCCAGAATTCAAAGTGTTTGACACATTCATAGTATTTTCATTTCTCTAGGAGATAGAGGTCTGTGAGGAGTGTGTGTGAGAGAGAGAGAGAAAGAGAGAGAGAAGAGATAATAAATTATTAATTTGTGATGAAAATTGTAAACTGTCCTGTAGACAGAAATGCTGCTGTTTTTGGCATTGTTCTGACTCTGACCCAAGGATTTTATCATCAGAATGTTGCTTGGAAAACTAGAACTCAGGACTCAGAAGTCTTATTTAAACTTAAGGAAATTGCTTCTTTTCTCCCCTGAACGTGAGTTGAGGATAGCCTTGAGGATGCCTAAACCTTTGACAAGTAGACTTGTCATGGAAGTAGAGATGTTTGTATCCATATTCCTTGAATAGTGAAAGCCTTTGACACTCTTTTTTTTTAAATCTCAACTTCAGTGATTTTCACATCTGCTCTTGTAACTTACTGTCCGGGAGACATATCAGAATTTCTAAAACCATAGATCATTCTGCCAAGTAGCAAAATTGTATCTGTTCTTTACATTTTGGTTCTACACTGGATTAACTAATTTGTGGTTGTTCATACAGATTTTAGTTAGACAGTTAATACTGAAATTGATCTGGTTTCTACCTACTGAATTAAAACTGTCACTTACCTAGGTCTCAGAAATTATTCCTAAATGATTTTATTTGTAATTGTGTGACCTGTCTCCTCGTTTCCTTACGCAGAAAGTTAATTATAAAAAGCATATGAATTTTACTAGATAATTTAAGTTGGTAGGTTTATTTCATTTAGCTTTATATTCTTCATGGACATTTGACTGTTGTTACCACCGACTCTCAACAGAAAATTGTTATAAGGATTAACTGCTGTTGTGCATGAGAAGAATCTAGCATATTGACTGATATGACTGGCCTGCACATAGTAGGCTCTCAATAAATGTCAGATGCTACTATTATTTTATTCTGGAAAATTAGAATTGTGACACCTACCTCTTGGTGTTTTTACAGAATTGCAATGAAATATCATCCACATAGATGCCAAACATAGTACCTGGCTTCTCTACAGGAACTCAATAAATGTTCGTTTTCATTCCTCTCCCTGCCTACTAAACAAAGCATCCAGAGGAGTAATAATGCTGTCTTCATGATCCTACCTCACCCCAGCAAAATAATTTCCTCTTCTTGGAGGAGAGAAACCAATAAAGTCTGGTTTCAATTTATTTAGAGTATTCTCTTTCTGACAGCATAAAATAAATCCCTGTTATGAAATAAACTGTGCTGATCTATGTATGATGGTAACTCAGTACCACCTAGTCCTTTTTGGATAAATAAATTAAAAATACTCTGTTTCGAGAATAAAACCAGCATACCAGTCCTCTGAAGGAAATACCTAATACAGACTCAGCAGAGTTACTGTGGGGAGGAGCAGGTGATGGTGAGTGCAAGCTCTAGGCATTTATCACTCTGAGTGTTACCGCCTGCTTGGAAGAATTTGCTATTTACTTCCAGCTCAGGACAATTAGACTTAAATTCCAAAGCCACACATTAGGTAAGTGAAAGAGAAGAGTAGAGGAGGACTGACTCTGGTAATTTAAGTAGCATGATTCTTTTTTTTATATATATATAAGTTTATTTATGTATTTATTTTTGGCTGTGTTGGGTCTTCGTTGCTGTGCTCGGGCTTTCTCTAGTTGCGGTGAGCGGGGGCTACTCTTCGTTGTGGTGCGCGGGCTTCTCATCGTGGTGACTTCTCGTTGCGGAGCATGGGCTGTAGGCGTGCAGGCTTCAGTAGTTGTGGCACACAGGTTCAGTAGTTTTGACTTGCGGGCTCTAGAGCACAGGCTCAGTAGTTGTGGCTCACGGGCTTAGTTGCTCCGCGGCATGTGGGATCTTCCCGGACCAGGGCTCGAACCCGTGTCCCCTGCATTGGCAGGAAGATTCTTAACCACTGCCTCACCAGGGAAGTCCCGGTAGCATGATTCTTACCTACTGCGGTTACTCAGGTGAAGTATAAGATATCAATAATTATGCTCTTTAATGCTGGATAATTGCATTCAGGACGCTTGCCTTACCTGTTCCAAGATCTCCCTCAAAGAGTAAGTTCCATAATGCTACACAGAAGTACATTCCTGTGACTGATAATAATGAGACGTTTCCTTTGCACACGCAGAGGTAAAAACTCCAAAGCAATTTTCACAAATTGTAACATTCTAGAGTAGCTGATGTTTGAAGTACAATTTCCATGCAATTGAAGATTTCTTTTCTGGCTAGAGAATTTTTGAGCTTCTGTTGTAGATGGGCATTGATTGTAGATTGTTGTAGATGGACAAGGAAATAAACCAGAGAATTGTCTGTGCTCTCACATACCGTTTTATTTCTAGGGAGCATGTTAATTGTTGCATTAAATGTCACCAAGTTGTCTTCCCCAGATAAATGGTAGTTGTTACTTCTCTTTTCCTAGTGTTTATGAGAACAGTTGGCTTTGATTTGGCAATTGTATAATAATACTTCAAGGTTTGGGGAGCATTAGTGATGGAAGTTTGAATTAAGTTATAGATTCATTTATGTATCCATTTCTGTGTGCTTATGCAAAAGTTTGTAAATTATAAAAACTCTGTTGAATGTTTCTGATAGATGCTAAACCTCCCACTGCTCATACAAGTTATAGAGATTTGTGGCCAGATTATTGGGTAGGATTTTCAACTCATAATAAATGTTGACTCTTCCACTTGGCGTTTTTGTAATCAAAGTAGAGTTACATACTCCGTACAATGCCCATACTATAGTAGATATTCACTAAGGTTCACTAAAGCACTATGCACTAAGCACTAAAGCACTATTCACTAAGGTAAGGTTAAATGAGATGTAAGAGCCTAGCAGAGTGGTTGTTCAGTTTTATTCATATATCAGCTTAAACCAGCAGAAAGCAATATGCTTTTTAACAAATGACTTTCGTGTTAATCTTACAACCTGGACTATTAACCACTTCTGCATTTATTATAGAAACATTATGGTGGGAAAGGTATGAATCTTGGAGTAAAACAGAAAAGTGTTGGAAGTGTTATTTATGGTGTCATCTTGAAAACTTCTCATTTATAAAACAGTGACCTTGAAATTGTAGGGAAAAAATACAGGTGATTTCTATAAACTCCCTAAAATACAGTATGGTATATGTTGGGTATCCCATGAATATCCTAGAATCTGTATTCTTGCTTCCATTATTATTAGTAGTAGTAGCTTTAGTATTATTGCAACTATTCAAATTTTATTCATTGATTCCAGAAACATTGTACACTAGGGCATATGATCTCTCTTATATCAAATTCTGCAGGTGATAAGTTTATCTTAAAATTAACATTAGGAAAACCATTTATTTTCTTGAAGCAAACACCCTCTTTACTGATAGAGATATGTATAATACTGTGTTTTTATTTTTGTCATTGCTGACAGGAAATGCAAACCAAATTTTAATTTTAGCTCACAGCTCCAGTGATCATCCCAAGATGACTAAAATTGCTTCTTTTAAAAAATCCTTAATTCTAACTTTTCTAATTATATCTGTTATGTTTCTTTTTGCTATTATGACTTTTGTAAATTACCTTAAATTCTTTTTGAAAAGACCTTTGGTTTAATTGAATGAAAGTGTTTACAACATGATTAAAATTGATGATTACTGGCATCATCTATGCTTTGCTTTGTCTTCTGCAAAACTGACTTCATCCTTGCCCATAAAAACTCTTAAAAAACAATTTTTAACATTATATTACAAACCATTTATACATTTTGGCCCATTTGTGTTAGCTGGGTTTGAACTGCATATTTTATGACACATTTAAATGATTGAGAGAGAGATTTATGTGTCTTTATCTACATCAGATATAGACGTTTGTGACACAAAGCTATGAAGCTATGTTTTATTCTATAATATTTAATTTTAGCTTTAGGATAAATTTTAATTTTCCTAAGGCAATTGAGTTCATTTATTGATTAGATAATTGAATGAACAGTACTCCATTTTAAGATTAAACATGAGTTCAATTTTTACAGCTCATACTGTCGCACCCATTTCTGCATCAAAGTGCTATTCAGAGCCAATCTACCGTAAATATGAATACATGGATCCTCTGTTTTAAAAAAGAGTGTGACTGTTGAAACTTCAGATTCTGGTTTTAGATTACTGATCACATCAGCACAATTTTTACAATACCATCATAATATATGGGATGAACAACAGATAACCTGTCCCTCATTAACTCATCCGCTGAGCATTGAGCACGTACTGTGCATGAAGCATTTTGGTACAAAGGTTATTAATATATTTCCCTTGCTCTCAAAGAATTCACAGATATAAGGGAAAGAAATGTCTGTAGATGAACAGTTGCAACACAACATGACAAATACCAAAATTAAGGTTTGCAGGAATTCCAAAGCTGGCATAGAACAGGTAGTTCAGAAAAATAATTTTATAACGGATGATGTTTAAGTCGGTTCTTAAGAGATACTTGGAATTTTCCACTTGGATAAGGTGGGAAAATGTATTCTAAACATGTGCAAAAATAATGAGGTGTTATCAACAGAACGTGATCAGGAAACTGTAAGTTGTTCAATATAGAAAACAGTCCTCAGCAGTTCATAGAACAGCAGAACCCAACGGAGTCAGAAGAGACTGTGAAGCTTAGAGAACTGATGTATTAGGGTTCCCTCCTCATCTTGGTAGTAATTATCAGCGTTTGTTTATGTGTAGACTCTGATCTAGAGAAGATTCCGTGTCTTATTCATCTCCGAACCTGCAGTCAAGAAAATGTTGCTCATCCATTCACCCATTGACTTAAAATGATCAGTTGCAGTACTGGGCCCTGGGGAAGCAGGTGAGCAAGGCAAACAAGATGTGTGCTTTTGCTCTCTGGTAGCCAAGAGACAGATACAGATACTAAACAAATAGAAAAATAACCCCATGAAGAAACAATGCAGGGTAACATGTTGGAGAGTGACTGGAGGTCAACCCTAGATTGAGTGGCTACTAAAAGTCTCTCTGAGGAGATGACTTCGAAGCTGACACTTGAATCACAAGAAAGAACCATCTAAGCAAGGGCAAGTAGGGAGGCCACTGCAGGCTGTGGGAAGAGCAAGAAGAAATTCCCAAGGGAGAGAACAAGCTCAGCTTCTTCAAGAAACCATGAGAAAGTCAGTTAGACAAATGCCGAAGAGCAGAGGGAGGACAGATCCAAACCACCTCTGTGGTCTATTCCTTTGTAGATTGGAGGAAAACATTCAAATTTTATTATTAGTGCAATGGGAAGCTATTGGTGGTTTAAGCAGGAAAGTAACATGATCTGATTTATGTTTAAAAAAAGAGTACTGAATGAAGAATGTACTGTAATAGAACAAGAAAGATGACAACCTAGGAGGCTTTTGTGTAATCTCCATCACCTTAGATTAGGATCCTGGCAGTGGAGAAGGTGGGAAGCGGAGAGATTGAGAACATACTTTGGACACTGAATAACCGAATAATAACACTTGCTGTTGTATTAGGTCAATGAGAGTGAGGGAAAGAGAGAAAGCAGTAATGACTTCTTGCAGACTTTCTGAAAGGGAGTGGGTGGACATAAGGGACCCAATTTAAACAATAACAACAATTATAGTAGCGAGTCCTTAGATAAATGCTTATCTGTGCCAAACAGTGCTCTAAGCAAAGTTATGTATATTAACTCATTTAATTATTATGATAACCCTATGACTTCATTTTTACTATCCTTCCCATTTTGCAGATAGAGAAACTGAGGGAGAGAGATGTAAACTTGCCAAAGGTTATACAACAGGACACAGTTTCATCTTAAGACCTTTATATAACTAATTCCTTCACCTCCTTCTAGGTCTTTGCTCATATGTCACCTTCCCTTTGAAGCCCACTCTAACCACTCTACTTAAAATTACAGCACTAGATACCCCATAGCATTCCCAGTTATATGCTTCCCTCAGGTACCAAATAATCTGCTTGTTTATGTTGTTTATCTACCCCTAGTAGAATATAAACTTCATGAGAGCAGGGATTTTGTCACTGTTGTTCAGGGCGGTATTCCAAGTACTTGAACAATTCCTGGCACACAATGAACATTCAATAGATGATTCTTGATTAAATAATAAACACATGGATAGATGACTGGAGTAGTTGAGCTGGCTTTCAAACCCTGGTGGCCTGACTCTAGCATCTATATACGTACTCACTATACTATAGCATGTTCCCTCTCAGGGTGGGATGGAGAAAGAGTCCTGCTCCCCAGTCAGCAGGAGTACTGAGTTATACTAAGTTAAACCAGATCCAAAATTATGAAATGGAAGAGACGATGGGTAACGTAGCCTGTCCTTATCTCTCCTGCCTTATCTCTTTCCGCTCAACTCCTCCTCTGTGTGAAGGACTTTCTCCCTTCACCATTTTACTTGAATAATCACAGTATGTCTTTACAATTTCAACGTAGATATCAGGTCTTCTGGAAAGGATGCATCTATTCAGCCACGACTGAGCCAGTTGCCTCTTTCATGTTGCTCATTAAATTCCGTGCTTTTCCTTTTATAAGTTGTCAGACTGTACTGTAAGTATCTACTGAGCTGCAGTGTGTTTATCTGAGGGAATTCTGCCCACTACCTGGCCGCGACTGGCACCTAGTAGGTGCTCAAAAAGTTGTTAAATTGAACTGAATGACTCTAGGATGCTCCCCCAAATATAAAACTGTATAAATAGATTGGGTCCTGGTCTATAAAGAGTTAACACTAACCAGTTCAAATTGCTTAAAGGCTTTCTGAATCATTGTTACCAATAGTTCAGTTTGAATTATGCTGTCATCAAGGGGAGCCTCTGTTCTCTTATCCATTCCCATATCACTTAAAGAAGCTAACTGAGAAAGGGGAGTTCAAATTCTAAAATCCTCTGAACCACTGAAAGCATATATTTCAGATTAAAATCCCTTTTCAATTGGCTGAAGCCACCATAATTGGATCCAAATGAATCTGAATTTAAATGTGTCTGAGTTGTGATAATATAGTCAGGGCTGTGTTTACCACATATAAAATTTTAAGCAATATGGATTATTTGCTAAGGTAAAGAGCATCTTTAGAAAGCAATTTATATTCTGTAGATTGGAGGAAATAAAACCTTGAAAGAAGATCTAAGCACATTTTTGTATTGATATTTTAGGAAAATTTGTAGTAGCAATATGCTAGCATATAAACCCCACCAGTGAACTAATCTGAGGTTTAAATCAAAATAACTTGTATAGGTCTATTTTAGTTTCTGATGATTCTTTTTTTCTTTTTCCCTGAGATGTGGAAGAATGGCAATATAATCTCTTTTATGTAACCAGCTTAATTTTTCATAAACAGCCCTAAGGTTAAAAAAAAAGAACTTGAGAGCACAATATGTAATTGAATCATCTTGGAACAAGAACAACGGAAGGTAATGAAGATTTAGGTAGGGAATGGATTTCACACTGTTCCTCCTACTTTCCTTTGCAGTCACATCAGTGAATCTGAGATTTCTGGGTAGACGAATCAATAGGAATTTACAGTGAACCTTGAAAGAGGGCATTCTGATGTGACTAAGGAACTCTGAAGACAATTGTTACTCAATGTTGAAGCAGCTCCTTTCTCTTGCTGGGGGAAGGGGTGAGTAGATGAGAAGCAAATTGAATGATGTGAGGACGTTGGCTGACTGGTAATGGAGAAATTCTCATGGATGATTTTTTTTTCCAATCAATCATTCCATTCATTCATTCACCTACTTATTCATTCATTCAACAAGTTTCAAGTGCCTGTGTGGATCGAGCTTTCTACAGGGCATGTGTAATCAAGAAATAGATAAGATACGATGACTAGCCCCCAAGGATCTCACAGTATAGAGGGGGAAACAGACAAAGAAAGTAATCATTAAAATACACAGTGAGAATTGCCATGGTAGGGATGCTGTACATGCCAAGACTTGACAGGCCTATGGAATCTGGGAAGGAATCCTGGAGGAGGCACTGCTCGGGCTGCATTTTTATGGAAAGTAGTTGAAAACGTCTATGAGAAATAGGTCCAGGAAATAGTGTTTATGTAGCATTTTCATATGTGACAAGCTTGGCATTCTCAGGTAGGATTAAGTTTGCCTGTATGTATCAGGCAAACTGAAAAAGTTTGCCTGTATTTATCAGGCATACATACATTGCCTGTATGTATGTATCAAATAGTACTGGTTTAAGCAAGAGAGATGTTTATTTCTGTCTCAAATATAGTTCCAGGACTGGCACAGTCCTTGAGGATCCAGGCTTTTTCTAACTCACTTCTCTACTCTCTGTGGGTGTGACCCTCATCTCTTGGTCCAAGTTCACATCTTTATTTTGATAGCAGGATAAAGGAAAGAAGAAAAATATGGGGCAAAGGATGTGTCTGAACTCTCTCTTAAAGAAGATTCTGGGGGATCACTCCATATCTAATTTCCCAAAACCTAGTGGCATCTAGCTGCAAAGGAGGCTGTGCTTTGTAGTGTATGTTCCTCAAGGCCATGTGTCAGGTGAAAATTACACTATTGTGGAAGAAGAGGAGATTGGATTTTGAGGAAAACAATAGCTTTGGCTGTAGGTGGAAAACAGTAAGATGTTCAAGGAATAGCAAGTATTTCTTGGTGACTTAGACTGAAGGTACTAGAAGTGGGAGAGGAGAGAGATGATACTGAAAATGGTGTGACCTAAAGTTAGAGGCATAGTCATGGGCCACACATGAAGAGTCTTCAGTGAACAGCAATAAATCTTTACTGTGCCTTTAAAAATGTGCCAGTTACAACTTATGTGTACTCTTATTCAATCTTCCAGATAATTCTATAAGGTGCAATTATTATTATTCTCATTTTAAGATAATAAAACTGGGGTTTAAAGATTAAGTAGCGTGCCTACAATTACACTGCTAGTAAGTGAAGAGCTGAGATTAGAGTTTAGATTGGCCTGACTCCTGAGGCAGAATACCAAGGAGCCGGCGGGGCCCAGGAGCTTGACCTCTGAGTGGGCTACCTGGATGCAATTAGCAAATCTTGTCCTGGTCAGAAGCAAAGTACCTGAGAGAAAGAGAGCAGTAAACTAAGCCTTAGCAGCCCATGATGTGAAATAGGAAAGGAGTCTGCAAATTGACTCTTGGCATTTCATCTCACGTTTTCATTAAGTTTTAACTCTGTATATAAAAAGGTTAATTATACGGTGCTTTAATCCTATGTAAAAGGTCAACCAAGTCCTACATTATGTAAGGCATTAGGACAATTCTTGAAGTAGAAACACATTTGAACGGTTGATCAAGGTAAATCATGAGTTTCATGAAGCACTCTTGATAATAAGATTCAATTATTTCCAATGAGTATGTCTAAATCTGGTGAGTGGACTGCCTTGCCTATTATAAACCAAACTAATCTTACCAAGGACAAACTGTGATACTCATCCTTGTATTTTATAGGTTTATTTTTAGCAATGTGTATTTCCTATGTGTGTGATTCTAAACATACATACCCATTCTAGAAAAAATTATTGAGCACAGAAGCTTATGAGGAAATAAAAAATCATCACTCGGAGAACTACTACACAGAGAAATCCACTGCTGCAATGTTAATATATTTCCTTTTAATTTTTAAAACCATTTATGTTTATGCCTGGTTTTCGTAGGCTGGAATCACACTATTTATAACTTTATTTCCATATTTTAAAAAGATTATATTGTAAATATTTTCCATGTCATTAAAATTTTTTGTAAATGAAATTTAGCAGGTCACATGATAGCTCATCCTTGGGCTATGGTCACTGAATTAGCCAGTCTTTACTTGGAAACACTGTGGTCTGTGGTGTCTGGATGTTTGTATGACTAAGATGCCTGGAGGGTGAGGCAATTTTTTGGTTACCGTGGTAACTGGCTGGTATGGACAAAGAGGCCTGGTTCCACAGAATTTTAGAGTGCTTTGCACTTGACTGCCCTTATCCTTCCAAGGTTGAGAATGTCCTTTTCTCAAGTCTGTACCTCCTGGCCAAGTCTGAAAGCCATCCATCATGATGGAGCTATCGTTTACAGGGGTTACACTGACAGGATTCAAATATTAGCAATGCGAAATCACTATTTTCACCTCCATGTTCACTGTAGCATTATTCACCATAGCCATGGCATGCAGTCAACAGATGAATGGATAACGAAAATGTGACATATATATATATGATGTCAAATATAGTATCATTTGATCATAAAACAGAAGGGAATCCTGCCATTTGCAACAACATGGAGAACTTTGAGGGCATCATGCTAAAAGTGAAATAAGTCAGACAGAGAAAGACAAATACTATATTATCTCACTTATATGTGGAATCTAAAAACCTGGATTCATAGAAACAGAGAGTAGAATGGTGGTTAGCAGGGGCTGGGGTGTGGGGGAAATGGGGAGATCGGTCAAAGAGTACAAAAGATCAGTTATGAGATGAATAAAACTTCTGGAGATATAATGTTATAGCGTGGTGGCTATAGTTAACAATAGTGTATTGTATACTTGAAAGTTGCTGAGAAAATAGATCTTAAACATTCTCACCATTCATGCACAAAAAAGACTGGTGAAAAAAGATAACAATGTGGGACCAGGGACCATATTTTCGATCACTCATCAATATATATTCTACCTTCTTTCTGTATGATTCAGAAATAAGGCATTCATTGTTCCCAAAAGCACTGTGTGTTTTTATATCCCCATGCCATTGCACATGCTGTGTCTTCTGCCATTTCCATATGGTACTAGTCATCCTTCAAAGTCCAGTCCAATATCACCTTCCTTTAGCTTTACCCCATCCACTCCTCTACCTTTTCCTACCCCAGCTGCAGGCAGAATAACTTGCTCTCTGCTGTGTCCCTCTACCACTTGATTCTTACCTCTGTTATAAATCTGAGCAAAACATTTCTTTTCTTAGTCTATGAGGTACTCTCCCCACTGGACTGGAAGCTTCTGAAGGCAGAGCTCCGAGCCCAGTGTCATTCTTTTAATCTCACGTGTCGGGCACCTACCTTGTGATGTTGCCCATCTCACTGTATTGAGTACCTGATCAGAAAGTTGGGCCTCAATTTCCTCATCTCTAAAGTGAGCAGTACAATGCCAGTCTTTCATAGAAATGTTTTAAGAATGTGTAGCAGTAGCAGTTTTATTTTAGGTGGGGCCTCTCAGTGGAGTTTGAAAAGTGATCCTTGTCTGCAAGTTTCCAACAAGCCTGTGACTTGGACAACTGTTGCCTCTCCCAGCCCCCAGGATATGACTAATTTAACTCTAGAGAGTTGCTTGTGAATGTACAGGGTCCAGGAGAGTATTATAAGGGTAGGAGTATGTCACTGAACGAAAATAGAAAAGGTTAGAACATTTCAACTACATTCTGACACGTTGATGAGACAACTCCCTTTTTAAAAGATTTCTGTCAATAAAAATCCCTATTCATACTTGCCCAATTGGGACTTAGGGAGAGCTAATGAAGTATGTTTGTAAATCACATTAAATAAGATTAACAATTTCTACTTTTAATGCTTCACATGATAATTTCAGAGCACTTTCTGATACTAAAAAAACCTGCCATTCCTGAGAGAGAAACTGACACTTAAGAAGTGTGAATCTCCTCAGGCCGCAAAATGTGATCCCTCCATTTCCAACATATTGTTTGTGTCTTCATTCCTCTCATTTTAAAATAAACGAAGGAAATGTAAATCAACATGTATTGCATTGTACTAGGCATCCTCAGGAAGATAGAAGTAAATATGATGCTGGACCTGCTCTCCTGAAGTGAAAGCATTACACTTGATATCTTGTGCTAAGTGTATTTATAGAAGAAAACACAGAGGCAGAAAGGGCTTTGGGGATGGATTATTTATGTCTTTCAGGATCAAGGAGTACAAGGTCCAACTATATGGAGAAAGAATGATTTGAGCTGGATATTTCAGGAAAATGTGAATCTTCTAGGATCAGAGGAAGTTAAGGTGCACACAACATGAAAAATCTGAATGACTTAATATTTCAAACTATATTTCTAGTATATGTCATATGTTCATTATGGGTCACATGCAGCCCTGTTCTATTCCATTCTTTCTCTGAATCCCAAACTCACATAACTGCCTCTGTCTTGGGCAGTTTGGTGGCAGAGAGGGGAAAAGAGACATCAAAACCATGAGCTTGTACATAAAACTTCTCCTACCAATAGCATTTATAACAGTTATCCATATTTCATTGGCAAAGTAAATCACACGGCCACTCTTAGGTATATGAGAACACACACATAATCCTTCCTCAGGGAACATAGCCCTGGCCAGTGGAGTGGGGGAGGGGAGGACAGCAAATATTTTGAGCAGTGATTCAGTCCACTGCGGAAGATGACATTTGAGCATTTTAGATGTGAGGAAATCTCACTAATAAATAATTAGGAGATAGGCTAGAATAAATTAGAGACAGCTTTGAATTAACAATACGCTGTAAATTACAGTTTTGATATTCTCAAGTAAATCCAGAAGCATAAAATAAGCAAAAAACATATGTCACAGCTAGATTTGTTTGATGAGAGATAATAATTTGTGATTATTATCATATTACTACTGCTGATAATCATAGCTGAGGCTGAGCATATTTTCATTTTACAATGCAGGTACATTTTCCCATTCATTTCTCACAGCCATCCCATGAGGCATGCAAAATCATTAACATTATCCCCATTTTACAGAGAAGTAAGTTAATGCTAAATTAAACCCACTGAGTCATCCCAAGTTACAGTGACTAAGTGACAGACCTGAACTCAAACAGGAGGAGCTCTGCCCTCAAAACTAATATTATATCTAACTGGACAAAACAAACTTTCACCTAAGGAATTTAATCACTGCTCTGACAGTATAATCTATATGAAAACTTGCTTAATAGCCTTTTTTTTCTAGGATAATTTAAGAGTAAACATCAACTTTTCTCAGTCATACTTATCACAAATCCTGATTCAGTGAGGTCTAAGTTATTGATTTATATGCCGTAGTATGAAAATGGGAGCTCATACTATTTCAACTGCATACATATTTTAAGATCAGCTATGAAATTATTTTTTACCAACCAGTGAAGATTTCTAACATGCATTCATCAGAAGCTAATTCAGCCAATTCCTAAATATAACACTGTGCTTTTCTTTATGCTCTTATAGGTTTTATTAGAAAACGCTAGCTTTTCTTTGTCTGGAATCAGCGTTTTGTCAGGTACTTGGTCCATGTGCTTTGTCAGAAAATATGCTGTCAAAACGAATTTAAACATTCCCAGAACCCACTTCACCTAATAAAAGTTATCTGCAAAGGTTGCGGTTTCTTTATAAAGATTCCTTCAAAAAAAGTAAAAGGAGAAAATCAGTCATAGCAGCTCTTTATAAAAAACCATGCAGACCCTGATTCCTCATTTTCTGACATCTGAATACAAGAGAAGCATAATGAAGGGAGGCAGTGTAATGCAGCAGAGAAGACCCAGTGTTCAGAAGGCTAGAGATGAGCGTTCTAATTCTGGATCTACCTCTAAATTACTGTGTGAATGTGGGCCAGTCAGACCCCCTGGGCTTCAAGGAACCCTATGTAAAAAAAGAAGGGTCAGGTGGATGATGACAGACCTCTCTTACAGTTCTAATAGTCTGTTACTTAACAAAACAGAATCCATTCATTCATATAATGCTTAGTGTATCTACCAAATTAGTTTTGGATAAGTGGCTACTCAGTTCCAGGCCCTGTGCAGATGCCAAGAATTGAAAGCTGGAGAAGGCATGATCAGCCATAGTCCTTGCCCTCTGTGACCTCACAGACATGGCAGGGAGGCAGGCAAGGAAAGTAAGCTCTCAGCGCAGTACAAGTGTGATGCTGGAGCACAAAGGAGAGGACACAGAGGGACACACAGGGGGCCTTGTATCCACGTCAAAATTTGTTATAGCACAAGGCCTTCTGGAAAAAAGTTCTCCTCCATGCACCATCCTTGTCTTTAACCTGTTCCCATGAAAGCTAAACCTTCCCCACTATTCTTCACTCTTCCTGCATGCTTTGTACATATGTCACCTTGCTGTTATTTCTATTTACCTGTGAGGAAACTGAAGCTCATAGACTGAGTTACCCAATGCCTCATGAAAGTAAATTAGGAAAGTGGCCTGTGAGACCCCATAGTCTGACCCCAAAGCCAATGCTTTTATCTCCCATGCAAGCTTTGTGAGTGTATGCATTTTGAGCACCTTATGAATTTGTTTTCTTCTGCATCGTGGATTCCCTTGCATGATTTCTAAAGACTTCAATTGCAGTTTTGCCACTGACTGATGAGTTCGGCTACCTGTCTTTTTGTCTTGTTTTGTTTTCTGGGTTTTCTTTTAAATTGTAAGATCAAGTCCCCTGCTTGTTAAGAACTTGACTCCATCAGCTTTGATGAAGACCTTGATTGGAAGAAGGAGGGGTTGATAACCCTCTGTGGAGTTACAGAGAGGCTGGCAGGAAGCACTTTGCTTTTGTGTTCAGACCACTGAAGGAAGTGTTCAAAATAGAAACAAGCGGTTCCCTTTGGGCGTTTTCACTCCTGGATTAATTTTGCCAAGATGGATGCACAATCTCACTTCCAGGCCATTTCACAAAAGCCCCTTCAAGTGCAAAGGAAAATGATTCCTTGAGAAGCCAGAGAAAAAGAGTGTGAAAAAGAGCAGTTGAGTGTTAAAAGAGGTCTATCCTAGGAGCCTTCTTCAGATTCACTAGCTGAACTACTTGGAGCATGAAGCAGCATCTGTAGGGACTGTGGTCAGATGGAAATGCAATAAAATGTAAAGACAAATACAAATTTAACTCTCTAAAATCTATTTCAGCAGCTCACAGAAATCCTCCAAGGTCCCTGTACTGAATTATTTCAGACAGACATGGGCAACCTTTTTCATTTCTTTTTTGATGCTCCTGGGTGTCTGTGTCAAGGACTTTTGATGATGTTGAGGTGAGGAATTTCACTGTAATTTTCTCAAGCCACCAGATTCTTGCCTCCCCCATGTATATAAATAGGAAGAGTGGAGTGTGAAAGGCCCTCCTCCCACTATGCCAGCCCCCAGCATCACACTTAAAGGGTCTCTGGAACACAGGAGATTCAAAGTTAAGTATGAAGTGCTTATAAAATGGCCCACAGCTGCTTTTATTGACTGGAAGCAAAAGCTTCACTTAGCGCTTTTCTAAGCAACTAACTCCATATTTTTGCTTCTAAATTAAAAGATATAAAGGATCGATAAGAATATTGTAAAATATAGTTGTAAAAAATCGCATCTACTATTTTTCAGTGCTTACTATATATAACCTGGCACAGTATTATACACTTTACAGATATAGTTACCACAAAACCCTGAGAATTGGCTGGTATATCTACCACATTTGTTTCTGTTTTTGTTTTTTATATAACTGAACCTTTTTTTTTTTTTTTAAGTTAACTAACTTTCCCAGGGTCACAGAGAAATAGCCAGGGTTTGAAGTTGGCTTTCTAATTTAATTTTTTTTAATTATTTATTTATTTTTGGCTGTGTTGGGTCTTCATTGCTGCGCGTGGGCTTTCTATAGTTGCGGCAAGCTGGGGCTGCCCTCCGTTGCAGTGCACGGGCTTCTCATTGCGGTGGCTTCTCTTGTGGAGCACGGGCTCTAGGCGTGTGGGCTTCAGTAGTTGTGGCACACGGACTTCAGTAGTTGTGGTATGTGGGCTCAGTAGCTGTGGCTCGCGAGCTCTAGAGTGCAGGCTCAGTAGTTGTGGCACATGGGTTTAGTTGATCCGTGGTATGTGGGATCTTCCCAGACCAGGGATCAAACCTGGGTCCCCTGTGTTGGCAGGCAGATTCCTAACCACTGTGCCTCCAGGGAAGTCCTGAACTTGTCTTTCTAACTCAAACCTATTACACTATCCAATATGTCTGCCTTGGCCCAGATATTGACTGTCACATGACACATTCACAGAGTGATGTGTCTGTAAAGACCAACCCATTCACTTCATGGATAAGGAAAGAAAAGCCCAGAAATAGTAAGCGGCCTGGTGAGAGAGAGCACTGAGTATGCTCTCAGTCATCTTGGTCTCCAGTCCTGATTCTAACACTTACTCCTTATGACCTTGGAAATGCTACTTAGTAACTCTGAACCTCAGTTTTCTAATTTGTGAGATAACGGTATTAGGGAACCAGTCTGCCTCAAGATGCCTTCACCCCACCCTGTTTCACCTTTAATCCCATGCTTTCCTCTTCAGTACCTGTATCAATAATAATTTAACTCTTAATAGATTTCCTTACAAAAGCTTCCCCTTCAGGATCTTAATACTTTTCTTATATAGAAATAAGTTTATCATCACCAATCCAACCCATTTGAGATGAAGGTTGTACTTTAAACGTTACTCCAGGGTTCAAACCCTTTCTTATGTATTTTCCTCCATGGAAAGGGGACTAATGTTTATAGTATTATGAGTACATACGTGCTGTGGACAACTGTGTTAGATTTGTTAGATTCAAAATCTAATCCTATTCAGTCTTTATAGTTATTACATAAAGAGGTAACATTATCCCCACTTTAAAGCTAAGAAAGCTAAAGTTCAGAGTGTTGTCATTAAAAGTACTAAACTTGCATAATTTCTAAGTGATAAAACTCGGATTCAGGAGCAGATATTTTTGGTTTACAAGCGTAAGCCCTTTTCCCTGCTCCCATTCTTGTAGGCCTATTCCTTACCATGATGAAAAGTTAAGAGTGACCACAAGGTGGACCCAAGTGGACCATGACTGGTCTCCACTTGATAACCATACAATCAGAGATATCTTTGCACAACCATTTTCCAGAGTCAAAGTGCTTGCATAATGTTACCATTTTTCCCTACTCACCTTATTCTCATAGGGCTCAGAAAGGCAATGTAGTGACTCAGTTCCTGAGACAAGATTAATTTCATATGTTCTCAGCAAGTGAAGTCAGTGTTCCTTTGTACCATGTTCCTCTTATGGACGTTAAAATGTAGCTTATCTTAAATACTGTGACGCACATAACAAAAGCTCTTCTTTAATGAAAGACAATCTTAAATTTAAACATGGAAGAACAGTCTTTACATATCCATAAATTGGTTAAGTGTCTTTTCATTACTATAAAATGAGAATAATACTACTAACACCTCACCGTGGCGTTAAACCATCCATCCATCCTCTCAGTAAGATTATTTTATACATCACATGTCCCTGTCTGTTGTCCAGTACTGTTACGTGCTGATTGTGGAAGCACCTTGCCAAAGTTAATACTAATGTATATTGAATCTGAAGCGTTTTATTATTGTCTCTTTTGTATTAGAGCACAGTGATATTTGAACTACAAACTCAAGTGTATTATCTTGATATTTTCATGAAAAATAATTGGCATTAATAGAAGTAGTTAAGAAGTTAATGCCTAAAAACATTTGAAACAAACTTCAAAGTAGTTTCACTAAATGCTAGTAGAGGACACAAGTGATTGTTTAAATTGTACAAGTGTGTTATGTGCAGTGTAATAAACTCTTAAAAGTCTCAGGGCACATAATCAGATTTACTAAAATGTGTAAATCATTTGAAAAAAATCTATCAGAAAATCTCACACCAATATAAGAAAGATCTTAGTGGAAAACATAGTCACCTCTTAAGTAGAGAAAAAGGAGGTTTTTGCTTTCGTAATAATAGAGGTTTCCACAAGAGACCTGTAAAGGGGTTTATAGTTAAATTAGACAAATAATTATTAATATTGACTACACATAATTTTATTTTCTTTACAAGGTATTTTAAACTTGTTCATAATAAATCTAATATATTTTCACATTTTAAAAAGCTTATTAAAATTCCCTATGTCTGGGCTGGTGGTCTCAACAATGTGTTTGAGCCATCTCTAAACATCAGCGTGTGTGTGTGTGTGTGTGTTATATGGTCTATTTACCCAAAAGGAAATCCTGCAGTCTCCTTCCTGAAATGATTGAACCCTGGTTGCCAGTTCTCTGAGAGTCGATTTGCAGGTGGAGCTGACAGCAGGCTCAGTCCTTGAGTCCCACTGCTGTCTGTGTTGGATCTCTCTTGTGTCTTAGCTGAGACTCAGCTCTGGTACCCAGACTACAAGTCTCAAGCCTCAAAGGCCTTGTGAATAGGCCATAATAATTAAATGAAAATGTAATAAGAAGTAACATTATTTAGCAATGATGATGTCAGGCACCTTGCTAGACACTTTACACAGAGTACTGGTGGCAACCCTGGTGGCAGCCCTACCATGTCAGTGTTATTATCTTCATATCTTAGATGAGGAAACAGAGGTTAGTGAGATTAACTAATTTGTTCCAAATAATACATTTTATAAATAGTGGAGCCAGCAGTTGCTCTCAAGCCTGTCTAACTCTGAAGCCCATGCTCTTTCTACTTGTAAGACAAGAATAAAATAAAAAGACACATGCTTGCAGATTTTTTTTATTGATAATGGCGACCCTTGGTTCAGTCGATAATTCATGGATTTCTGATCAAAATTATCTGCGTACTTATTCCATGTGAACTTATTTTGTGCCCAAATTTACCACTACAAGCCCTACTTACCATCCAATCTCTTTGAAAATCCATATATGGCTGTTCAGTAGCAAGCTACCTATTAGAAATGCGGGGAAGCTTGTTTTACGACATTGGCACTGGTTATGAAACCAAAAGTTGAAAAGATGGTATAAATTAAAAGAGGTGAGGAACATTATCACTGTGTGAATGGAACCAGCTTTGTTTTGTTGGTTGGCTGTCACATTGACAGGAGCTTATGGGCCAATTGAAAAAGTACTGTGTTATGAGGTTAATTGTTAACAATCCCAACTAATGTGATCGAGAAAAGGGGCATGACTTTGAAAATCAGCTTCTTCCACTCTTGAAACAAATAGATATTAAAAATGGTCTATATGTTCAAAGACAAAGCATCGCTTAAAGCAAACATACCCATTGATAGCAAAACTTGAATTTTGATCTTAACATTAGGAAGATCTGAATAAATAAGACATATTTTTAAACCTATGATGACAAAAAAGCAATTCTGTTGAGCAGAATTAAAGTAGGCGAAAATAGCTGAAAGTAACTGTAAATTAAATAGCAAATCTTTGGTTTCAGATCTAACCTAGGTTAAAATATGGGCATTTTGACTTTTTGCTTTGTTGGTTTATTTACACACCTCTCTAAGCTTCAGTTTTCTACCTATAAAGTGAATATAATGATGGCTGTCTCACTGAGACATTACAAGTATTAAATTAGATAATGTAAGAAAAATACCCAGCATGGTGCTAAGGAAATAATAGGTCATCAATAATAGAATTGGCTACTCTAAATAAATATGAAGAAAAATATATCCATTATCTAATCCACAGCCTACCACTCTTAACGTATTAACATATCTTCTTCTGAATGTCTTTTATTCTCATATGCTTATATTTTACATTACTTAAATAATTCTGTGTTTTATTTTATTTTCTATTAAAGTATAGTTGCTGTACAATATTATGTTACAGGTGTATGATATAGTGATTCACAATTTTTAAAGGTTATGCTCCACTTATAGTTATTATAAAATATTGGTTGTATTCTGCATGTTGTACAATATATCCATGTAGCTTATTTTATACCTAATAGTTTGTACCTCTGAATCCCCTATCCCTATATTGCCCCTCCCTCCCCCACTGGTAACTACTAGTTTGTTCTTTATACCTGTGAGTCTGCTGCTTTTTTGTTCTATTCACTTATTTGTTGTAGTTTTTAGATTCTGCATATACATGATATAATACAGTATTTGTCTTTCTCTGTCTGACTTATTTCACTTAGCATAATGTCCTCCAAGTCCATCCCTGTTGCTGCAAATGGCAAAAATTTCATTCTTTCTTATGGCTAAATAGTATTCCACTGTATATATATCCTATTCCTTCTCCATTTATCTGTTGATGGACACTTAGGTTGTTTCTATGTCTTGGCAATTATAAATAATGCTGCTGTGAGCATTGGGATGCATGTATCTTCTCAAATTAGTATTTTTGTTTTTTTCGGATATATACCCTGGAGTTGAATGCTGGGTCATATGGTAGTTTTACTTTTAGTTTTTTGAGAAGTCTCCATATTGTTTTTTATACTGGTTTCACTAATTTACATGCCACTAACAGTGTAAGAAGGTCCCCTTTTCTCCTCATCCTTGCCAACATTTGTTATTTGTGTTCTTTTTGATGATAGCCATTCTGACAGGTGTGAGGTTAATATCTCATTGTGATTTTGATTTGAATTTCCCTGATGATTAGCAGTGTTGAGCATCGTTTCATGTTCCTGTTAGCCATCTGCATTTCCTCTCTGGAAAAATGTCTATTAGGTTCTCCTGCCCATGTTTAATCAAGTTTTTTCTTTTTCTTTATGTTGAGTTGTATGAGCTGTTTATATATGTTGAATATTAACCCCTTATTGGTCATATCATTTGCAAATGTATTCACCCATTCAGTAGGTTGTCTTTTCATTTTGTCAATGGTTTCCTTTATTGTACAAAAGCTTTTAAGTTTAATTAGGTCCCATTTGTTTATTTTTGCTTTCATTTACTTTGTTTTAGGAGATGGATCCAAAAAGAAAATGTTGATACAATTTATGTCAAAGAGTGTCCGTCTATGTTTTTCTCTAGGCATTTTATAATATCTAGTCTTACATTTAGGTCTTTAATCCATTCTGAGTTTATTTTTGTGTATGGTGTTAGAGAATGTTCTAATTTCATTCTTTTACATGTAGCTCTTCAGTTTTCCCAGCACCAATTATTGTAGAGACTGTCTTTTCTCCATTGTATATTCTTTCCTCCTTTGTTATTGATTAATTGACCACAAGTGCATGGGTTTATTTCTGGGCTCTCCGTTGTGTTCCACTAATCTATGTGTCTGTTTTCATGCCAGTACTATACTATTTTGACTACTATAGCTTTGTAGTATAGTCTGAAGTCAGGGAGTGTGATTTCTTCAGCTCTGTTCTTCTCAGGATTGTTTTGGCTAGTCAGGGTCTTTTTTGATTCTACACACTAACAACAAACTATCAGAAAGAGAAATGAAGGAAACAATCCCATTTACCTTCACATCAGAAAGAATAAAATACCTAGGAGTAAATCTGTCCTCTGTAAAAGACCTATCCTAGGAAAACTATAAGACCCTGATGAAAGAAGTTGAAGACAACACAAACAGATGGAAAGATATACCATATTCTTAGATTGGAAAAATTAATATTATTAAAATTACCATAATACCCAAGGCAATCTACATATTCAATGCAATCACTATCAAAATACCAATGGCATGTTTCACAGAACTAGAGCAAAGATTTGAAATTTTGTATAGAAATGCAAATTTTATTTTTATCCTGATTTTGAATTATAATGACACAATAATCATTTTCATTATTTTTTTATTGAGGTGAAATTCACATAACATAAAATTAACCATTTTAAAGTGAACAACTCAATAGCATTAAGTATTTTCTCAATGCAGCCACCACCAAAACATGTGTCTTGTCCCAAAAGGAAACCTTCTACCCATTATGCAATTATCTACCTTTTATCCCTCCCCAGCCTGTTTCAATGAAACACCAATCTGGTTTCTGTCTCTGTGGATTTACCTATTCTGGATATTTCATTTAAATGGAATCACATGATATGTGACTTTTCATGTCTGACTTCTTTCACTTAACATAATGTTTTTAGGGTTCATCCAGATCGCAGCATGTATCCTTTTTCAGCTAGATAATATTACATTGTATGTAAATACTACAATTTGTTTATCCATTCATCTCTTTATGGACATTTGGTGCTTTTCACACTTTGGCTATTGTTAATGGAGCTGTTATAAACATGTATGTATGTATTTGTTTGAGTACTTGTTTTCAATTATTTTGGATATATAGCTAAAACTGGAATTGGTATGGTAATCCTATGTTTAGCTTTTTAAGGAGCAGCCAAACTATTTTCTACAGTGGCTGAATCATTTTACATTTCCACAAGGACTGCATGAGGGTTCCAATTTCTCCACCTCCTCACCAATACTTCTTATTTTCATCTTTTCTTCATTATAGCTGTCCTGGTAAATGTGAAATGGTGTCTCATGGTTTTGATTTCTATTTCTCTAACGACTGATGATGTTCAGCTTCTTATATTGGCCATTTGTATATCTTATTTGGAGAAATATCTACTCAAGACCTTTGTCCATTTTTGAGTTTTTGTCTTTTTGTTGTTGAATTGTAAGACTAATTTATATGTTTGTGTTACTATATTCTTATCATAGGTAATATTTTCAAATATTTTCTTCCATTCTATAGGTTGTCTTTTCACTTTCTTGATAATGTTTCATTATTGTAAAATATTTATTTATTATCTCAAATAAGACTTTTAAATTTTTAATGTGTTCATAACATTCAAAATAATAAGTATAAAAAAGCATTATACACAAAGATGAAATACCTAAGTACCCAACCATAAAGAGATGTTTAATTAAATATAGTGAATCCATATTCAGTATGAAATAGTGGTCTGCCACCCCATTAGGCTGCCAAGATAAATTACTACTTTAAGTAATATCAGCCTGGAATTTTAAAATAGGATTTAAAAATTAAAAAAAAAAATTTTTAATTTAAAAATACATTTAAAAAATAGGATTTTTAAAAATGTTATAAAAACAGATGAAAAATTAATGTTCCACATTTTTTAGTCAATAAGCCACCCTTCTCATTACTCAACCTCACCCCAGTCACACCCAGTTAGTGTCCAACATGACTTACTGGTAATCTAATACGAGTACTTTGCATTCAGTGTATGTTTGTGGAATGGTTATTAACATGGACTCATAAAGCTCTCCTTAACACTACAGCATTTCCCTTTTCTATATACCAATGAAGGAACCACTAAGTAATTAAAAACACTTCCCAAGCCATTTGTCATAGACATTCTACAATTTGAGTTTTTCAATGACATTCCTCAGTCAAATTAGAAGGACTTTCCTAATGTTATAACTTAACTTTCAAATAAATGTATTCAGGCACATTTTGCATTTTTTATACTGCCAAACATTTAACTTTCGCCAGAAAAATGAGGTAATTTTTATGTTTAGGTTAATATTTATTTTGTAGGGAAAGCATGGATAAGAAAATCTTACTGTTAATGAATTTACAATTCATTAATTTAACAAATATTTATTGAACCTCCAATGTATGCTAGAAACCATGTTATGTTATGAGAATTCAAAAATGAAATAACCATTATATACTCTCAAAAAACTTACATAAATGCACAGCTAATTGCAGCATCATCACATTATTTCTACACATTCCAGTGAAAACACAGGGAAAGAAATTCCCAAACCTGATTGTGGAAGTCAGGAACTATTTCACAGTTTATGTAGCTTCAGCTGAGCTTCAAAGAATAAATTGCAGGTTTGCCAGATGAATAAGCTGAGAATGGAGGTTGAGGATGTCCTAGGCAGAGGTAACAGTATGTACAACATTCAAGGAAGTGTGAGAATTTATGAGAGAGAATTTGGTGTTGCTACAACATGAAATGAAAGAGGAGTGAAGGATGAGACTGGGCAGGTGAAACAGATCATGACAGTTTTTTAAGGTAGAAGATCAGCATAAACTGAGGCTCAGAGGCAGTGTATTTGATTTAGGAACAATACAAACACTTGCTAAAGATTGCAAATGCCCTCCCAGTGCAAAACCTATGTTCTTTTCCATCCTGATCCAATGACCTGTGAAAAACACAATCATTCTGGCTTGCCAAACTATGTCCATATTTTCTAATATGAGCATTATTATCTACTGATTATGAAGGAGAACAGCTTTGTTTGACCTTTGCTCTAAAATGTGTTTCTGTAACTCTTGATGCATTTCTTTCCAGTGCAGCAAACATGGAGTTAGGCAAAGAGGAAAGTTCCTTTTTCAACAAAATCCTTATATTGCAAGTAAATGGATTCGTAAATGAGTATATGTGACAATAATTTTATATTAGGTGTCATGGTGAGATAATGAAAGGAGTTATTATCTTTTCTCAGTTGCAGAGAAGTTGATGCTTGAGATAAATGTAGAAGGATATTATCCAAGTTCTAGCAAAAAGGAAAGACAGCCTATGAAATAAGAACAGGGAGATGTTTAAATAAATAAATATGTGAAACAATGTATTCGTTAAAAGGACTGCAAGAGAAACTTAGGTGCCAGGGGAAGAGTGATGTTACCTGAGAATAGAAAGGTAAGTAGGTGACAGATAGTGAAAAATTATAAGGAAAGGAGTTCAGAAAGCCAGGAAGTCTCCCAGATTCTACAGCTAGAAAGGAAAGAAAACAAAATTTAAATACAGATTAATTTGATTCTAAAGCTGGCATTTAAACCATATGACTTTACTCTGATATAATTATAAAAATGGTACAATATCCTAATAAATTTTCGAAATGTACATATAATTTTGAAATTCAAGTCAACGGTCATGCGTAAGCAGCATTCCCTCTGGCCATCTCTGTCGTGGATTAGATCCGATAAGCTCTCTACACAGAAGAATAGTATTTATGAGAAGAGAATGTCTGTATAATTACGTTGAGAATTCTGAGACTCTGTTCACTCTCAACGAGATAGCTTGTAATACTCATCTATCAATGTCTGGTATGGCTGCTAAAGTGATAAATGAAATCCTTTCTAATGCTTCAAGAGACCTTTATGACCGCAGTGCCTAGCACAGAATTTAGACAATGACAGTGTTAACTATCTGAGTTGGTGAAGCCCCCATTTAGAGCTCAGTACCTGCTAAAGGGGTGAGGGTGTAGTAAAGTAAACGTTGTTCCAGAGATTAAATATGATCACTTACAGTAAGTTATTTAACTCAATATCTGCTACAGTATAATAAATAAATATCATCCCGGTCTCCTAACATTGAAAATTAAGTATTTCTAGAGGTCAAATAAATTCCATTACTAATGTACCAGGAGGTACATATAAGCTGATTCTTTTAAAAAGAAATCATCTATGAGAAATGGATAATGAGCTCAGCAAATCCTCTTTCCAGGAAAATAACAAATTTAACTGGTGAAACTTTTTTTTTTTTTTTTAATTTTATTTATTTATGGCTGTGTTGGGTCTTCGTTTCTGTGCGAGGGCTTTCTCTAGTTGTGGCAAGTGGGGACCACTCTTCATCGCTGTGCGCGGGCCTCTCACTATCGCGGCCTTTCTTGTTGCGGAGCACAGGCTCCAGACGCGCAGGCTCAGTAGTTGTGGCTCACGGGCCTAGTTGCTCCGCGGCATGTGGGATCTTCCCAGACCAGGGCTTGAACCCGTGTCCCCTGCATTGGCAGGCAGATTCTCAACCACTGCGCCACCAGGGAAGCCCCTGGTGAAACTTTTATTTACATATATAAGTTTATACATATATATATTGAATGAAAATGAAGACACATAATAACACAACCTATGACATGCAGCTAAATGCAATGGTTAGGGGAAAATTTATAGGGGCAAATGCCTAAAAAGAAAGATTTCAAATCAATAACCTGATTTTCCCCTTAAAACACTAGAAACTAAACTAAACTGAACAACAAACTAAACTAAAATCAAGCAGAAGGGAGGATTTGAGTGCAAATAAATGCAACAGTGAAAGGAAAATGGTAACAACAAATAAATAAAACAAAAATTTGGTTCTTTGAGATCAACAAAATTGACAAACCTTTAGCTAGACTGCCCAAGAAGAAAAGAGAGAAGCCTCAAATTACTAAAATTGGGAATGAAATAGGATACATTACTACATACCATAGAAAAAATAAATATTTCTCTATTTAAGTTATAAGGAATACTATTCACAACAGGTCAACAAATTAGACAACTTAGATAAAAATGGAAAAAATCCTAGAAAGGCACAAACTACTGAAAAAATATTAGTAGAAAATAGAAAATCCAAACAGACTTATAACAAGTAAAGATATTGAATTCTCAGGCAAAAAAAAATAATAATAATAAAAAAATAAAAATCCCCAAAAGAAAATCCCAGGCCCAGATAGCTTCACTGGTAAAATTTACAGAACATTTAAAGAAGAGTTAATAACCAATCTTCAAAAAAACTTCAATATAAATATCAATTCTTCTACACCAATTTTTCAAATTCTTCCATAGAGTAAAGAGGAGGGAACACCTCCTAAATGGGTGGCTGTGAATCCGGTGTTACCTTGGCACCAGACAAAGACATCACAAGAAAAGAAAAATGCAGACTAATATTCCCTATAAATACAGATGCAAAAAAGTCAATAAAATACTAGCAAAGAGAATCTAGCAATATCTAAGAATTGTATACCATGACCAAGTAAAATTTATTCCAGTCTACAAAGTTGTTTTAACAATGAAAATCAATTAATGTAATACATCATATCAATACAGTAAAGGACAAAAATCATAATTATCTCCATAAACAAAGTAAAATCATTTAACATAATTCAGTAGGAGTAGAAGAGAATTTCCTTAACTTGATAAAAGGCATCTACAACAAACACACAGTTAACATCTGATTTAGTGTTAAAAGACTACATACTTTCCTCTCTGACATTAGGAATAAAATTACAATGTCCATTCTGAGTATTTGTATTGACCATTTTAATGGAGATTCTAGCCAGGGGAAAAGAAAAGAAAAGAGAAGAAGAAAAGAGAAGAAAAGGAAAGAGAAGAAGGAGGGAGGAAGGGAGAGAGAGGAAGAAAGAGAGAAAATAAAGAAAGAGAGAGAGAAAGAAAAGAAAGAAAGAAAGAAAGAAAGAAAGAAAGAAAGAAATCCAGATTTCAAAGAAAGAAGTAAAATTATCTCTGTTTAAAGGTGACATGATTATAAACAGAGAAAATCCTAAGTAATTGACTACAAAATGATAAGAGCTATAAAACAATCTTAGCAAAGTTAGGTGAAACAAGATCAACATACAGAAATAAATTGTATTTCTATACATTAGCAATGAATATTTTGGAAATGAAATTAAGAAAAAAATTCACTTATAATTATATCAAAAATAATAAAAATATTTATGTATAAATTTAACAAAATAAGCACAAAGACTTATATACTGAAAACTATAAAACATTTTTGAAAGAAAGTAAAGGAGATTGGAATAAATGGGAAAATACCCCATGTTCATGGATCAGGAGATTTAATATTGTTAAGGGGAAAATACTTCCCAAATTGAGTTACAGATTAATGTAATCCCTATTTGAATCCCAGCTGGCTTTTTTTTTTTTTACAGAAAGTGACAAGTTAATCCCCAAATTTATTTGGAAATGCAAAGGAGTCCAAATAGTCCAAACAATTTTGGCAAAGGAAAACAGCTGCTGGGCTCACACTTTCTGATTTCAACACTTATTACAAAGCTACAGGAATAATGATAGTGTGATACTGGTATAAAGGTAGATAGATAGACAAATAGAATGAAATTGAGAGTCTGTAATAAATCCATATACCTTTATTGTTTTGCAACAAGAGGGACAAGATTATTCAGTAGAGAAAGAATTATCTTTACAATAAATGGTACAGAAACACCTGGATTACCATATGCAAAAGAGTGAAGTTAGGCTTATACTGCAAAGTCTTTACAAAAATTAACATTTTTTCACACTTCCAAAAAATCTACAGAGTAATCTGTATAGTCAAAACAATTAATAATATAATTAAAATAATTTCTAATAGTCTATAGGAAGTAGGTTAGTTGTTGTTTAGGGTTGTAGAGGGAAGGAGGAAATGGGGAGTGACTGCTAATGGGCATGGGTTTATTTTAGGGGGAATAAAAACGTTCTAGAATTAGATATTAGTGATGATTACAACAACACTTGACTATGTTTTAAAAAACATTGAATTGTACATTTTAAATAGGTCAATTTTATGGTATCACATTATATCTCAGTAAACGTGGGCACAAAAACCAAGCACACACACATAAAATATCACCTGAGAACTCCTGTGCAGACTGAACATTGATACTCTTAATTGTCTGAATATTCTCTCTCTCTGCCCCTTTCCAAAACTGTCCTTTTTCTTTGAGGTGAAATTATTTGGCATTACTTGATCCTTCTGAAACATTTATATTTTAAAATCTTAGTCACATAATTTGCACTTCTTTTCTTTCTGTTGATATTCCCCAGGGAAATGTAAGAATCTGTGAAAAAATAATTATTTCGTTATGCAAAAAGAAATGAAATTGCTGCTGTTGGCAACAGAATTAAAACAACAAATCTTGGTTGACTTCTTCCCAAAGGTTAGTTTTGGAGATATTTTTTAGATGAGTTAGTGATTTTAAGTGTCAGTACAATTATACACCTGTCAGGAACTAGGATTCTATTTATTCTACTTGATTTACAGTGAATTCTAAGCACTAGTCAGCCTGTACTATAAGATGTTAAGGAAAACACCAAAGAGAACTACTACAAAAGACAAATGAAGCAGTGTAACCTGGGAATTTGTTATCTGGGACCATGATTTGCCTCCAGTTTCAAAATGGCAGCTGCTATGGAGGAGCTTCTGCTGGCTGGTCTTCATAGTTGCTGTTGAACAAACATCAGCTTTTCTTGCTATTGAACCCGGATTTGACTAGTGGTTGGGAAGGGCAATGGATGGTGTTGGCGGAGGACTTTTCCTTTTTGATATGGAAAATTTTGCTGTCACTTTGAGATACTTCACCATGGAGGCCTTAACTTAAAGTAGTTATTTTATTAAAAGCATTATCTTCCCTTCAAGTAGCATATACTTAAGGTGAAAAATATTTGCCTAAAAACGAACAAACCGTTATAGCCTCCCTGCTTATGTGTACTGATGATAATTAACATTTCGATATATAGAGAAACACGTTGCTATTCAAAAGAAAAAAAACAAAACAAGCATAACCATAAAGTGGAAATATTGAGGTGTACAGCACCAATCCAAAACTTCTCTATGTTCTTTGAAATGTATCTCCTCCAATGTGGCAGGTACATTTTGAACTTTGCCCAACATCCAGTACTGGGGAAGTATATTACAACCATCTTCAAATATGCCACATACTGTCTTACTGCACTGCCTTTAAAAGTGTTGTTTCCTTTACCTAAAATAACATTTCTTCTCTTTACTGCCGGATGAAACTTCTGTTCATTCTTCAAAACCTTCAACAAACAGCACTGTGAAGTTCTCTGTAACCCCTCTGAAGCACTACAAAACACACTGGCAGTCAGTATAGACTCATCTCTGTGGTGGCACTTTTCACACTATATTACGTGCTAAGGTTAATGTCGTATTTCATGTGTTTATCACAGTATTTAGCCTACTGTATTTTAAACAAAAGAATTATCTTTTATTTCCTCAAAATGAATTCAATATTTTTATATTCTATCTATACTATGTATTCATTCACACTTTTATATTTTTTATTTATACTTTGCTTCTCTGGATAAATTTTAAGTTTCGTGAAAACTAGAAATGTGTTTTCTATCACTATGATAGTTCCACAAGGACTCTTTGAGAAAAAATAACCTTCCATTGGTATAGCATTTAATAGTTTAAGTAGTATATTCATTTTTATTTTCTCTTAAATGTTTATAATAATCCAGTGAAATGGTGGTGATATCTCCAGTTTGCTTGGGAGGAAGCAAAGAGAGCTTGGTTATTTATCCAGAGTTGTACTGTGGTCAAATTATAAAGTGGTCACAGTATTGGTAACTTGAGATTAGGTTTCCTGAAACCAGGTAAGGGCGTACCTCTTGTGAACAAATAATTATTTGTTCAATAAGATACTTATTGAAAATGCCAGAAAGTCAATAACCAAATGGCTTTACATCTTTGTATAAATTTATTTCAATCACAGCATATTTTGTTGTTATTTTTAGGCAGATGCTTAATTGCAATATATTTTTTGAACCAGTGAAATACTTGATACAATTTAATTTCAAAATTCCAAAGAGATTACATTTTAATTAAAAAATATATTTTTAGAGCTATGCTTGTTTTTAGGAGAAAGTGGTGAATCACAATGTAATATCATAAAAAGATTAATCTCTGATATTTTTCAGATATAACATGATATGTGTTGACTGTAGAAAATTGAGAAACTATAATAAAAATTCTGAAAGAAAATATACCAAAACATTTACAGTATTAATCTCCATCTCATGAAATGGAGATTAATACTGTAAATGTTTTGGTATATTTTCTTTCAGAATTGTTATTTGTATGCATGTCATTTTGTTAATGTAAGCTGTTTAACATCCTCTATAGCAGATATAGGGGCCTAGGAAAGATGATCATTCAGAGGTACATTTTTTAAAATTACTAATTGCTACTAAGTTATGATTAGAAACCTAGCTGTCCATTGTTTTAAATTTATTTTTCCAACATTTAAGAAATTTATAATCTGACATATTTAAAAAATTTATTTATAAAGTGTCTTTGGTAATATTTGAACCAGTTACAAAGATTCTCAAGTTCCTTCAATTATTCTGTACTGCAATTACAAATCATGCATTTGATTTCCATTTTGAAATGCTACCATTTTCTACATTAATAAAGAAAACTTCCAAAGTACTTATATGTACTAAGTTAAATTCACAAATATGAGAAATCTCATGTTCCAAGGTTTTATACAAACTTAGAAAGATTTCCACTAAAAATCACAGCTAAGTTAATTATTTAATTATATATGCTAATTTGGCTTCTAAAAACTGAACATCTCTAATAGGCCAAATTCTCTTAAACATTACAAACCTTTAAAATGAAAAATAGCCATCTATTCTTTCTTAAACTCCAAATATTTAATGTATAGGTTTAATTTTCTTATTTAAAAAGTAATTTTTATTCACTTATAAAGCAATTATATTATCCTAGTTGATGGACAAACTTCTCAGCAGGTAGAGGTTGCATGAGGATCAAAGAACTAGGCTGAAACTCTGACTGAATTCATGCTGGAGCCTTGACTGAGTTACACTTAGCCCTATGTATAGTATGTGTCAAGGACTTCATGATAAAGAGGGATTAGCATTACAGTCCTCAGAATCTATGTAGTTCAAGACCCTGATCTACACAGGTACTTTTAGTTTTGTTTTGTTTTAACTGAAGTATAATTGACATCTAACGCTCCATTAGTTTCCAGTATACAATGTAATGATTTGATATTTGCATACATTGTGAAATGATCACTACAGTAAGTCTAGTTACCATCTGTCACCATACAAAGTTTCAGAGTTTTTTTCTTGTGATGAGAGTAACTTTGAAATTTGTAATACAATATTATTGACTATAGTCCCATGACTTGTTCATGTTTTATCTGAAAGTTTATACCTCTTGATCCCTTTCATCCATTTGGCCTACCTCCACAACTCCCCTCCCCTCTGGCAAACACAGATCCGTTCTCTGTAACTATAAGTTTGGTTGTGTTGTGTTTTATTGGTTCGTTTTTTTGTTTTGTTTTTAGATTCAACATGTAAGTGAAATCATAAGGTGTTTGTCTTTCTCTGACTCATTTAATTTAGCATAATATCTACAAAATCCATCCATGGTGTCACAAATTGCAAGATTTCATGCTTTTTTATGGCTGAGTAGTGTTCCATCGTATGTATATGTGTGTGTGTGTATGTATACACACACATACACACACACACACACACACACACACACACATCTTACATCTTTATTCATCCACTGATGGACACTTAGGTTGTTTCCATGTCTTGGCTATTGTAAATAATGCTGCAGTGAACATAGGGGTGCTTATATCTTTTTGAATTAGTATTTTTATTTTTTTGAATAAATACCCAGAAGTGGAATTGCTGGATTATATGGTAGTTCTATTTTCAATTTTTTGAGGAATCTCCATACTATTTTCCCTAGGTGGCTGCATCAGTTTACATTCCTACCAAAAGAGAGAATAGTTGATGGATTTGTTGAAGCAAGTCCATTTTGATAACCCCTTAATATTGCTTTGGCTCATGTTCCTGTCATCATAAAGCCCCCTATTGTGTGAACTAATTGAGACCTCACTAAATGGTGTCATTTGTATAGCTTTACTCCTGCCTGATTGCAAGCAACTCTAATTCCCAATGTCAAGATCACATTTCACTTCACAGTTATATGGGTCATAACATGAAAACGATTAATTTCATGTTGATTACTCTCTGCTGCTATAACATGAAATGCACTTCATAGCAAGTGGACTTTTTGTATGTTTGCTTTTCTGCCACATTGGCAATTATTTCGTGTGTACTCTGAAGCATTCTAATGAACAGTTATAAGAAGTATCCCCTTACTTATGAAATGTAAGCCAATGATGCAAATGATCCTAAAAGCCCTATCTCATGAGACTGTATGTAGTTGTGTGTGTGTGTGTATGTGTGTGTGCATGCGCGTGCATGTTTACAAGATTAATCAACTCCCTTGCAGGTTGCTTAAAACAATGTTTAGTGTATGGTGCATTCACACTAATCTTTTGAGGAATATACACATTTAGGAAAGAAAATTGCAGAGTGATAGCCTGGTGTAAGTAGTAAGACATCATACAATAAATTTCTTTTAAATATCCAAGAATCCCTATAACAAGAGGCTATAGGGATTCTTGGATATCTTAGGGAGCTTGTGCAATTTCTAGAATGTAATTTAGAAACCAGAAACATTCAAAGTATTTTATCATAGCAGTGTTAAAATTTATCAACTTTGAGTATTTTAAAGAAATTACAAGACATTATCAAGCATACACACATAAGGCTTTCATTTAAAGGCAAAGGCTATGTATAGTAAGAGAAGATAGTGGAGGAAGAGACAGCCAGACTTGTTTCCCAGGATTCTTAGTCCCTAATGGAAACACTTTGTCTCTAGACTAAACCACCAAGAACTGTGCTATGAATCTTGACTTCAAGGTAGAATTTCCAGCAGTGTCTTTTTTCCCCTTCAGGTCACATAACCAAGTCAGGATTTCTAACCATTCGTGCCAAGTGAAGCCATCAGTAGACAGACTGACCCTGCTGGTCCCCAAGGAAGTTTCAAACTTTAACAAGCACTTGATTTAATCTTAGTGCCCTTTATTTAGCCAATAGTCAAAACCAGGTATGCAGACATCCTCAGAGATAAGCCCCAGTCCGGCTATAAAATAACTCTGTTCTCTATAAATAATATCAGTAATGATAATAAGAAGTAGCTATATTAATTCCCTATTGCTGCTGTAACTAACTGTCACAAAGCTGATTAAAATAGAACCAATGTATTACCTTATAGTTTCAGACATCAGAAATACAAACTGGTTCCTAAACAATGTATGTAAAAGACCTAGCAGAGTGTTTGTTCTATATTACACACTAAACAAATGAGAATTTTCCATATCATTTTTGTGATCATCAAATATAATATTCACCTGTTTAAAACAGTAATAAGTAGAAAGAATATTTATCAACAGATAAATGCCTTTTAAAAAATATTTTAGGATGTACTTAACGTGGATCTCTTTAGTCCTCCTGAGTATTTTAACTATTTGAAAAGTCAGCTATCATTACATTCATATTGACTTCTATATGGGATATCTGTACACACACACACAGGTGCACATGCACACAGACACACACAAACACACAATGTATCTTTCCTCTTGGTCAATCCATTTCTACACAACAACAACACAGCTTCCTTAACACTGAATAATTCAATAAAACACCTAGAGTTTTTGGATCTGAAAAATACTCACAAACCATATTGACCTAAAAAAGTGTGTTGATATTTCCTGACCCTTTCTTAGTGAAATTCAGTGCTAAATAGTTCCAAGTATTCCCCCCCCTGAAAATATAGTAGATATTATTCTGTTTCACACTGAACAGGAATTTTTTCAAAGGTAAAAAGCAATGAATCAAAATTTTAGAAAACCTGTAGAAATTACCATAATTTTATAAATAGGAGATGGAATATATTCTCTCGTTAGAGCTTCGCATTGTTTATTTCCTCTTGTTCTAACGTCTTTATGGTCCTTGAGACATTGTGATTAATATGCCTATATGTGCATTTCATCAGCTTTTTATGAATATGCCAATTTGTGCTTCTAATAAAACTGTAGTAAGTATTTATCCAACTATCTACTGCTATGTTGTGTCAATCACCAGATTCTTTACATTTTTTTTAAACTCAAAAGAAATCGTGTTTATCATTTGCTTCAAAAATTTTAAAGGGCTCAGCAGGCAATTTGCATATGTCACCAGTTTAACTGAGCAAGGATTAGCAAATTAAATCTTAATTAGCTAATTTTTGCATAATTTTAGGGAAATTATATGCTTTGTGCAGATGACAGGTGGGAGGTAAGACATTTAACTTGAATTGAAGTTTTCCTTGACTTTATGAGTTTTAATAGAAAAACAACATTTAGCAGTTAAAATACGTGTCAAACTGCATAGATCCTATCTGGAGCCACTAAAATAAGAAATTATTTTATGAAAGAAAACCAGCAACAGACATTGAAGTATTCCTACTAATACCTAAGAATTATTTTGAAATGAAGGGGATTTTTTTCAAACAGGTTTTCTGGTTCATAGCATATGTTCCAGATTGTAATACAGTGATAAGTTAATGGAATATGAATGTTAATTCACAATTCCCACATATATTTACAATAAAGTCACAGCTGGCATTAAGCCTTTATATGGGAGATTTGGTAGTGCTGTGCAATGGTAATTATAATTGTACTAACTCACATGCCAGGGGTGGTGGCATGCATCAGCATTTGGATCCCTTGGCCTGATACCCTGAGCTATTTCTCATCTTTGTGTCGCTTCCACTTTCTGGACTTTCTCCTGCTACTCTTCATACTTCACCTTGGTATCAAACCATCCTTCAGAACTTCAGTTAAGCATCTGTATAGAGGACATCTTCCTTCATCCTGCTCTATCTCACTAATGATTTAGTTCTATTCTCTGTCCCAAGTTCCATGTGCATTTATTTTTTTATCATTACACTAACCACACTGTACTATAATTGCTAATTCTTTGCTGTTCTCTCTTTACTGCCACCTTGAAAGCAAGGACTATTTTATCTTTCTTTGTAAACTTTCAATAGAAGTTTGTTGAATAAATTAAGAAAGGAACATTTCCGTCATATATTCAGTTCAGCTCAAAAACGTTCTCAAAATAATCTGTGAATGAAAGCTAGGGTTTAATATTTTATTAGGAGGACAAGTTCCTGCTACTTAATATTGCATTTGTTTTCACTGGGCTCACTCTTTAAAGTGATGGCATGTTAGGTCTACTCAACACGTAGCAAAGGTCACCATGATATTAGAGATTAATATTTCATTTTGTAAGATCATATGAGGTCCTAGTAAATCTGACAAGAATAATTATTATCACTGAGTCAGGCTGGAAAAGTCTTTATTTGGCCAACAGACCTTGCTTCTCCCTCAGGCCAACTCCTTGATCTGTGTACTGAATCTGACCTCCTCTCACCTATTCTCAGACTTCAATTCAGCAAGTGTTCCCTTTCTCTTCTGTGTCATTAATATTCCTGTCTTTATTTGATCATTTCTATTACATACAAATGGGCATTTTTGTTTCTCATCAAAAAAAAACCCAAAAACAAAACTCAAATCCACATTTCCTCTGCTATGACGTCACTTCCCTGCTCCACTTTACAACCAAACTCCTCACAGAGCTGACTCCCCTTATATCCTATCTTCTCTGCCCAGTTTCTTCTGAGCGCATTTCAATGAGGCTTCCACACATGACTCTACTGAAACACTTTTATCATCATCATCAATGAGCTCTTTGATGCTCAATGCAATGGACAATGTTTGGTCTTCTTCTTACTTTGCTTTTTTCAGGGTTTCATATAATTAACCAATCCTTCTTCTTTAGATTATTTCTTCACTTGTCTTTGAGGCGCCATTCTCTGTTGTCCCACTTCCTACCTGACTTGAAACTCCTTTGCAGTGTACTTGGTTGGTTCTTCCTCATTGATTCCATCTAAACGTTAGGGTTTTATTCTTGGATATATCTTCTCTGTGTACATCATTCTCCAGGAAGTCTCATTTAGCATCATGTTTGTTTATTAATTGTTTTAAATATCATTATATGGTAATGATTTCCCACTTATATCTACAGCCCGATGTCTCCCTGCATTCCAGAGTCCTACATCTAATGACTTACCCAAATATCTCTATTTGAATATTTACTAGGGTCTCCAACTATCAACAGCTCATCCCTTGATCCCCAAATATAAAACTCCTCTTACCACAGCATTCTCCACCCAGAAAATGTCATCTTTTCCTGACTACCACACCTTCACTTTAGTTTTTCAATTTTTGTTTATAATTTTATTCTAATAGCTAAGTCTGCAAAGGACACTATACATTCCATTTCTGTAATAGATCTTTGCATTGTATATGTTACTCAGACAGCTTATTCATGTTTGCTAAACTATTCTTGCTACTGTCATGTTTGGTAGGTTTGCAGATATTTTTTCCATGTGCTTGCCTCTAATTGTGCATAAATAGTTTTGTCTTTTTTCCCCTTGATGGAAGAAAACAAACCTTATTGCTTCTGGTGTGGAATATTAATTTAATTTATGTGTGGAAATAGCCCCGATATGCTGGTTTTAAAAATGCATGTCAACATTTGGCATTTGGGTATTCTATGTAAATGCAAGCTTTTAGCAGAATTCCAATTGAACAATTTATAGTTTCTGAATATAATTTATGGGAACTATGTAAATATCTACAACTTTATAGTCAGTGTTTCCTAAATTACTCATGAATCACTAATTGCCTTTTTCAGCTACAGGATATGCAAATATATGTTCACAGAGAGGAAATACTAAAAACTACAAGGGCCATTTAGTTAAAAATAAATAGACAATGACACTGAATGCTTTACCAACTAGGAGAGGGCACTATTTTTTCTTTGACCTGCTAACTTGTTATAGATCTATCTTAGTTGGATGAAAACTGGAAATTTCAAGGATATACCCTTGAATGCAAAACTGGTTTTAGACGTGAGTAGAGTACATGGCCACCTTCATGAAAATCAGCTCAGCAGAAAGAACTTGAGTTTGAAACCAAGCAGATTTGGATTTGAATGCTGTTCCTGCCCCTAACCAATTCTAGAATGTTGGGCAAGTTGCTTAAATTCTCTAAGCCTCAGTTTACTCATCTGTAAAAATAATATAATAATACTTATGTTGACTAATGAAATCATATGTTAGAATACTTATTCAATGTCATATACGTAATGCTTTGTTTCTATGATGATAATGATGTTGGTGATGATGATTTGATTTGGCCTTAGTGAGACAATCTAATGAATTATTCTGTCATTATGTTTTTCCCTAGCTCTTTATTTTTGTAACCTGTTAAAGCTTCAAAAATTTTGGAAGAACAAACACCTGTATACTCATTATTTAGAGTTAGCAGTAGCTAACATGTTGCCACATTTGCTTTACCTCTCACTTATGAGAGATGGAAAAGCTTGTCACTGTGATCTTCCCATGTAACCGAGAGAAGTTTGTCTTGCGTGGGGCCTCTTGATCCACCCATTTGTTCCTTCATCCCCTCAACAAATATTTATTGAACTACTACAATGGTGAGGAACTAACTGTTCTTAGCATTGGGACACATTAGTGAAAAACCAATCAAAATATATGTACTTGTCATATTTTCTCTTTGTATTTATCTTAAGGTGACAAGGCCCATAGTCATAGAAGGTCCCATTTTTCTCATATGTTTTGTTGCTTGAATTCCTCCTCTGAGCCAAACAGCTCAAATGGAAATATAGTGTGAAAGGTGAACTTGCCCTTTTTCTTATTCATATCCATTCTCAAAAGATACTATAAATGGTCCCAACAAATGTCTCCAGCAAGAAATTCAGTAACCTTCTGAAAACCACTATGCAAACAGTCATTTTCTTCAAGGAGAGAATAGAAGATTCCTTTGTAGAGAATTGCTGTGAGGACAAATTCAACTGTTGTTTCCTGCCCTTCAAGCCTCCGTTAGTCATTCGATCATTTAGATGTTTGCAAATGAGAACTCTCCTCACAGTAAAGTTTGTGGAAATTATCTCTCAAGGTGACACTCAAGTGCTAAAACTTAATGGGAGTTTCCAGATGACTTGCAAGGAGACCTTCCAGCCCAGAGAGTAAAACTGTGTTTCTTGAACTAACCCATCTTAGTCAGTTCAGGCTTCCATAACAAAATACCATCAACTGGGTGGCTTAAGCAACAGAAATTTATTTCTCACAATTCTAGAGGCTAGAAAGTCCAAGATCAAGGTGCAAACAAGGTAGCTTTTATTCTGAAATCTCTTCTTTTGGCTTTTAGACAGCCATCATCTCACTATGTGCTCATATGACCTTTTTGTGCACTCACTGGGAAAGAGAGGCCAAGCAAGCTCTTGTATCTCTTCTAATAAGGGCACTGATCCCATCATGAGGGCCCCACCCTCATGAACTCTCTAACCCTAATTACCAACTTGGTTCCATCTCCAAATACCATGATGTTAGGGGTTAGGGTGAACATATGAATTTTGGGGGTCACAGACATTCATTCCAGCACATTGCCCAGGGATAAAAATATCTCCTTAGGTAGTTGGTTAACATACCAATTGTTAGACTCCCCATCAGCAATTTCTGACTCAGTTGGTCTGGGGGTGGAAAAGTAATGGAGCGGGGCTTTTCAGAGTCACTGGAAAGGGAAGAGTTGACAGTGAGAGATTGTATCATCATCAGGATATAAGGGGATATTTTGGTATATAGGAAGGTAGATCCTTGAGAAAGTTAAATGGTCAGCTATCAAGAAGGAAGGAGAAAGCTTAAGAAAGTTCTGAGGAGAGAATAGCCCTTGCTTTAGTAAACTTCCTGTCAGATGGCTCAAGTCTATTACTTTAGGCAGTCTTGACCACCATGCACTCTGAATTAATAGAAACTTCAGGCTTCATTACCTGGTGGTGTATCTTCCTCCTTTACTTCCTCTGTTACTTTTTCTGTAACTTATTTTGCTTTTCTTTCCTCTGGTACTTTCACAGAAGGGTAAAGATCATTTTTCCCTGTCTTGTTCTATCAGAATGATTCAGTTGTCATAAAGAGAAGCCTTAACAATTAGCAGCAGAAAATAATAATAAAAGTTGAGGACTTTCTTATAACCAGACCTTGTATTACTGTGGTTGTAGAGATACAAAGTCCAGGCTTTGTGACACAATGCTCTGAATTATCTGGATTAGAAAGAAAACTCTTGCAGATACCATAGCTGCTAGGTTAGAGAAGAATTTTCTGTTCTTTTGAAATTCTACAAATAATAGCATTGGCCTCTGCTTGCACCTGGATATCTTTCTTGTCTAGTATTAGAGGTGGCTTAACCAGGCATTTTAAAATTGATTTTTTAAATTTAATATTGTGGTTGAATTATACAAAGTGCCTCCACCTAACATCAATGTTTGCTTGACCTTGTAAATATTGAGTTAAATTCCAATTAATTCAATCACGCCATGCAATAGAAGTCTTCTGTACATTTCTACTGGTGGCACGTGGAAACTAATTTTGTAGATAAATGAATAAGCAAGTTTCATTAGTTTAGGGATTGTGACCAAGCCATTAATGAGTGGCCATATTTCACAAATTATCTTTAATAATTCATTTCCGAGCCAGTTGTTTAAGTGTAAAAGTTATTTTCCCCCATTGGCATATAAACTAAAACTATTAACCAATATTTGTATTCATCCTCATTTATGTAATTGAAGAGACTTCCATTTATCTCTGTGTACTATAGAGCTTGCCACCCTGAGGTAAGTATTTGTTTATAACCTCCAACTCCAATGAGATCCTAAATTTGTTGAGGGCAGAAATTTGTTTTACTCATCTTCATGTGCCTGATGCCTCGTACACTGCCTGGCTTATAGCAGGTGTTCATTAAATATCTGGCGAAATGAAAATACTTTGTGTTCATCTTGATGTATATGAGGGGTTAATAATCTGATGTGGTTAATAAATAATTTTGAGTGATTTTCACTCTTGTTCCAGTTGTTTCTCTCTATATATCTATATCTATAGATATATAGATATCTGTATGTTTCTCTCTATATATATATCCCATTTATCCTGGGCCTTATTAGCCTATGAGTTAAAAGGCTTGCATTTTTTACACAAATTGTCACTATGACCTCACATTTATGCCTCATACAAGCTTTCAAACCCCTGCAAAGTTGCCCACTACCATTTATTTCTGGAAGATCCCAGTGGGTTTCTCACCAGATACTGCTCGATGTTGTTGTCCTCATGTGCTAGACGTCTGCTTGGCAGTTGCCACATTCACTCTTCCCGTTTTTGTTATTTTTTTTCTTGTAGAGGGTGGCTGCAGATACTGACTCCATTCCCTTCTTTATTTCTAACTAGATAGATGGTAGATAGGTGGAGATAGATAGATAGATAGATAGATAGATAGATAGATAGGTAGGTAGGTAGCAACTGACCCTCTGTACTGCTGAGTACTTAACATTTTAAGTTCTCAGGCCCTGAGTCTACTTTGTGTCCCGCCACCATTCTGAGGCTCAGATTTCATTCATCGGCTGGGAAGGGCATCCAGATGCCATGTTTTCCCTTCCATTCTTTCTCTTCCAGATCTCTTTCAGGCTCCAGGCTTCAAAAACTCCCTTTTTGAAGATCTCCTCTGCCTGAGACATCCCTAATATGTAACACAATGTTTGCCAATAATTACCTATGGATTAGAAGCAGACCCAGGACTATAACTTAAGTTTGGTAGGGTCCACATCTGATTCAATAAACGTAGGGTGTCTACTATGTGCCAGACACTGGAATACTCATGAGCAAAATTGTCAAACATCTTCACTTGTGGAGGTTGTATTCTTGTGAAGGGAGATAGATATTATGTAATAGATCATTATAGATATGAAATAATAGATAAGTAAAATATATGACATGTTAGACATATAACGTAAGGGGTTTGGTTAAAATAAATTTTAAAAAGGGGAGATAGTGTATGGTAGTGAGAGTAATCAGGGACATTATCTTTCATAAGGTGACATTCAAGTAGAGATCTAAGGAGGGGAGGATGGGAACCAAGGGACAAAGGCCTAAATGGATTTAGACTAATATGACCAGACGTAGTTCATTATTAACCAGACTATTGCATGTCCTAGAGCAGTGATGTCCAAGCTGTGAAGTTAGCTGTATAGCTTCATGACATAAATCTTAGTATTTCAGACCCTCAATTAAATTATGAAACCTCTCAACATGTAAACTAATATTTAACTCTTCCCTTAACCAGTAGGATTCATTTTCATATGACTAAGCTTGAGATAAATCTTAATACACAGTAAGAGAGGTTTCAGTTTCAAAGTATAGAATCAAAATATGCCATGTCTGCTTAGATGTAGAATAAGAATAATAAAATGGAAATAAATTCGGGGCAAAGTTTCACTTTCTCATTCTATTTGAGAAAATTTACAAATAAGAAAAGATAAGGCATTTTCTTAATAATATGTGGTAATTCTTTGAAAAACAGGTTGTAAAAAAGCTTGGAAATATGGCATATACTGAAGAAAAAGTATGATAATACCTTATTGAACTCTCAAACAGAGAATTGGAGAGATAATTAATGTTGAAAGTGTGTGTTTATTTTGAATCAACCACAGAGTGTTATATGACTTTTATGAAGAATTTGTTACCTAATTCTCAGTTTGGGATTAGTAACATGTGTGAGGGCAGAATAGTAATATCACCAAATTTACTTGTTAGAAAGAATATAACAGCATAATGACATATGCTTAATAGTAGATAAAATTATTTTTACTTAAAAAGTATAAACAATTTAAAAAGAGAAGGAATTAATAGAGCCTATAGTCACCATGCTGTATATTAAATCCCCAGGACTTATTAGTTTATAACTGGAAGTTTGTACCCTTGGATCCCTTTCACCCATTTTGCCCACCCCCTACCCCCTACTTCTTGCAAATAAAAATCTGTTGTCTGTATCTATGAGTTTATTTATTTTGTTTTTGATGTTGTTTTAGATTCCATCTATAGGTTAGATCGTGCAGTATTTGTCTTTCTCTGTCTGACATTTCACTTGGCCTATGTCCTCAAGATCTATCCATCTTTGTGCAAATGGCAAGATTCCCTTCTTTTTTTTTTTAACATCTTTATTGGAGTATATTTGCTTTACAATGGTGTGTTAGTTTCTGCTTTATAACAAAGTGAATCAGGTATACATATACATACATCCCCATATCTCCTCTCTCTTGTGTCTCCCTCCCACCCTCCCTATCCCACCCCTCTAGGTGGTCACAAAGCACGAAGCTGATCTCCCTGTGCTATGTGGCTGCTTCCCACTAGCTATCTATTTTACATTTGGTAGTGTATATATGTCCATGCCACTCTCCACTTCATCCCAGCTTACCTTTCCCCCTCCCTGTGTGCTCAAGTCCATTCTCTACATCTGCATCTTTATTCCTGTCCTGCCCCTAGGTTCTTCAGAACCTTTTTTTTTTTTTTTAGATTCCATATATATGTGTTAGCATACGGTATTTTTCTCTTTCTGACTTACTTCACTCTGTATGATAGACCCTAAGTCCATCCACCTCACTACAAATAACTCAATTTCATTTCTTTTTATGGCTGAGTAATATTCCAGTGTGTGTGTGTGTGTGTGTGTGTGTAATCATATCTTCTTTATCCATTCATCTATTAATGGGCACTTAGGTTGCTTCCATATCTTGGCTATTGTAAATAATACTGAAGTGAACACAGGGATGCTTATATCTTTTTGAATTAGTGTTTCAGTTTTCTTCAAATAAATACCAAGAAGTGGAATTGCTGAATCACGTGTTGGTTCTATTTTTAATTTTTTGAGGAACCTCCATAATGTTTTCCATAGTGGCTGCATCAATTTACATTCTCACCCACAGTGCACGACGGTTCTCTTTTCTCTACATCCTTGCCAACATTTATTTCTTGTCTTTTTGAAGATAGCCATTCTGACAGGTGGGAGGTGATATCTCACTGTGGTTTTGATTTGCATTTTCCTGATGGTTAGTGATATTGAGCAGCTTTTCCTGTACCTGTTGGCTATCTGTATGTCTTCTGTGGAAAAAAATGTCTATTCAGAACCTCTGCCCATTTTTTAATTGGATTGTTTATTAATTTTTTGCTATTGCTATATATTTTTCACTATATATTTTACATACTAACTCCTTATCAGACATATGATTTGCAAATATTTTCTTCCATTTGATAGGTTGCTGTTTCACTTTGTTGATGGTTTCTGTTACTGTGCAGGTAATTTTCTTTTGTTTAGTATAATTACCTGGACAGATCAAACTCCAAAGAAGATTGCTTCTTTGAATTACCTCTATTAAACCTCCATAATTCTGGTACTGTGCCATAATTGACTCAATCATTCCAGGTATTTTTAATGCATTTTTAAAATTTTACATTTTTAATTTTCTTGAGACAGGCATTTAACAAGAAACTAAGGGATTGATGCTGCTCATTCTTATTATTTCAGTTGTTCTAGCAACACAATCCTATGTGCCATTACAAACAAAATAAAACCATTAAACATTCACATCTAACAGGAAAGGGGGGCACCAACAGACCAAAAAACAGGGTTTATATACAAGAAGTTTAAAATCTTCTTAGGTAGATCAAATGTACATACAAATGATGCCTCCATTTCCACGAAGGAAATACTATAAGTTGAAAGTGTTACGATTGCCAGTTTGCCTCTTAAATATTTCTCAAATCTGCCTTGCCATCTCAAGCCCCACCTTCTCCTCACACTAGGGTTGTTTTCCACCTGCTTTACCACAACAGCCTCCTTAAATACTCTTTTCTGTCTCTGCGCCTTCGAGTTCCATCCATGTCTCTGTGAACACATTCCCGGAACCCCAGCACAGAGGGCAGAGGCAGCGGCAGCTGTAGCCTGAGGTGGGATGTGCCAGGCCAACCCCTACTGAAGACAAGCTCCCAAGAAGCAGAAAACAGTGACATGCAAACACTCCCTCTAGCCTATATTAAGATAGGATCAGGACTTCATGTGAGAAAAAACTTCTACAAATGCAAATACAAGCACGTTATGCTTCTGGGTAAAGAACATCCATGTTTCCGCGTCACACACAAGGTGAAGGGCAAACTCAGCCCACGGGCTTCATTTCCTGCCTCCCAGTACATTCACTCAGCATCAGCCCACACACACGGAGTCTCTGTCCTCTGGACACATAACCCGCACATCAGCAAACAAATTACTCACTCAAATTAAAAAGTAAATGCATAGGGCTTTCCTGGTGGCGCAGTGGTTGAGAGTCCGCCTGCCGATGCAGGGGACGCGGGTTCGTGCCCGGTCCGGGAAGATCCCACATGCCGCGGAGCAGCTGGGCCCGTGAGCCATGGCCGCTGAGCCTGCGCGTCTGGAGCCTGTGCTCCGCAACGGGAGAGGCCACAACAGTGAGAGGCCCGCGTTCCGCAAAAAAAAAAAAAAAAAAAGATAAATGCATAAGTAACAGAAAACAGAATTAAAACCTTCCATGAGATTATACATGACAAGTCCTATTGTCAGAAAGTGTTTGCTTAAAAGACCCTACTGCTTTAAATATTTTAAACATTTATGGAAACGCTCCAAATTATTTTATTTGTATAAATTCCAAATGAATTTATTTGCCTATGTGCACATTAGCATACACACATTTATACCCAGGTATTTTAGCTAACAAACCAACTATTCTACTGCATATACTTTTTAAAACTTAAGATAATGATACAAAATAATTTAGAAAAGAAATAACAGAAAATAAATGTGCATACGTCACCATTCTAGTTCAACCAATATCGATTTTTAGATTCTTACCCTGCAATCCACATTTGATATGTATTTCATATAGATTTCATATAGCTGTAATCAAAGTTTCCACTCTTTCTGCATTCTGACTTCCTTAACTTTATATCATAGCTATTTTTATGATGTGGCACAGAGCAATATATTTTTAATGCATTCATTACATTCCACAAAGTAGATATACTATAGTTTACTTAACCATTGCCATATTGTTGAGCGTTTAGTTAAAATTATCATAATGTCAAACATCATGATAAATGTCTATGATAAGCATAAATATATATTCATATGCATGTATTCATATACACTTTTTCATATTTGAATGCCTTGGGCTTACTGTACTAAATGATTTTAAATTTTTTATGACTGATAAATAATGATAAATTACTTCTCTCAAATAATATACAATGTACTTGACCACCAATAATACATGAATGTTTTACTGTTCATCTGTCCTGGTTCACATTTTAATTAACATTTGTATTTGTTTGTTTAAATTCTTTAGTTGAATAGGTTGAATGTCTATTTCTTAAGCAAAGGATGTTGGACATAATATAACATTTTCATAATTACCCAAGTCATCATTTGAAATTTCAATATGCTATAGAGTAAGGCACTAAGCTCATTAAAATACCCAATCTATGCAACGTATATCAACTGTATGCCAGACAGGCTGCTAGTCTCGTCTCTAATTTTTAAAATTTAATCGTTACATGAAGAAAGTATTAATATACCTATTTTTAAAATGATTTCAGTGAAACTAAATAGTATTGTATGTCGGAAGGGTGAAGTACAGAGTATGAGATTTAATAAGTGAATTGTGTGATTTATTACATCTATACACATTTCTTTTTTTCTCACTCCTTACTTTTCTTTATGTTTTTCTCCCTCCCCAGCTTTCCTTTCTTTCTCCTTTCTCACTCCATCCATTTCCTACTCCTTTCCTTGTTTTTGCAGATTTGATTATCTTTCCCCAATACTAATATCTACTGATGATGCTAAAATACTCCAGTTAGTTAAAAGATAGTACCCAAGTATGATTTAATTTCCCACCTACATTGTGATTTGTAAAGCCAATTATAACTGTGTGTGTTTGTCTGCGTCTCATTTCCCTTGAACCGATCACACCAGACTGGACTGGGAGGAACGCCTATGCAATTTCTCTTTCCTTCTCTAACCCAATGATAGACATTATACTGGGAAACTCAGACACCTCTTTTTTCTTTACCTACTTTATATTTCTGGACACCAGTATTTTCAAATTTTTAAAAATTGATTTGAGGCCTGATTCTGAGGCATGTTAATTTATTGAGTCTCTAAGCTGGGACAAATATTTTAGTTTCACTCAGTACGTAGCTTTCTCATTTCCCTTCCAGGTCAGTAGATAAATCCTTCTCTTAATATTTCATAAATGCCAGGAGTTAGTTAACAGTGCTGAGACAGCATTAAACTAATCTCTCTGGTTCTTGACACAGTCTTTATTTTGTTCTTAACCCCAGAAGATGTCACATTTGCAGATGATATTTAAATTTCACCTGAAACACTGTGAGCTATGATTTCTTCAAAACTACAGTGTTTTGCAAAGAAGTTTTAACAGTCACTATGGGAAATTTTGCATCCTTCAGAAAGCCAAATCTTTCAGAACTCATAAAATCACCTGATAACTAGAGAAGAGTGCTAAGAAAGAAGCCAATCAGCTAAGCTAAGTATTTCATTGGCTTTTAGGTTTACATTTTTTTCTTATTGAAGGTTAGTACTCTGACCTCCTCTATAATTAGGCAGTTAACAGAAGCGAAGCAACCTGTTGCAATATTTTTTCTTAACTAAATGTGCCAGTTTGAATGCTGCATCAAGTCATCTGATTCTGGACATAGCACTATTTTTGTTATTCATTCATTTTCCTTTTGAGTTCAAAAAACAGTTGTTTTGCCTGGCATCATGTAAACCAAGCCTTGGCTTTGAGGATTCCCCTCTTCCTTATTCTTTTTTTGCCATGTTTGTCACACTTTAGTTTTTTTATTCCAAACCTTTTTAAAGCATTGTCCTCGGCACTCACATCACTACTGTCATGGCAACCAGGCGGATATAACTGAACTTACGTGTATTCATTAAGGAAAAATGGGGCTACTCAAAATTTTTTGTTTGAATACTCTTTAGCCACATTTTTGATTCAGAAGACGGGACTCTGTACCTATGATGGAGGAACCTAAGAAAATGGTTCCTAGTTTCTAGTTTACAGTAGCTTTGGCTTCTGTGGGATAATTTCTATCAGACAACTGGATGCATTTGAAAATCTTTATATCTTAATATTAGAAGAGTCTTATTAGCTTAGCTTGTTTCTGTTTAGAATTAATGACCAGGAAACATAGTTCATCTTTTAAGATCATTCCAGACTTTTAGTAAACAAATAAGCAAACAAACATCAAATGAAATGAATTCATTCATTAATTCCAAAGTCTAGAAATGGAGGGAATGAAGGTAGGTTTTGTTCTATATTATACCTGTATGACAGAGCCTGAAACCCATTTTAAGGAGGTGAATTTTTAGCATTCTACTCTCTCTCTTTCAATATAGATATGATACATGTAGATATAGATATACATTCATCCCTTGGTATCTGCCAGGAATTGGTTCCAGGAGCCCCCACCTATACCAAAATCTGAGGATCTTCTAGTCCCATAGTCTGTCCCCTGTATCCTTGTAGTTCCACATCCACAAATTCAGCCAACTGCAGATAGCTTAGTACTGTCCATATTTATTAGAAAAAAAATCCACATATAAGTGTGGATTCAAACCCATGTTGTTCAAGGAAGGCTGGCACACCAGAAAGGCAATTTGGAAGCTGGGCATTCAGTGGGAGCTGGGGTAGATAATCTCAATTTACCGGATCAGAGTGTTTGTGATGTTCCTAACATAACACAGGTGGCTAAGAAGTATTCTCTTTGTTTTCCTTCCCTTTCCCATTACTCCAAATGCTTGCCACTTCCCACTACCAGAAAAATAGGAGTTATGTGAATTTTCTAATGGGTATTAGTAAATCATCCTTAATTTTGAAAGATAACTGCAGAATACTTGTGAACTCTCAGGGTGGAGACCATGTCCTCTACCTATTTTGACATTTTATTATGGCTGATGCTGTGCTCAACTCATCTTTGTTAATGAAAAAGTCTTATTTAAAAGTCTAAGAAAAGAGGCCTCAATTTCTAAATATTCTATGAAAGTATATGATCCCCCAGTTTTCTAATTGATAGATCCATCAAAGCTGTTATTTTGCATTGTTCATTGCTGCACTACTAAGTGCCATTTACTCTCAACATTTAAAAGAAATTTCTTCTGAAAACTAAGGTCAGTTCATGACTTCAATGCAATATAAAATTAGATAATGTAGGAGACGACATCTTGGGTGACTACTCTTAAATTAATGTCAAAAAACAATTAAAAGGATAATATTCTTGAAGTTAATTGTCCCTGACACCCATTAATAATACGAGCCTACATTATTGTTATACACATTCATTAACTATTAGGATTTTAAAGTATTTATCAAAACTGAATCCTACTACAGCTATAAATTAAAGCAAAATTAGTATAATATTTACACCTGCCTTTAATAAAACTAAAATTGATTACTTTTCTTTGTCATCAAGTCAGTTCTCTAAAGCATGTGATATATTTATTTATTTTTTATTTTAATTTTTTTAACATCTTTATTGGGGTATAATTGTTTTACAATGGTGTGTTAGTTTCCGCTTTATAACAAAGTGAATCAGTTATACATATACATATGTTCCCATATCTCTTCCCTCTTGCGTCTCCCTCCCTCCCACCCTCCCTATCCCACCCCTCCAGGCGGTCACAAAGCACCGAGCTGATATCCCTGTGCCATGCAGCTGCTTCCCAAGAGCTATCTACCTTACGTTTGTTAGTGTATATATGTCCATGCCTCTCTCTCGCCCTGTCACAGCTCACCCTTCCCCCTCCCCATATCCTCAAGTCCATTCTCCAATACGTCTGTGTCTTTATTCCTGTCTTACCCCTAGGTTCTTCATGACATTTTTTTTTTTCTTAAATTCCATATATATGTGTTAGCATACGGTATTTGTCTTTCTCTTTCTGACTTACTTCACTCTGTATGACAGACTCTAGGTCTATCCACCTCATTATAAATAGCTCAATTTCGTTTCTTTTTATGGCTGAGTAATATTCCATTGTATATATGTGCCACATGTTCTTCATCCATTCATCCAATGATGGGCACTTAGGTTGTTTCCATCTCCAGGCTATTGTAAATAGAGCTGCAATGAACATTTTGGTACATGACTCTTTTTGAATTTTGGTTTTCTCAGGGTATATGCCCAGTAGTGGGATTGCTGGGTCATATGGTAGTTCTATTTGTAGTTTTTTAAGGAACCTCCATACTGTTCTCCATAGTGGCTGAACCAATTCACATTCCCACCAGCAGTGCAAGAGCGTTCCCTTTTCTCCACACCCTCTCCAGCATTTATTGTTTCTAGATTTTTTGATGATGGCCATTCTGACTGGTGTGAGGTGATATCTCATTGTAGTTTTAATTTGCAGTTCTCTAATGATTAATGATGTTGAGCATTCTTTCATGTGCTTGTTGGCAGTCTGTATATCTTCTTTGGAGAAATGTCTATTAGGTCTTCTGCCCATTTTTGGATTGGGTTGCTTGTTTTTTTCTTATTGAGCTGCATGAGCTGCTTGTAAATTTTGGAAATAAATCCTTTGTCAGTTGTTTCATTTGCAAATATTTTCTCCCATTCTGAGGGTTGTCTTTTGGGTTTGTTTATGGTTTCCTTTGCTGTGCAAAAGCTTTGGAGTTTCATTAGGTCCCATTTGTTTATTTTTATTTCCATTTCTCTAGGAGGTGGGTCAAAAAGGATCTTGCTGTGATTTATGTCATAGAGTGTTCTGCCTATGTTTTCCTCTAAGAGTTTGATAGTTTCTGGCCTTACATTTAGGTCTTTAATCCATTTTGAGCTTATTTTTGTGTATGCTGTTAGAGAGTGATCTAATCTCATACTTTTACATATACCTGTCCAGTTTTCTCAGCACCACTTATTGAAGAGGCTGTCCTTTCTCCACTGTACATTCCTGCCACCTTTATCAAAGATAAGGTGTCCATATGTGCATGGGTTTATCTCTGGGCTTTCTATCCTGTTCCATTGATCTATGTTTCTGTTTTTGTGCCAGTACCATACTGTCTTGATTACTGTAGCTTTGTAGTATATTCTGAAGTCAGGGAGCCTCATTCCTCCAGCTCCGTTTTTTGTTCTCAAGATTGCTTTGGCTATTTGGGGTCTTTTGTGTTTCCATACAAATTGTGAAATTTTTTGTTCTAGTTCTGTGAAAAATGCCAGTGGTAGTTTGATAGGGATTGCATTGAATCTATAGATTGCTTTGGGTAGTAGAGTCATTTTCACAATGTTGATTCTTCCAATCCAAGAACATGGTATATCTCTCCATCTATTTGTATCATCTTTAATTGCTTTCATCAGTGTCTTATAATTTTCTGCATACAGGTCTTTTGTCTCTTTAGGTAGGTTTATTCATAGATGTTTTATTCTTTTTGTTGCAATGGTAAATGGGAGTGTTTTCTTGATTTCACTTTCAGATTTTTCATCATTAGTATATAGGAATGCCAGAGATTTCTGTGCATTAATTTTGTATCCTGCTACTTTACCAAATTCATTGATTAGCTCTAGTAGTTTTCTGGTAGCATCTTTACGATTCTCTATGTATAGTATCATGTCATCTGCAAACAGTGACAGCTTTACTTCTTCTTTTCCAATTTGGATTCCTTTTATTTCCTTTTCTTCTCTGATTGCTGTGGCTAAAACTTCCAAAACTATGTTGAATAAGAGTGGTGAGAGTGGGCTACCTTGTCTTGTTCCTGATCTTAGTGGAAGTGGTTTCAGTTTTTCACCATTGAGGATGATGTTGGCTGTGGGCTTGTCATATATGACCTTTATTATGTTGAGGAAAGTTCCCTCTATGCCTACTTTCTGCATGTTTTTTAATCATAAATCGGTGTTGAATTTTGTCAAAAGCTTTCTCTGCATCTATTGAGATGACCATATGGTTTTTCTCCTTCAATTTGTTAATATGGTTTATCACATTGATAGATTTGCATATATTGAAGAATCGTTGCATTCCTGGAATAAACCCCACTTGATCATGGTGTATGATCCTTTTAATGTGCTGTTGGATTCTGTTTGCTAGTATTTTGTTGAGGATTTTTGCATCTATGTTCATCAGTGATATTGGCCTGTAGTTTTCTTTCTTTGTGACATCCTTTTCTGGTTTTGGTATCAAGGTGATGGTGGCCTTGTAGAAGGAATTTGGGAGTGTTCTTCCCTCTGCTATATTTTGGAAGAGTTTGAGAAGGATAGGTGTTAGCTCTTTTCTAAATGTTTGATAGAATTCGCCTGTGAAGCCATCTGGTCCTGGGCTTTTGTTTGTTGGAAGATTTTTAATCACAGTTTCAATTTCAGTGCTTGTGATTGTTCTGTTCATATTTTCTATTTCTTCCTGATTCAGTCTTGGCAGGTTGTGCATTTCTAAGAATTTGTCCATTTCTTCCAGATTGTCCATTTTATTGGCATAGAGTTGCTTGTAGTAATCTCTCATGATCTTTTTTTATTTCTGCCGTGTCAGCTGTTACTTCTCCTTTTTCATTTATAATTCTATTGAGTTGAGTCTTCTCCCTTTTTTTCTTGATGAGTCTGGCTAATGGTTTATCTATTTTGTTTATCTTCTCAAAGAACCAGCTTTTAGTTTTATTGATCTTTGCTATTGTTTCCTTCATTTCTTTTTCATTTATTTCTGATCTGATTTTTATGATTTCTTTCCTTCTGCTAACTTTGGGGTTTTTTTGTTCTTCTTTCTCTAATTGCTTTAGGTGCAAGGTTAGGTTGCTTATTCGAGATGTTTCCTGCTTCTTAAGGTGGGCTTGTATTGCTATAAACTTCCCCCTTAGAACTGCTTTTGCTGCATCCCATAGGTGTTGGGTGGTTGTGTCCCCATTGTCATTTGTTTCTAGGTATTTTTTTATTTCCTCTTTGATTTCTTCAGTGATCACTTCATTATTAAGTAGTGTATTGTTTAGCCTCCATGTGTTTGTATTTTTTACAGATCTTTTCCTGTAATTGATATCTAGTCTCATGGCGTTGTGGTCGGAAAAGATACTTGATACAATTTCAATTTTCTTAAATTTACCAGGGCTTGATTTGTGACCTAAGATATGATCTATCCTGGAGAATGTTCCATGAGCACTTGAGAAAAATGTGTATTCTGTTGTTTTTGGATGGAGTGTCCTATAAATATCAATTAAGTCCATCTTGTTTAATGTATCATTTAAAGCTTGTGTTTCCTTATTTAATTTCATTTTGGATGATCTGTCCATGGGTGAAAGTGGGGTGTTAAAGTCCCCTACTATGAATGTGTTACAGTCTATTTCCCCTTTTATGGCTGTTAGTTTTTGCCTTATGTATTGAGGTGCTCGTATGTTGGGTGCATAAATATTTACAATTGTTCTGTCTTCTTCTTGGATCGATCCCTTGATCGTTATGTAGTGTCCTTCTTTGTCTCTTGTAATACTCTTTATTTTAAAGTCTATTTTGTGTGATATGAGAATTGCTACTCCAGCTTTCTTTTGGTTTCCATTTGCATGGAATATCTTTTTCCATCCCCTTACTTTCAGTCTGTATGTGTCTCTAGGTCTGAAGTGGGTCTCTTGTAGACAGCATATATATGGGTCTTGTTTTTGTATCCATTCAGCCAATCTGTGTCTTTTGGTGGGAGCATTTAGTCCATTTACATTTAAGGTAATTATCGATATGTATGTTCCTATTCCCATTTTCTAAATTGTTTTGGGTTCGTTATTATAGGTCTTTTCCTTCTCTTGTGTTTCTTGTTTAGAGAAGTTCCTTTAGCATTTGTTGTAAAGCTGGTTTGGTGGTGCTGAACTCTCTCAGCCTTTGCTTGTCTGTAAAGGTTTTAATTTCTCCATCAAATCTGAATGAGATCCTTGCTGGGTAGAGTAATCTTGGTTGCAGGTTTTTCTCCTTCATCACTTTCAGTATGTCTTGCCACTCCCTTCTGGCTTGCAGAGTCTCTGCTGAGAGATCAGCTGTTAACCTTATGGGGATTCCCGTGTGTGTTATTTGTTTTTTTTCCCTTGCTGCTTTTAATATGCTTTCTTTGTATTTAATTTTTGACAGTTTGATTAATATGTGTCTTGGCGTATTTTTCCTTGGATTTATCCTGTATGGGAATCTCTGTGCTTCCTGGACTTGATTAACTATTTCCTTTCCCATATTAGGGACGTTTTCAACTATAATCTCTTCACATATTTTCTCAGTCCCTTTCTTTTTCTCTTCTTCTTCTGGAACCCCTATAATTCGAATGTTGGTGTGTTTAATGTTGTCCCAGAGGTCTCTGAGACTGTCCTCAGTTCTTCTCATTCTTTTTTCTTTATTCTTCGCTGCAGTTGTTATTTCCACTATTTTATCTTCCAGGTCACTTATCCGTTCTTCTTCCTCAGTTATTATGCTATTGATCCCATCTAGAGTATTTTTAATTTCATTTATTGTGTTGTTCATCGTTGCTTGTTTCATCTTTATTTCTTCTAGGTTCCGGTTAAATGTTTCTTGCATTTTGTCTATTCTATTTCCAAGATTTTGGATCATCTTCACTATCATTACTCTGAATTCTTTTTGAAGTAGACTGCCTATTTCCTCTTCATTTGTTAGGTCTGGTGTATTTTTATCTTGCTCCTTCATCTGCTGTGTGTTTTTCTGTCTTCTCATTTTGCTTATTTTACTTTGTTTGGGGTCTCCTTTTTGCAGGCTGCAGGTTTGTAGTTCCCGTTGTTTTTGATGTCTGTCTCCAGTGGCTAAGGTTGGTTCAGTGGGTTGTGTAGGCTTCCTGGTGGAGGGGACTAGTGCCTGTGTTGTTGTGGATGAGGCTGGATCTTGTCTTTCTAGTTGCCAGGTCCATGTCTGGTGGTGTGTTTTGGGGTGTCTGTGGACTTATTATGATTTTAGGCAGCCTCTCTGCTAATGGGTGGGGTTGTGTTCCTGTTTTGCTAGTTGTTTGGCATAGGTTGTCCAGCACTGTAGCTTGCTGGTCGTTGAGTGAAGCTGGGTGCTGGTGTTAAGTTGGAGGTCTCTGGGAGAGTTTCGCCGTTTGATATTATTTGGAGCTGGGAGGTCTCTTGTTGACTAGTGTCCTGAAGTTGGCTCTCCCACCTCAGAGGCAGAGCCCTGACTCCTGGCTGGAGCACAAAGAGCCTTTCTTCCACACGGCTCAGAATAAAAGGGAGAAAAAGTAGAGAGAATTAGTAGAAGTAGGAAGAAAAGAAAGAAAGAAAGAAAGGAGGGAAGGAAGGCAGGACGGAAGAAAGAAAGAAAGAAAGAAGAAAAGAAGGAAAGGCAAGAAGGAAAGAAAGGAGGGAGGGACGGAGGGAGGGAGGAAGGTTGGAAGGAAGGAAGGAGGGAAGGAAGGAAAATAGAAAGAAAGAAGATAGAGTAAAATAAAATAAAGTATAATAAGGTTATTGAATTAAAAAATAATTATTTAGAAAAAAAAGGGACGGATAGAACCTTAGGACAAATGGTGGAAGCAAAGGTATACAGACAAAATCTTACACAGTAGCATACAGATACACCCTCACAAAAAGAGGTAAAGGGGAAAAAATCATAAATCTTGCTCTCAAAGGCCACCTCCTCAATTTGGGATGATTCGTTGTCTAAAGGAGGGAAGGAAGGAAAGAAAGAAAGCAAGAAAGAAAGAAAAGAAAGAAGGTAAAGTATAATAAAATTATTAAAATTAATTATTAAGAAAAAATTTAAAAAAAAATGGATAGAACCCTAGGACAAATGGTGGAAGCAAAGCTATACAGACAAGATCTCATGCAGAAGCATACACATACACACTCACAAAAAGCAGAAAAGGGGAAAAAATCATAGATCTTGCTCTTGAAGTCCACCTCCTCGATTGTGGATGATTCGTTGTCTATTCAGGTATTCCACAGATGCAGGGTACATCAAGTTGATTGTGGAGCTTTAATCCGCTGCTTCTGAGGCTGCTGGGAGAGATTTCCCTTTCTCTTCTTTGTTCTCACAGCTCACAGGGGCTCAGCTTTGGACTTGGCCCTGCCTCTGCGTGTAGGTCGCTGGAGGGCGTCTGTTTTTGCTTCAGACAGGACGGGGTTAAAGGAGCCGCTGATTCGGGGGCTTTGGCGCGCTCAGGCCGGGGGCGGGGGGGGGGAGGGAGGGGCACGGCGTGCGGGGCGGGCCTGCGGCGGCAGAGGCCGGCGTGACGTTGCAGGAGCTTGAGGCGCGCCGTGCGTTCTCCCGGGGAAGTTGTCCGTGGATCCCGGGAACTTGGCAGTGGCGGGCTGCACAGGCTCCCAGGAAGGGAGGTGTGGAGAGTGACCTGTCCCCGCACACAGGCCCCTTGGTGGCGGCAGCAGGAGCCTTAGCGTCTCCTGCCCGTCTCTGGGGTCCGTGCTTTTAGCCGCGGCTCGCGCCCGTCTCTGGGGTCCGCGCTTTTAGCCGCGGCTCGCGTCTGTCTCTGGAGCTCCTTTAAGCAGCGTTCTTAAACCCCTCTCCTCGCGCACCAGGAAACAAAGAGGTAAGAAAAAGTCTCTTGCCTCTTCGGCAGGTGCAGACTTTTCCTCGGACTCCCTCCCGGCTAGCAGTGGTGCACTAACCCCTTCAGTCTGTGTTCAAGCCACCAACCCCAGTCCTCTCCCTGCGCTCCGACTGAAGCCGAAGCCCGAGCCTCAACTCCCAGCCCCGCCCGCCCTGGCGGGTGAGCAGACAAGCCTCTCGGGCTGGTGAGTGCCGGTCGGCACCAAACCTCTGTGCGGGAATCTCCCCGCTTTGCCCTCCACACCTCTGTTGCTGTGCTCTTTTCCGCGGCTCTGAAGCTCCCCCCTCCGCCTCCCGCAGTCTCTGCCCGCGAAGGGGCTTCCTAGTGTGTGGAAAGCTTTCCTCCTTCACAGCTCCCTCCCACTGGTGCAGGTGCCGTCCCTATTCTTTTGTCTCTGTTTTTTCTTTTGCCCTACCCAGGTACGTGGGGAGTTTCTTGCCTTTTGGGAGGTCTGAGGTCTTCTGCCAGCATTAAGTAGATGTTCTCTAAGAGTTGTTCCACGTGTAGATGTATTTCTGGTGTATCTGTGGGCAGGAAGGTGATCTCCGCGTCTTACTCTTCCGCCATCTTCCCAGCACCCTAGCATGTGATATATTTAAAAGGGACCAAACCAAAAATCAGGAATTTTGATTTGTAATTCCAGCTGTACCATTCACTGGGTGAGAGGCTTTAATAACTCACTTAACCTCCTTAGACTTTCAACTGCTTAACTCTGAAAAGAGAAGTTTGGAGTAGATTAATATATATGCTTATTTTTAGCTTGAAAATTCTGCAATATCTGAACATATAGTCTTGATTTTAAATTTCAGACACAAGGTGGCACTATTAGCAGTGATTTTCATTTAATCCACAGGTAAAACCAGGGCAATTTTAAGATGTGTATATCCAAAAAAAAAATCGAAATACATCCACACACACACATACCCTGACACACACACATGCTGTCTTTGGTTGATTACCATAACGTAACATCTGGATGAAAGCTGAACAATTCAGTCAACCAACTGCTCGATACTAAGATGATTGATTGATTTTTTTTTTTCATTTTCATGAGAATATTTCAGTGTTGGGTAGGCAATAAAGACATATTTGCAAAAATGTGTGCAAGATGAAGATTGATAATGCTATGATTTCAATATAACTAGGAAATCTTGAACAAGATATATCAATTTTATAGGATGAGAGGGAAGGTGTTGAAACGTGGGCAAATTGCATAACTAAGAGTTTGCTATTAAATTTAAAAGAATACTTGCTAGTATGCAATTTTCAAATAACAGTAAAGACACACGTTTTAGAAAATTGAAAAGGTGTAGCGCACACAGAGATGAGAATTTAAATTCTAATCCAAACCATTTTTTTCTGAGAATTTCCAAACTCTTGCTGCCACTTCCCAAAAAACTCTCCACATGTTTTGAGGACCAAGCAACATTTTGTGGCTAAACCAATATCGTGATTTAATAGAATATTCTAGTAATAAACACATTTTTCCCTAAAAGCTGAATTTGTCCCTTCCTTGTTTGTTATGATGGTTTTCAAATTAATTCTTTCATGGTAAGTTCAAATGCAATTTCTCCTTTTTAGTGTTTTCCCAATCCAAGTAGAATTAGTCTCCCCTTAATAATTTATAAAATTCTTAGAGTCAAAAAATACTGGAGATCTTTGCAATCCCCTAGACCACTCCTTTCATTTTACTGATGAGAAAAATGAACTCCAGAGAGAAAGCAGGAGGGCAAGAAGCACCACATCTGATCTATGATAAAGGCAGAAATATGGTTCTAGTGTTCTTTCTATCGGATGCTGTTGTATGTCTCAGATGATAGACAGCCCTTTCTATCTAGAGTACAAATCTTATCTACCTTCCCAAACTATAAATTCCTTTTAGAAAAAAAAGTCTATTTTATTTCTCTCACACTGTCCAGCATAATATCTGGTAATATGGAGGTGCTCAAGGCATACATTTGAATAAATAAATGATTAAATCTAATGAACAGTTATAATAAACTAACATTCACTTCTTCCATATTTATTTGTGCCCACTGCAAATCTTTACTCCAGATAATTACATATTATAATGTCTTTTCATACCTCTACAAAACCATCTGTGGTGACAAGTGAGAACTTTTAAAACTTGTTTTATTATAAGCTATTCTGAAATTGGTTGTAATCATAAGTTCTTTCCTATTACTCAGTGGATATCACTCAACTGATCTCAATTTAAATTGTTGCAGCTGAACAAGTAATGAATCTATGGCTCACACCATCCTTGGTTCAACAGACATTGGCTCAACAATTCTGAGAAAAGACTGTACCGTTTTTGAGTTATGTGACTTCAGTCAGTGATCTAATCTCCTTCAGTCTCAATTTCTTACCCTGTAGCAGGGATAGTGATAATTATGATCATTTCTGCACAGAGCTGTTTTCCCGAGTAAGTACACAAGTCCCAGGAACATGTGAGTCTGGCACATATGTTATTTGGAAAAAGTTGTAATTCTCTCATTATATTGGAGAAGACACGGGATAAATAAGTATACAAAAATAACTAAGATGAAGTTGCCCTGTTTTCCCAAGTGTTGGTCTAGTGTCGATAATAAGCAAATGCATATGTGATGGCCTCACTGATCTTTGGAAACAAAGTAGGGACACATAAATTGTAATGACCCATATAATTCTAGGTCTCACTCCAACTTATGAATGTAGAACTTTTTCAAAACTAAAGTTTTACCCAAGTATTCGCAGGTATTCTGGGAAGAAGTTTCATGTATGCTCATACATAACCCTCTCATGTTCTTCTGCCCCTCTCTTCTGTGGTATTCTACTTCTGAAGGTCTGTGGGAAGGAGGTTTCAGATGCCCAGGCTAACCTTCCACTGCCCTTGGCTACCAACGTCCAGTACGTCGGGGCAGGTGTCTATGCCGCAGTCAGTGCTGTCCCTTACTGCTTCTCCAGGGCAGAACCCAGTGCTTGGCATGAAGCCGGCGCTTAAAAACATTTATGCAGGGAATGAATAAGAGGTACCAAAGGCTTTCCTGGAAATCTGAACGTAGTGGAGCCACATTGTGGTCAGTGCAGAAGGACGGAGGTTGGCTCTGTTCTCCCTTCACTGTCTCACTTTCAAAACTCTGGCTGGCTTTTGCTACCATGTCAGGGAGAGAGCCCCTTGTGAAAACAGCACCCTCAGCTTCTGCAGGCAAATCTTTTTTCAAAAAGACTGAAGGCAAAGATCCTATTCCTTTCAGTGGGCTTTAGGCCAATGTCTGAGAAAAGCATTGCTATTCTTTCCTTTCACCTTCCATTCTGGAACTGCTGCTTTCTCTCTCCCAACACCACTGGAATTCTCTGTATGTAGAGAAAAAAGAATTTAGTCATATTGCTCTTACTAGTTTAGTAGATATGCCTAGACATATCTAATTTCCTAACTAAATTCAAATGTTCACTGTTTATTCAGATAGATATTTCAGAAGGGAAATCAAAATTTTAAATATATTTAGAAATGAACAGAAATAAGAAAAGTTTATAAAATTATGGAATACAACAATAACTGTACTCAGAGTAAAATGTATAGTTTTATGTGCCTTTTTATATGCTTTAATAAAATTATTACAAATAAACTAAAATTCAACTTGAGAAACTAGGAAACAAACAAAATAAACCAAGAAAGAAAGGGAAAAGTGTTAATAAAGGTAAAAAATTAATATATTTAAAACTAAAATGAAAAGAAGGATAAAAGTAAAATATATTTCTATTTAAAAAAACAGAAAAAGAAGCACTCAGTAAGTCAGACATAGAAAATTTTAAAAAGCAAAAATATACAATATTAGGAATAAAAATTGTGATATATAACTGTAGATACAAGTGAGATTAAACAAAATTATAAGAGAATTTTATTTCTATAACTATGCAAATGAATTTGAAGTATATAAAATGGATGATTCTCTAGCAAAACATAAATTATTGAAATTGGCCCAATTACATAAAACATAAATACCAAGAGCGTTATATTTAAAAAATACAGGGCTGTAAAAGTAGTTTTAAAAAATCCACAAGGCTATTTTTAACTTTAAAGTGGAGATGCCTATTTTACTGTGACAGCACATAGTGGTCATCAGCAACACATTTAGATGTAGGTATATTAATAAGCAAATTTAAACATAAAACACTTTTCTGTGGCCAAACACCATACATAAAGTTAAGGGACAATGACATGCTATGGAGAAAATGGAGCACATATAATAGACATAGGACTTTACCACATGTATTTTCTACAAATAAATTTTTTAGAAAGGTAAACAGCCAAATAGAAAACTGGATAGCATATATGAACCAGTAATTCAAAAAAGGAAAAATAAAATGAAATACACATGACATGAAAAGATCCTTAAACTCATAAAATTCAGGGAAATACATGCATATTTTGTCCATAAAATTTAAAATGTTGATAATATCAGTGTTGACAGGGATCTGGGAAAAGGTCATCATCAGATGGTATTAGTGAAAAGTATAGATTGGTAAGAATATTTTGGAGGATACTTTGAAGCCTCGATTGAAATTTGAAACGTCATCCCCATTCTTAGGAATTTACCACAATGATATTTTGGGCTTAAAAATATATACTGGTAAGAGAGTCATTGCAGCATTATGGTAATGTTGAAAACAGTGGGAAACTTAAATGCCAATCAATTGACAAATGGCAATGGGTGCATGTATATGCACTAAACTCAAAAGATATATATTATGTTTTGTCATGAAAAAAATCAAGGTGGTATATGACAAAATTCCCTTTAAAAGTATATACATATGTGTGTGAAATTTTGTCTATATAACACACATAGGCTAATATATGTGTAAATCATCAAAGCTGCAAATTTATGTATCAAACTGCTAACAATAATTATTTCTGAAGGTTGTGATAGGAGAGATGGGTAGAGGGGGACGGATTTTTCACTTTGGACTTTATATATTTCCAGAAAAAGTGATGGAATAGCACGTGGTTTTTAAAATACTTCTCTGTCGTGATTTTCTACAGTTTTCAAATTAGATGAAATATTTTCAAAACAAGTCATGGAGCTTAAGTGTTATAATAAGGAGATGAGACCCAAGCTGTGAGGGTCAGTTAGAGGAGATGCAATAAATACAGTCTGTTCCAGGGAGAAGTATGTCTTCAAGTAGAACTCTGGATATTGTGTTTCTTATGAGGCAATACAAGTCTCCTCCTTTAAATATTGTCCTGGTAGGGCTTAAGCTTCATTTGGAAACTTCACCTCTTTTAAGGTTCATTTCCCTATTGTCCAATTCACCTCTGTGTCATTCCCACGTATAAACTTGTTGCCTTTGTATGATGCATGAGGAGACCTTGTCTAATATGTTGTCTTTCACACTATGAGTTGTGACATATTCCTGGGTTGTAGAATCAGTGTAGTGGGTCTTGTCCAGCATGTCTTAGAAAATAAAACTAGGATGGAACAGAGAGTATCATGTATAATAAGATGCCTTATTATTTCATGGAACCTTGGCTTTAGGTGTGTGTATATGTGTGGTAGATTGAGATGTAAAATGTATTTCTCATTGTGAGTCAATGACAAAATGCTTAAAAGCCACTGGTCTAAACACAAGTCTGGAAATAACCAATAGTATCATCTTGTGGATGCCTCTGCAGCTCCTGTGATCTGTCAGTTTCTTTGAGAGATGTCCAAGTCAGGACTTCATGCCAGCAAATAGCAAATTTCATTATTTAGATTTCTACCATTATAGCTAAGTGATTTCAGATATTGAAGGCTTTCCTTCTTTTTTCCATCTTGTGATGACTACTTTAAAACTGCATAGATTTTTTGAAAGGACTTACACTTTGATGTTGTGCCTGTCAAAATAAGGTATATGACAGTGTGTTAGGTAGTCCTCAAAACCATGGAAAAAACAAATTTTAAGTAAAACAAGCATAGTCACATTATGAAAGACTACAAAGGTCATATGGATTTGTAAGATAATATACAAGACTTCAAAGTTCTTTCTCTCCTGCAGTAATCACTGTGGGTGATCTGCCCTGAAATCCCAAGGGCACCCATTCAACTCTCCTGCCCTCAAGAACACTTCAGTGGAAAAGCCTGCTGTAAGCCACTGTGAGCCAGACTCATAATTAGCAAGTGACACCACTGCAGAAATTCATCGACACTTAATTGAGAAAGGAAAGAGGTCATGGAATAAGAGTTGTGAAGGTAGTAACTTCTGGCTACACTGGGCAATTTTGTTTTCAAGGAACAGAGATTCACTCAGATCATCTCAATTACTAGAGATTTATTATAGAGATAAACAGAATTAACAATAAAAATAATAACAACAGCTACAGGAATATCATGGGGAAACAAGAATAGCCTTGTACCTTAAAATGGAGCCTCACTGCCACTTAAACTGTCATTTTGGATCCAGGAAGCAAGTGATCAGGTATTTATTGTGGCTTCTACAGAAAAGGTGACAAAGTTCTGTGTCTCTGCTTCTCTGAGCTGCCAGCCAACTACCTGATCTCAGGTTGTATTTTTTTGGTTTGTGCTTTGTTGTGTCTTCTTTACCAAGTGTATATCATAGTATCTACTGTTTCTGTCTCTGCTGCCTGCCTATTTCTAACAATGACTGACTTTCTGCCTGCTCAGTTCATATTCCCAGAGAGAATTTCTGAGTGGTCTAGCTAATAAGGATACTTCCTGCCACCAGCTGAACATGTACAGACTCTGGAGCCAGATAGCCTGTTTCAAAGCCCAGCTTTACTGAGTACTGGACATTTGACCTTGGGCAACTGATTTAAATTTCTGTTCCTCAGCTTCCTTACCTATATAATGGTGTCTATCCCATAGAATGGTTGAAGAGTCGATGTGTGATAAGTACTTTTAGCTCTCATTAAGTACTGGTACTCAAGTAGAGATTTTGCAGCAATGTTTCTCAGTTCTTGAGATAACCTATAGGAATGGCCAGTATGCTGGGGCCACAATATACAGACATGATTTCCTAACTTCATATGAATAAGTATCTACTGTACGCCAAGCCCAGCAATGATGCTTTCATGCTTGTAGGGAAACACAATGAAGAAAAGCGGTGTGGGGGGGGACATGGGTACTTGAGCAATGGCAGTGATAGAATCTCATTGAGGGTATAGCACTTGAGCTGTGACCCAGGTGACAGAGGAACTTGTATCAGACAGTTCTCTCTGCCAAGTTTTGTTCATCTCTCCGGTTGGCCTTCTTAGACAAGTCTAAGATCATCCTACCCTAGCTCTCTCTTGTGTGCCTAAGGCTGCTTCATGGAAACTCGCATTCTTTGCACTGATGTGGCCCAGGCCAACCACAGTGCAGCACAACTCTTCTGTGCTTTACTGCCGAAGCAGCAAGCCAGACCACCCCTTGCTGCGTCATGATTCACCCAGAAGTCAGATGCCGGTGATATGCACACTACACTCCCAAAGGCCTCCACAGTTGTCATTTTGCTTATTTGTTTTGAATGTGTTATAGTAGAGGAAAGATGGATGGCTAGATTTTCACAAGCCCTGCCAATTAGTAGGGATTCACGTTTTTCTTTCCCATTAATAACAGCTGTTGATTACTATTTTGAACAGCACAGTGAGTGAGCCTCACTAGCAAATTCATAAATACATCTGTCTCCAATCTTTAAAATTAAGAGCCACAAAACTGACTTGGCAAAGTAGAGGGGTCTGTTTCACTACTTGTTAATCCTTTCAGCCATAAATTGGTATGAATCAATTCTATATATTATTACTTATGAAGGTGAAGGAAATAAAAACAGGGGAACCGAGAAGAGGACTAATATTGAGGGCCTTCTATGTAATTTTTTTATATGTATTAGATCTAATTCTCAAAACTATTCAATGAGATGCATATTATTACCCCCACTTTTACAGAGGAAGATAGAGGTATTTATACATGGAGATATACAACTGTAAGATGGTCAGATATGTTTTCCTCTCTATGAAGAATTAAGGACCAGTCTTGCTAATCGGATAACTGATCACATTATAACTCCTTTCAAGGCAAACAAGAGTCTGTTCTTGGTAGCGTGGGTGGAGGGAGGGCACATTCCTTTGTATGCTTGTCTTTTCCCTTTCATCTTTTAATTTAATTTTTTTAAACCAATCCTTCAACTTGGAAAGAAAAAAAAATTCCCTTCCTGTTGAAATAAATAACAAATCTGGGGTTTTAGCTACCTGATGTTCTTTGAAATGTCAATTTCAAGGGAGAAAATTAGTGTTGGAGAGCCTGGGACTAAATTTCAGCTGTGCCTTTCTAAATTGTGCATGCAAATGGACAATTAGACCTGCGATGGGTAATTGCATGCCTAAGTGAACCCTTCCACAAATAGTTTAGAAGCTGATTTTGAAGGTTGAATTTGTAGCAGTCCTTATAAATTTCCTCTCCTGTTGGAAAAACCTATGGAAGCTCATCCTTAACTATAATAAGGGAACACCTCTCTATTCCAGACACTTCCCAGCAAAAAAAAAAAAAAAAAAAAAAGTCATTTGAGGAGGTGAGAATAGAGTCATTAGTATTAGTAAGCCATTTATCCATCCAGAAATAATACTGTTAGTATTTTATCCTTATCTTTCTCAACTTATTAATATATTTCTAAAATAGTCATATATTTAATACTGTAATATACTTTTTCACATTTAATAATGTATTCTATAATGCCTATTCTTCCATAATCTTTTTATCACCTTCATGTTTTTCCATTTTAACATATCACAATGTGTGGAACTGGCATTCAAGTATTTCATGTTAGGTTATTTCTTAACTTACTGTATTATAAAATACATTATTATAAAAATGCAGTGGTAAACATTAAGGCCTATTGTTTTTTACATAATTCACTAATTATTTCTTCAAATCACTTCCCCCTCATGCAATTCTGAATAGTATCATTCTTTTTGACTCTTGTCATAATAGGTGGAAACTAACTCTTTTTTCCTTATTGTTTTCATTCATATTTTATTTTTTTTATTATTATTTTTTTTGCCTGTTGAATGGAATGGGTATTTAATAAATTGCACTACTGAAAAAAAATAACACAGTGAGTCTCATCACAGCTAATATCCTTATACAATCTAGTTGTGAAATGAATGTTTATAATGCTTCAAACAGTTTAGACCTGAAGTTTGATACCACACCTTCATTATTTGTACATTCCTCAATAAGATTATCTACAGTATTAGCAACCATTCAAAGAACAAACCATTGAGTAAAACCACATTGATTTAAGGCTCAATCAAGTAATATGGAGCCCCAAACTAAATGGTTAAATATATGAACTACTTGTACTGACATCTATTATTTGATTCTCTCATGACTATTAAGTTGGTTCTTAGCAAATAAACCCTTTAAAGGCAAAATTCACCTCATTTGAGTTTGACCCAGAAGTTCAACAACAATCATGAAGTCCACAGTCTTATTGGCAAAACTGATATATACAGTGTCTCTAAGTCACTATGCTCAAGGTTAAGAGCGATGCATATTCCATCTTTACATTTACTGGAATTTTACATGTTCAGTTCATGATTTTAAATCTCTAGGTTTTCATTCCTCCAAACTGTCTGAAGACACATTGTGCCACAGACTTAAGACTTCTGTTTCTCCCTCTATTTTCTTCAAACAGAAACACTTCTCAAGTGTCTACATGTCCCAGAAGGGGAATTTTTCGGAGGTGGCCGCTTCTTCGGAATAGTCTGACGCCATCAGGCCTCTGAAGCAAGGGGAGGGGGAAGAGAAAAAAGCTGAAACACAAGGTTCATCTGGTAAGTTTTACATTAACCATTACAAGCTGGATAGTATAAGAATGTGGCTTTTTGGCTCAAAAAGTCTGAGTCTTGGTGTGGAAACGAGTACTTGGCTGTCCCACCACAGCTTTCTTGTAGTGGGACTGTCAGGGAAGTCTTGACTGGGGAGTATGATTTGTTCACCTATCAGGCGTAAACTTCCAGGCCCTCAGTTCATTTTGGGCTTGTTCCAGTTTGCCTTTAGTCTGTTCCAGTTCACCTTTCGTTTTTAGGAAAAACAAGTTGATCGCTGGGTCTGCCATTGTTGATCTCAGTTGGGCAACGCTAGGCACTAGACTTGCTTGAGGTACTGGATTTGAGAAGTACACTCTTGCAGCTCTTGCTCCTTGGTTGCTAGTCGCATTACAAGAATGTTTTCCCTGCGTGCAGACTCTTGCTGTTGCTGCTTTCGTTTTTCTTCAGATTCCCTTAAGCCAGTTACATCATTAGAGTTAAGATCTGTGTACCTGCCCTCCAGAGCTTGCACATATGCTTCATATTGTTTCCACCTGAGAATTAATTCATCTCGTGCCATACTTTGGAGTCTGTTTCACTCAGTCGAACCTTTTTAGGAAGAGGTTCCTCGTTGGTCATCTTGAATCCTCTCCTGACGGAGGCCGCGCCGACCCCGCCCAGTCACATAGGCTGACCCCGCGCTACCCGCTCGCTGCCCGGGCCGCCCGACCCCGCTGCCGCCGGCCCCCGCGCTCCTCCTCCCGCCACAGCCCCGGCCCTCCCCTTTATTTGCAGGTCTCGCTGCCACAAAATGGCACTGAGGGAGGATCATTCACATTTTAGGTTGTGGTCAACAGCTTGCAAAGGCCAGTCTTTCTTCCCCAGCTCAGCACTTACATGAATGATCTTCCTGTCCTTTAAAGGGCGCTTTCCCTCTTTTTTCCAGCAAGATCCATTAACTCCCTGTAAAATTACTATGCCATGGAACACAGTAGAAAATACTAATCTTCCTTATTCTCTGCCAAGTAAAGCAGTGTGATATAACATACATTCAATAATTTATTTAATTATGTATGCTTTCTTTCATATCTACTTAAATCACAAAACATGAATTAAATTTCCTTGGAGATTCAGGAAAAATCAAGAAGTAGTAGTCTTTGAATAAGGTATCTTCCTAACTTCGTACCTTCCTTTCTCCCTTCCTCCCTTCCTTCCTCCCTCCCTCCCTCCCTTCCTTCCTTCCATCCATATCCTTCATTATAGATATTCATATATCCTCTCAAGTAGGATACATGCTTCAATATACTCAGTGAAATAACTACACATGTTTAGTTTATAGCAGTTTTAATGTCAGTGATGAAAATTGTAATAGTAATTCAATTTCACAAAGAGCTGTGGTCATAGGCTACATGATATGAGTGTCACAGGAAGGTCTCTTGATGCACATGGGCTTAAAAAAATATGGATGCAAAGAGTTAATATCCCACATGTTTAGAAACAAGACTAATCTATCCACTTTGAAAGATATTTAACCTGGCTGAAATGTATTAGCATATGAAAAAATTAAAATTGAAAAAAATTTAAGACAACAGTCTTAACACTGGATAAACACAACTATTTTATGAGAATTCCAGGGAAAAAGAAATGGCCTATTATGATCATTTGGGTGGAAGCAGCAGAAATCAAAGCTCATCAACTCTGGAATTTTAAATGAAAATGATTGTTTCATGATACGATAACCCTGTCCATATATATTAATGTTTTATAGACCACCAGAGGATTATGTGCTTTGAAAAACTATATTGATAGTGAATTAATTTACCTCAATGATGGAAAATTAATGAGTATTGGCAAGACACTGCTTAAATTGAGTTATCCTATTACATAAAGTACTATATAAATGTTTTGTCAGGTTGTTGGGTGGCTTATTTGTTTTGTTTTGATTTTTAACCTTTCAAGAGTTTTACATTTACCATGGGAATATCTCATTTAACTAATGGCATATAAATATATACCTTAAAAACTAACTGCTACTGATTTTGAACAAATATATTTGAAAATTGTACCTCTCAGATTGTTGTATAAAATTCATTTAATTCTTCATGCCATTATTTATTTTTTATTTTTTACAATCACTTTTAATGAGCATTTTCTATGCAGAGGAGAAGTATGTTACAAAGTATACCATGTTCTTTAAATATAAGTAATAAGTATCCCATATCACTCTCTCTTTCTGAATTACCACTCTCGAGCTATACCAGAGTTCTTTCAGTTCTTAACTTGTGCCAAGTTCACTCACACTTCAGGAACTTTTACCCACCCTTCCTTCTGCCACCATTCTTTACTAAACTATCTTTTTTTTTTCTTTTTAATTTTTTTTTTTTTTTTTTTTTTTGTGGTACGCGGGCCTCTCACTGTTGTGGCCTCTCCCGTTGCGGAGCACAGGCTCCGGACGCACAGGCTCGGCAGCCATGGGTCACGGACCCAGCTGCTCCACAGCATGTGGGATCTTCCCGGACCGGGGCACGAACCCGTGTCCCCTGCATCGGCAGGCGGATTCTCAACCACTGCGCCACCAGCGAAGCCCTACTAAACTATTTTTTTAATTCATTATTTTTCCAGAAGACCCTGTGTCCTAGTCTAAGTTTGGTTTTCCACTTGTGAACTTCCATAAGTGCTGTATCTTCTGTACTATACAATTTAGCATTCTGTATTACTCGCTGCTCAACTGTGAGATTCCTGAAAACAAGGGTATTATCTCTCGTTTGTCCTTGCATCTTCAGTCTCAAGAAGTGTCTGCCAGAAAGAAAGGAATAAATAAATATTTAATGGATAGTCAGATTGATGAATGGATGGATAGGTGAAACAGTTATATGAGAAAACAGGGCACATTTGGGAATTCTTAGGGAGCAGTGAAAAAAATGTTGTAAGCACAGTCGATTCTCATCATTTGCAGTGTTTTTGTTTTGAGAAGTTGCCGCCACACTGAATTAGTGAATACAGAATCATTGCTCCTAGGAGAGACATAAGGATAGGTTCCTATGAGCATCTGGTCACCACATTTTTGTCCACTGATCAATATGTAACTTTATATTATGTGTGTCTCTGTTTAAAGACCTTATTAAGCGTATATTGTTGATTTATTAACATCAAGCTCATGGCTAACAACACTATAACTAATGCCTGAGTGAAACTTACCTACAACATGTATTTTCTCCATAAGGCACATAACAGCCTTCTTGCACTTAGGAACACTAAAGAACACTTCAGCACTATGCTTGGGAGCCATTTTAAACAGCAAGATCACCAAAAAAAGCACAACAATGCAAAAAATGTGACACTAAATAGCCTGCAAAATAATCACTTTTTTCCAATATGAGAGCTGAAACAGGAAAGTAAAGGATTGCCTTATTCCACCTTGGCTGGCAACATGTGCGTCAGGCAATGCAATTTTTTGTTGTCCTGCACATGTGCATGTCCCTGAATGCCTGTGAAAGTGCTATGAGTATTGGTTTTGAAGTTACAAATTAATTTGAAAATGTGGAATATGCAAATAATGAAGCTTGACTGTGTTTGGTGCTAGTGAAAAAATATGGCTTCTGTTATCCAAGAAGATGGGAAACAATCAAATAACTATAAGACAAAGCAAACATAAAGATGCACAAAGAAAGTGTTCAAGGAGTTTGGAATAAGTGGGCATAACTGTAATCAGATGAGACTTCATAGTGAAAGTGGCCTTTAATCTATACATAGAAGGATAAGTAGAATTTTAAAAGAAGGATATAAAGTAAAGAAAAATCTGGATGAAAAGACATGGCTTTGGGAAATGAATGAATGTTCGATAATGCTTAGAAAAGCCAGTTAAAAAAATGATTGTAATAGGCCATCAGGTGGATAGACTAAACCAATAATAGTAAGTGTAAAAAATGCTAAGATAGAGATGAAAGTAAAATAGCAACAGAATGAGCTAATGAAATGGATCTAGGAATGTTATCCACGATTGTATCAGTTTTCTACTGCTGCACAACAAATTACCACAGATTGAGCAATTTAAAAACAGCATACATTTATTATCCCACAGTTTCCATGGGTCAGGAGCCCAGGCAGAGATTGAGGCTGAGTCCTTGGGCCAGGATCTCACAAGGCTGCAAACAAGGTTTGGCTGGGTTGCATTCCTCTCTGGAGCTCAGAGTTCCCTTCCAAGATCATGTGGCTGTTGGCAACTTCAGCTGCTTGAGTTTGTAGGACTGAGGACCCCATTTTCTTGCTTGCTGTCAGCCTGGGGCTGCGCTCAGTCCCAACATCCGGGCCACACACCTCAAGGGAAGCTCACTTCTTCAAGTCAAACAGGACGATCTCTCTTGTTCTAAATTTATCCCTTCATACAAGGCCTAAATTCTCTATTACACAGTTCACCTGATTAGGTCAGGCCCACCCAGGATAATCTCCTTTTGATGAACTCAAATGACTGTAATTACATCTGCAAAATCCCTTCACTTTTGCCATATAATGTAACCTAATCACAAAAGAGATATCCCATCATAATCACAAGTCCCATCCACACTCAGGGGAAGAGAATTATATAGGGTACAGGACTCCTGGGGGCAAACTTATAATGCTGCCAAGCATAAGGGTACATTGAGTTCATGCATGTATGATCCCTCCTCCATTTTTTTAAATTACTATTACTAGTCAATCACAACTTGCCCAGATCTAGCAGTTCCTTTTTTTTTTTTTTTTTTTTTTTTTGCGGTACGTGGGCCTCCCACTGTTGTGGCCTCTCCCGTTGCGGAGCACAGGCTCCGGACGTGCAGGCTCAGCGGCCATGGCTCACGGGCCCAGCCGCTCCGCGGCATGTGGGATCTTCCCGGACCGGGGCACGAACCCACGTCCCCTGCATCGGCAGGCGGACTCTCAACCACTGCGCCACCAGGGAAGCCGTAGCAGTTCCATCTTTGAACTTACTAAAACAGGGGAATCCCAAAGAAGAAACTTTGTGTCCCTGGGTTCAAACTTGGTTGAAGCTCAGTTTGGGATCTCAGTTAGGACCAAAGTGATCTGCGTAAGAAAGAGAGAGAAGGCCCTAAGGAGAGGTCCAAGGGCAGGGAGAGGAAGAAAACATTTCTGCAGTGCTGTGAGCAGGGGCAAGATCGAGAGGTATGCCCAGAGACAGAGAGAAAGGGAACACGTGAGACAGCCATGGAGGATGAGAAGCTTTGGAAGAGTTGGCATGTTGAAAGGAGATTTTCAAAGCTGCTTGGATTTTGTGTTTCAAAAAGTAGCTACTCCTAGGGCTTCCCTGGTGGCACAATGGTTGACAGTCCGCCTGCCGATGCAGGGGACACGGGTTTGTGCCCCAGTCCAGGAAGATCCCACATGCCGCGGAGCGGCTGGGCCCGTGAGCCATGGCCGCTGAGCCTGCGCGTCCGGAGCCTGTGCTCCGCAACGGGAGAGGCCACAACAGTGAGAGGCCCACGTACCGCAAAAAAAAAAAAAAAAAAGTAGTTACTCCTGCTTCTCTGCCTCCCAGTGCCTTCAGTAAAATTTTGCTCTGTTTGTCCTTGTTTTAGAATTGGACTAATGTCCAGGGTTTATTTGTTGTTATTTTGCTTTGATTTTTGAGAAAATGTCTAAAATTTGCTAAAAGTTTCACACTGTAAAAGATATATTATGACAGGCTAAGAGGCTGTACACTATGTATAAAATAGATCACTAATAAGAACCTGCTGTATAGCACAGGAAACTTCATTTCACTGTACAGTAGAAACTAACACAACATTGTAAAACAGCTATACCCCAGTTAAAAAAAAAGAAGAAAAAGAGGTTGTTGGATACCCCGTGCTCTCTCTCTCTCTCTCTCTCACTTTCTCTCATCTTCCTCTTCTTGCTGCCCAGGAACCACTCCTTCAGGCTTTCTTTCTCTTTTTAATGTATATCTGAATCTGATTAGGATAGTTCTCCCAGCTAAGATCTTCCAGTGGTTTCTTACAGCACACAGAATGAAATCCAAACTCTTGCTTTGGATTAGAAACACCTGGATTCTGAAGAGTGGTATTTGGCCACCAATTTGACATTATCTGGTACTATCCTCCCTTCTCTGTTCACTCTGCTCGACCTCTCCCTGTTTCTTGAACATGCCAAACTTATTCCTGCTCTATCAGCTCCATACTAGTTTCTTCTGCATGGCTAACTTCATCATGTAGTTCAGATCACAGATTAAATATGATCTCCCCAGAGAGGCCTTTCTTAAAATCCCTATCTAACAGAGCCAACTTTCTATTAAAGCATTCTATTTTAATCGTCTAACTAGAACTTATCACCATCCGATATTGTCTTATTTATTTGTTTATTATCTGTCTTCTGTCCTCTCACTCCTGCCCTGGGACAGGCCATGGGTTCTGCAAGGTCAGGCAGTGTCTCCACTGATATCCAGTCTATCGCCAGTAATTAGAATGTGCCTGACACATAGCAGATGCTTTATAATTACTTGTTACTAAATGAATTCATAAGAGATTAGAATGTATTGGGGGTTATCTGTCAACATTTAACACAGTGCATTCGGGAAATAATTAGAGAAAGTTGAGTCCAATTGACACTTGGTAAAGAGAAAATAGCACTGGGCTGATCTTTGAGATATGGGGCTTTTAATCTTGTGTCTGCCACTAACTTGCTGTTTGATCTTGGACAAGGACAAGGGAGGCCTTTCAGAATTGGAGTAAAAAAGACAAGAATACTTATGGAAATTTCTGTATACCAAATCTGTTATATATTAGTAACACACTTTTATGGATGAGGAAACTGAGGCTTTGTGAGATGAAATAATCTGTGATCAGTATGTGGTAGAGCTAGGATTTGCAATCACCTGTGTTTGGAGTAAGTTCTCTTCCAGCTCTGATATTCGGGAATCTTGAAACTCCATTCTTTTCTACTTCCTCTATAGGACGACTTCCTCCTAATCAAGCGTCTATCATTTCTTTTTTATCCTGAACAGCTTTTCTAATTTGTAGAATGGAGGAAATAAAAATGCACACTGAGTGGAGACTGCATACAAGGGCTTTGGGGCTGCATGCTCATTTTAACTAGTTATTGTGTTTTTTTTAAGAACTAAAAAAAGAGTAACAAGCAGAGGTAATATCTACAGAATTGTCTTTTCCATTATCTCTAAGGATTTATACTCTTTTAAAAATCACCTAGTTTGTCTTCATCTAAGCATTTTATTTTTTCAATCTCCAACTGTTTTTTGTGTTAAATGCTTTCTAAATGATTTGTAAAGTTAATATTTAAACAGCTCTTACACGGCCTAATCACATAGTTCAATCTTTTGAAATGTCACCTTTTTTTCTTCTTCCAATATCTTTATTTAGATGTCAAATCGTGCTAGCATTGCCAATGTTAATTCCGCAGCAAGCAGTGATTATGTCACATATACCTGTTTTATTCTTCTGCAGTCCAATTCAGTTAAAAATTGCTTCTCACTTATTTCACTTGCTTTTTTTTTTTCCTTTCTTTTTGGCTGCTGTTCTTTTAAATTCAAGCATGAGTTTGATTTGCTTGAAATTTCAAAAAGTAAAGATGTTTCCTAGATACATAAGAGTCACTGTGATATTAACAAACACTGTTTTGGGCCAGGGATGAGTACTTGCTTAGTGATGCCCTGTTTGACTGAGAATTTTGTTCTTTTAAAGGAAGTGGTATTATCTGCGAGACAGATCCTTATCACTTCAAGGAACTTTTGAAGAATGGTGTACCTTCTCTGATATCTTAATGACTTAATGCCGCAAATTACCTGCCTAGTAATGATAACAGTAATAACACAGTAGCCATAGCTAGTTTTATGAGTACTGTTATTATCCTTAGTTTACGGATGAGGAAATGAAATTCCGAGAGGTACAGGAACCTCAGCTAATGAGTTGACTCAGGGCTCTAGCAACAAAATTTGGGCTTTTTGACTAAAAGAATCTGAATTTTGAACCACTGTGTTTTACATACCCAGGACTTAGTTGTACTTTCTTGTCTGGTCCTGGTCTGGTGTGCCCAATATTTTTTTTTCTTTCATTCAAGAAACATTGACTAGGCATCTAGAGCAAAGCAATAGAGTTAGAACAATAAATAAAGCTATCTATTTTTAAGCTGCTCAAAGGTTAGCAGAGACGGTAGTGAAAAACAAACATGTAAACAAATGGGTAGACTAGAAAGCTAGAATTACAGTTGAGCAGTTTCAGAGATTATTTCCAGAGTCTGCCCAGGTTTTAGTCCATGAATTGAATTAATATGTGCTGACAAGGGGAAGAAGGAGAACAGTTATTGAGTGCATACTCTGTGCTGAGAATTGTGCTAAAAACTTATATTGATTAAGGTAATGCAGGCTTAATAAAAAGGTTGTCTGTTTCTTGCTCAGGGAAGAGGGTGTTCTTAGCTGGGCAGTTCTCCTCCAAGCAGTATCGGGGGACCTAGACTCCTTGCACCTTGGGTCTCTGTCATCTTCAATTTGTGATTCCAAAAATTTCCCTGGAAGCCTCTGTTTCAGCCGGCAAAAAAATGGGAAAAGAGCAGGAGGATTATATACGAGACACTGTTATGGACCAGGCTTGAGAGGAACCTTGCATTTCACTGGCTAGAACTTATTTACATGGAAATACCTAATTGCAAGGGAAGCTGGGAAATGTAGTCCAGCAATGAACCCAGGTAAGACTATGAACAAACAAACAAACAAATTGGAAGTATGGATGCCATGAAGCTACCTATTTAATGTCAATAAAATTACCCTCTCTAGAAGAAGGTCCAAAACAGTAATACTTGTTACTTTTGTAATAGCCAATCTTCTATTAGGGCTATCTTCACAGAGCATTCAGAGCAAGAAAGGAAAATACCCTTAGAAAATATTTTTAACATGATAATCAACTAGCCTCCAAAAGCCTTTCAGCTAAAAAACTGTGTGTGTGTGTGTGTGTGTGTGTGTGTGTGTGTGTATGTGTATGTACATGTGTCACAAAGATAGTAATTAATCTGATTGAAATCCAGATCATTCTGTGTAAAGTTTATGTCCTTTCTATCATACCAAGCAGATTCTATGAAAAGTCTTAAAGAAAATAAATTAATTTACAGCAGAAACAATATCAGAATGCTTTGGTATCTGGGTATTTAACACCTGTTTGACCTTAACTACTTAAGCAAACTCTTACATCTTGCATGAGACCCTCAAACAACATATACACAAAAACGCCCATTTATTAAAAGTATAATAGCACGAGGACTTATGGTGTAACTGTCCTTAAGGACTCAACTTAGAATGAGAACCTTAAATTTTCTGTAAATAGATTCAAGGAAACTTCAGATCATCATTATCCTCTCTATCTCCCTGTACCTCCATAGTCATGTTTGCTAAGTCTCCTTATTTGAAACATGGAAAAATTAAAGAAAACCTAATGCTATATATTAAAGGAAAGAGAATATAAACTTGAATATTAAGAGGTATCTTGAATCTCCATAAGCTTTTTTATTTAGATATTCAAAGACTTATAGACCACAGAAGTCAGAGTTGGAACTGATAATCGTTACCAATTCTGAATAACATCTTCCAAAATAAAGCATATATGGAATAGAGCATTTGTTAGAAATCCGTGATACAGCCACAAAACTCCTGAAGAGTTAATCATGGGCTGTTAAATTTTTTTATTTGCTTTGCTATTTGGTAACAGAATATACAGTATAGTATTATATTAGACTCTACCCACTGTACATTTGCCAGTTGAGTAAACGCTCCTCGGGGCTGAGAGGTAAATTAATAGGCACAGCTCTCTGTATTTCCTTGGTTGACCAGGTCCTTCTTTGATGCAACCACTATTCTGAGACAGAATTGTCCCCTACCTTTATTGCTGTTTCCTAAGATCCAGGATAATGAGGGGTTAGTACAGGAAGAAATAGCTCCTGTTGCCAGGATATATTTCTACAAACAATAGTCATATTTCCACCCCACCTAGTTCTTATTTGAGGAAATATATATGAGAAATATGCCTGTAATCATCCAATGAAGTACCATCATTTTCTCCCAAACTCCCTTCCCTTTCTCTTCACATAATTGCCCTCATTTTTTACCTATTTTTCTGAGATGCTCTTGCCAAGTGAATATAGCATTTGTCTTTTGTTTGCTTGCTTGTTTCTTTTAAAGTTGGACTCATCCTACTTCAGGTATCAAATGAAATAGAAGAGATCAATATCTGCTTACTTTCTGAGGGCAAGTCTTAGTAGGTTACTACTTATATTTCATAATCTAAACCACTCAGCCTGGAAATTAGTGGAAATCTCTCCAGATTTATCTGTTGGTTTTAGTTTTCATATTATTGTAAACTTTTCCTCTGCAAATTCATAAATTAATAGTTTGATGAGACAGGATGTTGCTAGGGGCTGGCTGTTTCTTAGGCATTATTTAAAGCTGTATTGTTCATGATTGCTAAATGAGTGAATGAATAAATAAATGGACAAATGAGTAAATAAAGTTAACTAGGGCCACCAAAAAAAACTAGAGAACCTCACCTCACTTGGTGATGACACAGAGGAGAAGGCCAATTCTGTGTGCAGTCACTGAGAAAAATGCCGCAGTTCTCCAATATAAGCCTTCTCCAGGCTTAGAAAGACAGGCTCATTCCTGAGCAGAATAATGATATAAATGCCAACATCTTCCAGAACAAAAGACACCACTACAGTTTCTATTGTAAACACATTGTTTATCTCAAAATACTCCTGTTGATAGCTTGCCATTGGGAATAATCATTGCATAACAGTGCTCTCACACTGCAAGAGAATGAATACAAAAAGTGAATGTTTCACAGATGATAAACATCAATACAGGCAGCACTTAATTTTTTAATTAAAAAAAACCCTTTTCTTTTTTGAATTCAAACCTCTAGAAGATTGCTTAGAGATACTCTCTTTGCTGGAAATGCAAGACCAAAAATTCACCAAGTAGCACTGCCATTTCAGTAAGACTTAAAAAAGGAGCAAATGTAGTGAGAGAATCCAAACTAATAGAAGACAAAGGCAGTTTGAAGCATAGAAACGTAGCCTAATGATGGCTTTGATGAGCCTTTGTCTCTCAGCTCTTTGTGCACAGTAAAATATGAGGAATTAAAAAGAGAGAGAGCAAAATAGTCAAAGACTTATCTGTATGTGTCACTAATGAGTGATGAGAACTGGAAAGACAAAGAATGAATTTCAGCGGTTTTGATGGGCCTTTATCAGATAATGTCTGTGTGAGTTACAAAATATGCAACATGACAAAGAGTAGGAGTGGAGAAAAAGGGAAGAGTTAAGTTTGATATGCGAAGAGTAATACATTAAAGTTTTTTGTGAGGGGAATGTGAGTTGGTGGGGAGATGACTCTCCAGTGGTTTTCACAAAAAGAATCAGCCAAATGATTATCTGGCATGAATGTCTTGGTGAAATCTGTGCAGTGTTGAACATACGTTAAAGCCAGGCAAAGTCTTCTATAGAGAGGAATCCTGAGTATAGGTCCTCAGGGAAATGATCAAGTAATTTACTCAACAAGAGTAAAGGAAGTGCAGACTGTTTGCACACATGGCCGTTTCACTTAGCTTGACTAGATTGAATGGAGCCATAAGTCAAACTGGTCTTCAATTCAGTTAATTTTTCTTTTCAATCTGACCAATTTTTAAACTAAATTGACAGTCCTTTCAGTCAAACTACCTGTATGTGTGGACATAGCCACATAAAAGTATATGTTTTGTCTATAAAAACACTAACCTGAGTTGGAACGCTGGCTGTCCCACTTGTTTGCTGTGTTTTTAAGCCACTTCAACATTTGGGGCTCCATAGTCTTTAATTTTCAACTAAATATAATAGTACTTATTGCATAAGAGTTTATAAAAATGGAAAGAAAAATATATGTAAATACAGAACATTATGCTATTACTTGGAGTAGAATTTGGGGGTAGTATTGAATTGCTCTGCATAATAATGGGATAAACATTTGAAATTGTTGCCTAGAAGAGGAGGAACTTACTTTTGGGAAGAAATGCAAATGTCTTGTGGTACCAAGAAAGGACTCAAGAAATAAAGCATCTATTGAGGAGATTTAAGGTGTTTGCTTGAGTGAGGGAAGTGATGTGATACACAGTTTTCATGACTCACTCTAATAGTTTGCTAAGGCTGCTGTAACAGGGTGCCACAAACTAGGTGAACAACACAAATTTATTGACTCACAGTTCTGAAGACTAGAAATCCTACATCAAGTTGTCTAGGGACAAACTTTTTCTGAAGGTGCTAGGGAAGAATCTTCCAGAACTCTCTCCTAGTTTCTGATGGTTCCTTGGCTTGTGGCAGCACAATTCCAATTCTGATGTGGAGTTCTCCGTGTGTGTATGTGTGTGCCTGTGTCCACATTTCCCCTTTGTCTAAGGACACTAGTTATTTCATCTAGTTAGGGCCCATTCAATTCCAGTATGACTTCATCTTAACTAATTATATCCATAATGACTCTATTTCCAAAGAAGAGCATATTCTGACATTAACATATGAATTTTGGTGGACATAATTCAGCTTGTAATACTCACTAGTGGTTTATTGGTGGTAGATTTTTTTTTTCCCAGAAAAAAATAAAAAGTTCTCTGGTCTCCTTGTTGATGGAGAAAAATAGGGACTGCCCTGATGTGGTAAAGAGCCTGGAGGGAGAGCTGACATGTGGGTTATGAGTATGAAAAGGCTTCCGTGAGTTGATTATAGCAGTAAACAGTCATTGAGAAGCTAATTTTTACTAGGCATTGACAACTGCAAGAAGATAGACCTGGCACTTTGAGGATCTCAGGGTGTAGTGATGGAGATTCACCAAGAGATAATGACAATGATAATGACAAACTACAGGCCAAAATACAGTGATTTCCCAGCAAAGTCATTCACATAGTCATTAGAAATTTATGAAATAATAGTTTATCACCATAGGTATTTCATGTTAAGGATATCTTCCTAAAATTATCTTTCTATTAAAAATCTATAAAATTGACATAAATGTCTGTGCCTGCATGATCACTAAGTGGTGTAACTGGATGTGTTTTTAGGTCTATGTGACTTTCTATTCTATGTCATTGTCAAGGCTCCCACCCGCAAAGAATGTAAACACAAGTTTTTGTAATATGTGAGTGAAATTCAGATCAGTTACACAAGATAACCTTTAATTCTGGTGTTAGAATACTGTTTCAATATGATACTTCATGGTGAATATCATATCTAATGATTTTGATACATTTGTGGAAATAATTTACACATATATTTGTTTATTTATTTATTTATGTATATATAGAGACATATATATTTTTGTATATATTTAGAGTACTTTTGGGTTCACAGCAAAGTTTAGATAAAGGTGCAGCAATTTCCCATATTCGCCTGACTCCTACGCATGCATATCCACCATTATCAGTATCCCCCACCAGAATAGTACAGTTTTTACAACTGATGAACCTACATTGAAACATCATTAATACCCAAAGTCCATTGTTTACATTATAGTTCTCTCGGTGTTGTACATTCTATGGGTTTGGACAAATGTGTAATGATATGTATCCCTCATTATAGTATTATACAGAGTATTTTCACTGTTTTAAAAATCCTCTGTTCTTTGCCTATTCTTTTCTCTTTCACACCCTATCAACTCCTGGCAACCACTGATCTTTGTACTGTTTCCATAGTTTACCTTTTCCATAATGCCATATGCTTAGAATGATACAGCATGTAGCTTTTTCACGTTAGCTTCACTTACTAATATGAATTTAAAGTTCTTTCATATCTTTTCATGGCTTGATAGCTCTTTTTTTTTTAAGCACTGAATAATATTCCATTGTCTGAAGGCATCACAGTTTATTCATTCATCTACAGGGAGAGATCTTGGTTAATTCCACATTTTAGCAGTTATGAATATAGCTGCTATAAACATTCTGGTGTAGGTTTTTATGTGCACATAAGTGTTCAACTTCCTTGGCTAAGCACCAAGGAGTACGATTCCTGGATCGTATGGTAAGACTAGGTTTAGTTTCATAAGAAACTGCCAGACTGTCTTCCAAAGGGGCTATACAGTTTTGCATTCCCACCAGCAACGAATGAGGTTTCCTCTTGCTCCACATTCTCACCAGTATTTAGTGTTGTTGATGTTTTGGAGTTTGACCATTCTGGTAGTTATGAAGTGGTATCTTGCACAGGCTCCGGACGCACAGGCTCAGCGGCCATGGCTCATGGGCCCAGCCACTCCGCGGCATGTGGTATCCTCCCGGACCGGGGCACGAACCCGTGTCCCCTGCATCGGCAGGTGGACTCTCAACCACTGCGCCACCAGGGAAGCCCGAAGTCGTATCTTATAGTTGTTTTAATTTGCATTTCCCGGTGACACATGATGTGGAGTATCTTTTCATATGCTTATTTGCCATCTTCTTTGGTGAACTACCTGTTAAAGTCTTTGGACTAATTTTTAAATCAGGTTGTTTTGTTACTGTTGAGTTGTAAGTGCTATTTGGATAATTTGAAAGCAGTCCTTTATCAGATGTGTCTTTTGCAAATATTTTCTCCGTGTCAGTGACTTGTCTTTTCATTTCTCTTGGCATTGTCTTTCACAGAGCAGACATTTTTTTAAATTTTAATGAAGTCTAGCTTATTAATTATTTCTTTCATGAACCTTATCTTGGGTGCTGTATCTAAAATGACATCACCATACTCGAGGACATATAGGTTTCCTCCTATATCATCTTCTAAGTGTTTTATAGGTTTGCATTTCACCTTTAAGTCTATGATCCATCTTGAGTTAATTTTTGTGAAGGGTATAAAGTGTGTGTCCAGGTTTATTGTTTTACATGTGGATGTCCAGTTGCTCCAGCACCATTTGTTGGAAAAACTATCTTCACTCCATTGTATTGCCATCTTTCCCTTGTCAAATATCAGTTGACCTTATTTATTGGGCGGGAGGGGGGGCGGCTATCTCTGGACTCTCTATTCTCTTCCTTTAATTTATTTGTGTACTCTTTCTCCAATATCAAATTTTCTTGATTACTGTAGCTTGATAGTAAGTCTTGAAGTTGAGTAGTGTTAGTCCTCCAACTTTATTCTTCTCCTCCAATATTGTATTGCTTTTTCTGGATCTTTTGCCTTTCCATGTAAACTCAGAATCAGTTTGTTGCTATCTACAAAATAACTTGCTGGAATTTTGATTGGGATTACACTGAAAATATAGATCAATTTAGAAAAAACTGACATCTTGACAATTTGAGTCTTTCTGTCCATGGATATGGAATCTCTCCATTTATTTAGTTCTTTTTTCATTCATCAAACTTCTGTAGTTTCTTCATATAGATCTTATACATATTTTGTTAGATTCACACCTATATATTTTATTTGGGGGGGAGCTAATGCAAATGGTATTGTATTTTTAATTTTAAGTTCTCCTTGCTCATTTCTGATATGCATATAAAATGATTGACCTTTGTACTTGAGGTATTTTGTAATCTTTCTGTATTGTTTTTATTATTGTTTTAGTCAATCTGTCAGATTTTTTACATCACAATCATATCGTTTATAAGCAAAGACAGTTTTACTCCTTTTTTCCCAAACTGTATACATTTTATTTCCTTTACTTCTCCTATTGCATTAGCTAGTACTTCCATTACAGTGTTGAAAAGTAGTGGTGAGAGGGGACATCTTGTCTTGTTCCTGATCTTAGTGGGAAACTGAGCTTCCCACCATTAAGTGTGATGCTAGTTATAGGTTTCTGTAGATATTCTTTATGAAGCTAAAGAAGTTCCCCTCTAGTCCAAGTTTACTGAGAGTTTTTATCATGAATGGGTAATGGATTTTGTTAAATGTTTTTTTGCATCTATTGATATAATCATATGATTTTTCTTTTTTAGCTTGTTGATATGATGAATTACATTAATTAATTTTTGCATATTGGACCTGCCTTGCATACCCAGGATAAATCCTGCAGGGTTGTGGCATATAATTATTTTTATCTATTAATGGATTGGTTTTGCTATAATTTTGTTGAGTATTTTTACATCTATATTCATGAAAGATAGAGGCCTGTAGTTCCTGTTTCTGGTGATGTTTTTGTCTGGTTTTGGCATTAGGGTAATGCTTGCTTCACAGGATGAGTTAGGAAGTATTCCCTCTGCTTCTGTGCCCTGAAAGAGATTGTCAAGAACTGAAATTTCTTCTATAATATTTGGTAGAATTCACCAATGAACCTACCTAGACCTGGTGCTCTCTGTTTTGGAAATTTATTAATTATTAATTAAATTTCCTATATAAATATAGACCTCTTCTGGTTGTCTATTCCTTCTTTATAAGATATGGCAAATTGTGTCTTTCAAGAAATAGGTCCATTTAACTTGTCAAGTTTGTGGACATAGAGTTGTTCATAATATTCCTTTATTATCCTTTTAATATAATATTCATTGTACTTATAGTAATGCCCCTTCTTTCATTTCTTATATTAGTAATATGTATCTCCTTTCCCTTTCTCTCTCTCTCTTTAAGTTAACCTGGCATGAGAATAATCAATTTTATTGATTTTTTTTTCAAAGAACCAGCCCTTGGATTTGTTGATGTTTCCTATTGACTTCCTGTTTACAATTTCATCAATTTCAGCTCTAATTCTTATATTTCTTTTCTTCTCCATAATTTCAATTTAATTTGCTATTCTTTTTCTAATTTCCTAAGGTGGAAACTTATATAATTTATTTTAGATTTTTCCTCTTTTCTAATATATGGATTCAATACTATAAATTTCCTTCCAAGCACTGTCTTTGTTGTATCCCACAAATATTGATAAACTGTGTTTTCTTTTTTATTAAGTTCAAAACATTTTTAAATTTCTCCGGAGATTTCTTCTTTGACTCATGTATTGTTTAAAAGTGTGTTGTTTAACCTATATGCATTTTAGAATTTTCCAGTTCTCTTTATGTTATTGATTTCTAGTTAAATTTTATTGTGATCTGGCAGGAGACATTGTATGCTTTCTATTCTTTTAAACATGTCAAGATGTGTTTTATGACCCAGAATAAGATATTTCTTGGTGAGTGTTCCATATAAACTTGAGGAAAACCATGTATTCTGTTGCAGGATTATGTAGTCTATAGATGTCAGGTACATCCAGTTGATTGATGGTAGTGTTGAGTTGTGCCCTGACAGATTTTTAGCCTTATGGATCTGTCCATTTCTGATTGTAGGGGCATTGAAGTCTCCAAGTATATAGTGGATCCATCTGCTTTTCCTTGCAAATCTATCATTTTTGCTTCATGTAGTTTTATACTCTGTTTTTAGGTGAACACACATTAAAAACTATTTATTCTTGAAGAATTTACCACTTTATTACTATGTTTTAGTGCCTCCTTTATCATGAATAAATTTGCATGATTTAAAGTAGGCCCTATCTGAACTCCTGCCTCAGGATCGCTTCCCTCCATCATCACTGAGCTGCCCTGGAGCCCACGGGGATGGTGGCTTTGCTGAGACTGCTGGCGCTGGAGGGCCCCCAATGGCTGAAGCCGTGACAGTCCTTAGGACCATGGGCCAGATGCTTGTCAGTTTCTAATGTTAATAACATTGAATTTGTGGGAGATTAGTTCAAGATGGGGGAGTAGAAGGATGTGCGCTCACTCCTTCTTGCACCGGAATCACAACTAACTGCTGCACAACCATCAACAGGAAGACACTGGAATTCACCAAAAAAGATACCCCACATCCAAAGACAAAGGAAAAGCCACAATGAGACGGTAGGCAGGGCATAATCACAATAAAATCAAATCCCATAACCGCTGAGGGGGGTGACTCACAAACTGGAGAACAATTATGCCACAGAAGTCCACCCACTGGAGTAAAGGTTCTGAGCCACACATCAGGCTTCCCAGCCTCGGGGTTCAGTAATGGGAGGAGGAATTCCCAGAGAATCAGACTCTGAAGGCTAGCAGGATTTGATTTCAGGACTTCAATACACTGGGGGAAACAGAGACTCCACTCTTGGAGGGCATACACAAAGTAGTGCACATATCAGGACCCAGGGGAAGGAGCAGTGACCCCACAGGAGATTGAACCAGACTTACCTGCTAGTGTTGGAGGGTCTCCTGAAGAGGCAGGGGGCAGCTGTGGCTCACCACGGGGACAAGGACACTGTCGGCAGAAGCTCTGGGAAGTCCTTCTTGGCGTGAGCCCTCCTGGAGTCCACCATTAGCCCAGCCAAAGAGCCTGTAGCCTCCAGTGCTGGGTCTCCTCAGGCCAAAAAACTAACAGGGAGGGAACTCAACTCAGCCAATCAGCAGGCAAGCAGATTAAAGTTCTACTGAGCTCTGCCCACCAGAGCAACACCCAGCTCTACCCACCACTAGTGCCTCACATCAGGAGCTTGCACAAGCCCTTAGATCACCTCATCCACCAGAGGGCAGACAGCACAAGCAAGAACTACAATCCTGTAGCCTGTGGAAGGAAAACCACATTCACAGAAAGATAGACAAAATGAAAAGGCAGAGGGCTATGTACCAGATGAAGGAACAAGATAAAACCCCAGAGAAACAACTAAATGAAGTGGAGATAGGCAGCCTTCTGAAAAGAATTCAGAATAATGATAGTGAAGGTGATCCAGGACATCAGAAAAAGAATGGAGGCAAAGATTGAGAAGATACAATAACTGTTTAACAAAGATCTAGAAAAATGAAAGAATAAACACCTAAAATAATTAAAAAATAAACAGAGATGAACAATACAATAACTGAAATGAAAAATACACTAGAAGGAATCAATAGCAGAATAACTGAGGCAGAAGAAGGGATAAGTGACCTGGAAGACAGAAAGGGGGAATTCACTGCCACAGAACAGAATAAAGAAAAAAGAATGAAAAGAAATGAAGACAGCCTAAGAGACCTCTGGGACAACAATATATGCACCAACATTCACATTATAGGGGTCACAGAAGGAAAAGAGAAAGAGAAAGTCTCTGAGAAAATATTTGAAGTGATTATACTCGAAAATTTCCCTAAGATGGGAAAACAAATAACCACCCAAGTCCAGGAATCACAGAGAGTCCCAGGCAGGATAAACCCAAGGAGAAACAAATCGAGACACATAGTAATCAAACTGACAAAAATTAAACACAAAGAAAAACTATTAAAAGCAACAAGGGAAAAATGACAAATAACGTACAAGGGACCTCCCATAAGGTTAACAGCTGATTTCTCAGGAGAAACGCAACAAATCAGAAAGGATTGGCACAATATATTTAAAGTGATGAAGGGAAGAAAATGAAACCAAGATTACTCTATCTGGCAAGGATCTCCTTTGGATTAAACAGAGAAATCAAAAGCTTAAGAGACAAACAAAAGCTAAGAGAATTCAGCACCACCAAACCAGGTCTACAACATATGCTAAAGGAACTTCTCTAAGTGGGAAACACAAGAGAAGAAAAGGACCTACAAAAACAAACCCAAAACAATTAAGAAAATGGAAATAGGAACATATCGATAATTATCTTAAATGTGAATGGATTAAATGCTCCAACCAAAAGACACAGGCTTGCTGAATGGATACAAAAACACGACCCATATATGTGCTGTCTACAAGAGACCCCCTTCAGACCTAGGGACACATACAGACTGAAAGTGAGGGGGATGGTAAAAGATCCCATGCAAATGGAAATCAAAAGAAAGCTGGAGTAGAAATACTCATATCAGATAAAATAGACTTTAAAATAAAGAATGTTGCAAGAGACAAAGAAGGACACTACGTAATGATCAAGGTATCAATCCAAGAAGATGATATAATAATTCTAAATATATATGCACCCAAGATAGGAGAACCTTAATACATAAGGCAAATGCTAACAGCTATAAAAGAGGAAGTCGACAGTAACACAATAATAGTGGGAGACTTTAACACCTCATTTACACCAATGGGCAGATCATACAGACAGAAAATTAGTAAGGAAACACAAGCTTTAATTGACACAATAGACCAGATAGATTTAATTCATAGTTATAGGACATTCCATACAAAAACAGCAGAATACACTTTCTTTTCAAGTGCATGTGGAACCTTCTCCAGGAGAGATTACATCTAGGGTCACAAATCAAACCTCAGTAAATTTAACAAAACTGAAATCACTTCAAGCATCTTTTCTGACTACAACACAATGAGATTAGAAATCAAATACAGGGAAAAAAACAGAAAAAACACAAACACATGGAGGCTAAACAATACATTACTAAATAACCAAGAGATCACTGAAGAAATCAAAGAAGAAATCAAAATACCTAGAGACAAATGACAATGAAAACAGGATGATCCAAAACCTATGGGATGCAGCAAAAGCAGTTCTAAGAGGGAAGTTTATAGCTAAGCCTACCTCAAGAAACAAGAAAAATCTCAAATAAACAATCTAACCTTACACCTAAAGGAACTAGAGAAAGAAGAACAAACAAAACCCAAAGTTAGTAGAAGGAAATAAATCATAAAGATCAGAGCAGAAATAAATGAAATAGAAAGAAAGAAAACAATAGCAAATATCAATGAAACTAAAAGCTGGCTCTTTGAGGAGATAAACAAAGTTGATAAACCTTTAGCCAGACTCATTAAGAAAAAGAGGGAGAGGACACAAATCAATAAAATTAGGAATGAAAAAGGAGACGTTACAACAGACACCACAGAAATACAAGGCAACATAAGAGACTACTACAAGCAGCTCTATGCCAATAAAATGGACAACATGGAAGAAATGGACAAATTCTTATAAAGGTATCACCTTCCAAGACTGAACCAGGAGTAAATAGGAAACATGAACAGACGAATCACACGTAATGAAATTGAAATTGTGACTAAAAATCTTCCAACAAACAAAAGCCCAGGACCAGATGGCTTCACGGGCGAATTCTATCAAACATTTAGAGAAGAGCTAACACCTATCCTTCTCAAACTCTTCCAAAATATAGCAGAGGGAGGAACGCTCCCAAGCTCATTCTACGAGGCCACCATCACTCTGATACCAAAACCAAAGATGTCACAAAGAAAGAACACTACAGGCCAATATCACTGATGAACATAGATGCAAAAATCCTCAACAAAATACTAGCAAACAGAATCCAACAGCACATTAAAAGGATCATACACCATGATCAAGTGGGGTTTATTCCAGAAATGCAAGGATTCTTCAATATACACAAATCAATCGTGATACACCACATTAACAAATTGAAGGAGAAAAACCATATGGTCATCTCAATAGATGCAGAGAAAGCTTTTGACAAAATTGAACACCAATTTATGATAAAAACCATGCAGAAAGTAGGCATAGAGGAAACTTTCCTCAACATAATAAAGGCCATATATGACAAACCCACAGCCAACATCGTCCTCACTGGTAAAAAATTGAAACCACTTCCACTAAGATCAGGAACAAGACAAGGTTGCCCACTCTCACCACTCTTATTCAACATAGTTTTGGAAGTTTTAGCCACAGCAATCAGAGAAGAAAAGGAAATAAAAGGAATCCAAATCGGAAAAGAAGAAGTAAAGCTGTCACTGTTTGCAGATGACATGATACTATACATAGAGAGTCCTAAAGATGCTACCAGAAAACTACTAGAGCTAATCAATGAATTTGGTAAAGTAGCAGGATACAAAATTAATGCACAGAAATCTCTGGCATTGCTGTACACTAATGATCAAAAATCTGAAAGTGAAATTAAGGAAACACTCCCATTTACCATTGCGACAAAAGGAATAAAATATCTAGGAATAAACCTACCTAAGGAGACAAAAGAACTGTATGTAGAAAATTATAAGACACTGATGAAAGCAATTAAAGATGATACAAATAGATGCAGAGATATACCATGTTATTGGATTGGAAGAATCAATATTGTGAAAATGACTCTACTACCCAAAGCAATCTGTAGATTCAATGCAATCCCTATCAAATTACCACTGGCATTTTTCACAGAACTAGAACAAAAAATTTCACAATTTGTATGGAAACACAAAATACCCTGAATAACGAAAGCAATCTTGAGAACAAAAACGGAGCTGGAGGAATCAGGCTCCATGAGTTCAGACTATACTACAAAGCTACAGTAATCAAGACAATATGGTACTGGCAGAAAAACAGAAATATAGATCAATGGAACAGGATATAAAGCCCAGAGATAAACCCACACACATATGGTCACCTTATCTTTGATAAAGGTGGCAGGAATGTACAGTGGAGAAAGGACAGCATCTTCAGTAAGTGGTGCTGGGAAAACTGGACAAGTACATGTAAAAGTATGAGATTAGAACACTCCCTAACAGCATACACAAAAATAAGCTCAAAATGGATTAAAGACCTAAATGTAAGGCCAGAAAGTATCAAACTCTTAGAGGAAAACATAGGCAGAACACTCTATGACATAAATCACAGCAAGATCCTTTATGACCCACCTTCTAGAGAAATGAAAATAAATACAAAAATAAACAAATGGGACCTAATGAAACTTCAAAGTTTTTGCACAGCAAAGGAAACCATAAACAAAACCAAAAGACAACCCTCAGAATGGGAGAAAATATTTGCAAATGAAGCAACTGACAAAGGATTTATTTCCAAAATTTACAAGCCGCTCATGCAGCTCAATAACAAAAAAACAAACAACCCAATCCAAAAATGGGCAGAAGGCCTAAATAGACATTTCTCCAAAGAAGATGTACAGATTGCCAGCAAACATATGAAATAATGCTCAACATCATTAATCATTAGAGAAATACAAATCAAAACTACAATGAGATATCATCTCACACTGGGCAGAATGGCCATCATCAAAAAATCTAGAAACAATAAATGCTGGAGAGGGTGTGGAGAAAAGGGAACACTCTTGCACTGCTAGTGGGAATGTGAATTGGTACAGCCACTATGGAGAACAGTATGGAGGTTCCTTAAAAAACTACAAATAGAACTACCATATGACCCAGCAATCCCACTACTGGGCATACACCCTGAGAAAACCATAATTCAAGAAGAGTCATGTACCAAAATGTTCATTGCAGCTCTATTTACAATAGCAAGGAGATGGAAGCAACCTAAGTATCCATCATCGGATGAATGGATAAAGAAGATGTGGCACATATATACAATGGAATATTACTCAGCCATAAAAAGGAATGAAGTTATTTCTAGTGAGGTGGATGGACCTAGAGTCAGTCATACAGAGTGAAGTAAGTCAGAAAGAGAAAGACAAATACCGTATGCTAACACATATATATGGAATCTAAGAAAAAAAATGTCATTAAGAACCTAGGGGTAGGATGGGAATAAAGACAGCGACCTACTAGAGAATGGACTTGAGGATATGGGGAGGGGGAAGGGTAAGCTGTGACAAAATGAGAGAGAGGCATGGAGATATATACACTACCAAACGTAAAATAGCTAGCTAGTGGGAAGCAGCCGCATAGCACATGGAGATCAGCTCGGTCTTTTTTGACCACCAGAGGGGTGGGATAGGGAGGGTGGGAGGGAGGGAGACACATGAGGGAAGAGATATGGGCACATATGTATATGTATAACTGATTCACTTTGTTATAAAGCAGAAAGTAACACACCATTGTAAAGCAATTATACTCCAATAAAGATGTTAAAAAATAAAAGAATACAAATTAGAAAGAAGAAGTAAAACTGTCACTGTTTGCAGATGACATGATACTATACATAGATTATCAGAAAGATGCCACCAGGAAACTACTAGAGGTAATCAATAAATTTGGTAATGTTGCAGGATACAAAATTAATGCACAGAAATATCTTGCATTCCTATACACTAACAACAAAAGATCAGAAAGAGAAATTAAGGAAACAATTCCATTCACTATTACAACAAAAAGAATAAAATACCTAGGAATAAACGTACCTAAGGAGGCAAAAGTCCTGTACTCAGAAAACTGTAGAACACTGATGAAAGAAATCAGAGATGACACAAACTGATGGAGAGATGTACCATGTTCTTGGACTGGAAAAATCAGTATTGTGACAGTGATTATACTACCCAACACAATCTACAGATTTAATGCAAGTACTGTCAAACTACCAATGGCATTTTTTACAGAATTAGAACAAAAAATCTGAAAATTTGTATGGAGACACAAAAGACCCCGAATAGAGAAAGCAATCATGAGGGAAAGAAATGGAGCTCGAGGAATCAGACTCCCTGATTTCAGACCATACTAGAAATCTACAATAATCAACACAATATGGTACTGGCACAAAAACAGAAACATAGATCAATGGAACAGGATGGAATGCCCAGAGATAAACCCACACACCTATGGTCAACTATTCTATAAGAAAGGAGGCAAGGATATACAATGGAGAAAAGACAGTCTCTTTAGTAAGTGGTGCTGGGAAAGCTGGACAGCTACAGGTAAAATAATGAAATTAGAACACTCCCTAACAGCATACAAAAAAATAAACTCAAAAAGGATTAAAGACCTAAATATAAGACTGAACACTATAAATCTCGTAGTGGAAAGCATAGGAAGAGCACTCTTTTTCATAAGGCACAGCAAGATCTTTTTTGACCCACCTCCTAGAGTAATGGAAATAAAAACAAAAAGAAACAAATGAGACCTAATGAAACGTAAAAGCTTTTGCACAGCAAAGGAAACCGTAAACAAGATGGGAAGATAACCCTCAGGATGGGAGAAAATATTTGGAAACAAATAAAGGGACAAGGGATTAATCTCCAAACTGCATAAACAGCTCACGCAGCTCAATATTTAAAAAAAACAAACAACCCAATCCAAAAATGGGCAGAAGACCTAAATAGACATTTCTCCAAAGAAGACATACAGATGGCCAAGAGGCACATGAAAAGCTGCTCAACATCACTAATTATTAGAGAAACGCAAATCAAAACTACAATGAGGTATCACTTCACTCCAGTCAGAATGGGCATCATCAGAAAACCTACAAACAACAAATGCTGGAGAGGGTGTGGGGAAAAAGGGAACCCTCTTGCACCATTGGTGACACTGTAAACTGATACAGCCACTATGGATAACAGTATGGAGGTGCCTTAAAAAACTAAAAATAGAATTACCATATGACTCAGCAATCCCACTACTGGGCATATACCCAGAGAAAACCATAATTCAAAAAAACACATGCACCCTAAAATGTTCATTGCAGCACTGTTTACAATAGCCAGGTCATGGAAGCAACCTCAATGCCCATTGACAGACAAATGGATAAAGGCGATGTGGTACATATATACAATGCAATATTACTCAGCCATAAAAAGGAACGAAATCGTGTCATTTGTAGAGCCGTGGATGGACCTAGAGACTGTCATCCAGAGTGAAGTAAGTCAGAAAGAGAAAAACAAATATTATATGTTAATGCATATATGTGGAATCTAGAAAAATGGTACAGATGAACCAGTTTTCAAGCCAGAAATAGAGACATAGATAGAGAGAACAGAAGTATGGACACCAAGGGGGAAAAGCAGGGGTGGGGGTGGTTGTGGTGTGATGAATTGGGAGATCGGGATTGTGATATACACACTAGTATGTATAAAATAGATAACTAATAAGAACCTGCTGTATAAACATGTAAATAAAATAAAATTTAAAACAATATAACTAAAATTAAACAAAAACAAAATTAAACAAAAACAGAAAGAAAAATAAAGTAGGCCCTATCTGCAATTAACATAACTATTCCTGCTTTCTTTTGATTAGTGTTAGCATGCTATAATTTTCTCCATCAATTGGCTTTTAATATATATGTTTATATTTAAAATGGGTTTCTTGTAGACAACATATAATTGGGTCTTATTTTTTGATCTACATTTTCTTTTAATTGGTATATTTAGACTTTTAACATTCAAAATGATTATTGATATAGTTGGAATAACAGCTACCAAATTTGTTACTCTTTTCTGTTTGTTGTCCTTGTTCTTTGTTTCTATTTTTTTACTTCCACTCTTTTTCTGCCTTTTGTGATTTTAATTGAACATTTTATATCATTTCATTTTCTCCCCTTGCATAGCATAGCATAGCATCTAAAATTCTTTTTTTTTTTTTTTACTTTTATTAGTGGATGTCCTAGAATTTTCAATATAGAATTACAACTAATCCAAGTCCATTTTCAAATAACACTATTATAGGTGGATCTCAGGATAATGGTGGAATAGGAGTTTAATATCATCTTTCCAAAGAACAGTGATTTTGACAATCACCCATGAACAAGAATGTCTTTGTACAATTCTGGTAGATTAGCAAAAATGTCTAGCACACCACTGGAATAAAAGGAAGAAAGAAAGAAACAAAGAAAGAAAAATAAGGAAGGAAGGAAGGAAGACAAAAACCAAAACCTGATGTTGAACTCACTGAAGAGGGAAACAGAAAATTTTACTTTACCTGCAACACTCCTTCCCCAAGATGGCACAGTTTTATCTCCTTGGCCTGTAGTTTCCCCAAAGGGAGAAACTGAAAGTTTATGAGTAAGTGCCTGGATTCCCCAGCTATGCAAGAGAGCCAAAGAGGCTCACTTCTTTCTCACCGCATTCAGAATACTGGAGTGTGCTGTGCAACTGAGGGGCAGTGAAGGACCCACAGAACAGCAGCCAGGACTCTGAAGTTACCACAAGAATGTGAACCTTACTAACTGCCTTATGTACTCAGTCAGGCGTTTCAACCACAAGCCTCTGGGGACACCTCATCTGAAGATCCCCACACTGGCCATAGACACCACCAGTGCTCTGCATGCCATACACACACCAACCCCTTAGCCAGCCAGCTTCCTCCGTACACACCTTTGGGCAGTTTGAGTTTTTTTAGATGACTAGTGAGCACACTCAGAAAGCTAGCTCAAGTCTACAAGAATGGGAGAAACCACGCGAATTTGAGCGTTTAGCACTAACCTAGGGAAAACAAACAGTACATTGTCAGCACCTGCCCTAGCTTTGTAGCATCAAGAGAAGACATGCAATCTTAAGAACTCCCCCAAGGATGGAACAAGAAGTATGGAGCAAGTGTGCTCATAGAAAAGGTCGGAGAAAGCCTCAGAATCCCTAACAGGGGTGACAGAAGGATTTCTCTCCTGAATTCAATAAAGACTAGAGGATGTGGCTCCTTCTTTAAATTCAAAGACAGAAGCAGAAGACTTTAAGGAACATGAAAAATCAAGGAAACATGACACCGTCAAAGGAACACAATAATTTCCCAGTAACTGACCCCAAAGAAATAGAGACCTTTATTTTACCTGATAAAGAATTTAAAATAGTTGTTTTCTCAGGGATCAAGTGGGAATCAGCCAGGAAGAAGATGGAGGGGCCACATGGGTGCTTCTGCCAGATGAAATGCCCTCCACATTGTACATCTTCTCTTTGCTGTTTCTTAAAATTGTCTCTTATTGATAGCAAATCAAGGGTGATTTCATTTAACATGATCCTGAAATAGCTCTGCGCTGGTCACAAAGCAGTGATATGTAGATCCTCTCCTGAAAAGGGAGATGGTCTTGGATGAACGCAGCATTCGAAGATGAATTTGAATGTATTTGCTTTCTCCTCTGTCTGCATGTCTTGGATGGGTTGTCCCTGAAGTGGCCATAAGCAAATGGAGAAATTGTTGAGAAGGAACTGGAATGCAATCAGTGTTTCGGAGAGCCGGGAGCCCCATCTTTCCAGCCCCTAATATCTCTACTCATTGTCACATTCTCTGAGCTTGACCATTCGACCATTCTGGGGTGAACTCTGCCCTCTCCGCTGGTAACCTGGTTTGCTTATGGTTACCCCCATAACCACGGTCTGATGGGTAATACTGATCAGAAGGATATTTTACTGTATCAGAATTTAGATAAGTTAATAGGTGTAGGAAATGTATCTTGTAGGTGGTTCTGTTTGTTAAAGTCACATTTACTGGTTACAAATACTTGGAAATACTTTGGTAGAAGAGATGACTTAGCTGACAAGATGCTAAGAGATGCAGAAGTGATAACTGGAAGATGATGCAGTCAGTTCTGCTGTCACGTGACGTGTGCTCCTAAAAGTCACTGTGTTGTACAGAATTGCACAGTAGAACTGTGTTGGAGCACATTGTTCAAAAACTTTATCAGTGAGACATTAAAAAAAGTGGAAACCTAATAAACACAGTAGCACAGTTCTATACATGTTAAATGGTTAAGAAGTACACATAGACTACAATAAATATGACACTTTACCTTGAAAAAAAATAGTTGTTTTAAGGAAGCTAAGTGAACTACGGGAATAAAGAGAAAAACAATCCCATGAAATCAGGAAAACACTACATGAATAAAACTAGTGTAACAGAGAAATAGGAATAATAATAGCGAACCAAATAGAATTTTGGAGCTTTAGAGTACAATGAATTAAATGAAAAATCCAATAGATAGCATTAACAGCAGACTTGATCAAACAGAACAAAGAATCTGTGACGTCTAAGACATGTCATTTAAATTTTCCAGTCAAAGGAGAACAGAGAAAATGAATGAAAATGAGTGAAGAAAGCCTACAGGAATTATGGGATACCACAAAGTGAAACAATCTACACATTATTGCAGTCCCGGGGAGAAGATAAGGAGAAAGAGGTAGAGAGCTTATTTAAAGAAATAATGGCTGAGAACATCCCAAAGCTGGGGAGAGATTTGGACATCCAAGTTTATGAAGCTCATAGGTCCCCTAAAATATTCAACTCAAAAGAGATCTTCTCCAAGACACATTGTAATAGGACAATAAAAACAAAAACAAAGAGAAAATTAAACGTGTAAGAGAGAGAAAAAAAAAAAAAAAACTCCTCACATACAAGAGGATTCCTATAAGACTATTAGCAGATTTCTTAGCAGGAACCTTGCAGACTAAGAGAGAGTAGGGTGGTGAAATAAAAGAAGTACCAACAAAGAATACTTTACCTGGCAAAGTTGTCCTTCAGAAATGAAGGAGAGATAGAACCTCTCTCAGACAAACAAAAGGCAAGAAAATTTATCACCACTAGACCTGACTTCCTGGAAATGCTTAAATTAAACTATGCTAATTATAAATATGTTTTGAAGGCAGAGTCAAGAGGATGTCCTGTCAGATTCAATGTTGGGCAAATAGTGATTGTTTCACTTTACTTAAAGATGGAAATATATTAGTCTAAATACCTAAGATTATATTATTATAGGGTTTTGAGAAGGAAGGACTTTTTTAACTTTCACAGTATAAGTACCTAAGAGATAAAGTAGTATTTGCATTTCCCACAGTATCTACATCATGACTTTAACATTTTATGTGCTTGATAAATACATTTTTTAAAGTAACATGTAATGCTTCACAAGTAGTCTAAATACTTTATAATAATAAAGTAATCCCAATTCCCCCATCCCATGTATCATTGCTGTCATTTATTTCACATGTATATATATATATGTTTTATATACATATATAACACATTATTGAATACATTATTATTTTGAACAGACTTATCTGTTAGATCAATTAAGAATAAGAAGAAATTATTTATTTTACTTTTATTTATTCCTTCTTTGATTTTCTTCCTTTATGTTGATCCAAGTTTGTGACTTACATTATTCCTTCTCTCTAAAGAACTACTTTTAACATTTCTTGCAAGGTGGATCTACTGGTAACAAATTCCCTTTTGTTTTTCTGAGAAAGTCTTTATTTATCCTTTACATTTGAAAGATAATTTTTTAGGGTACAGTATTCTAGGTTTGTGCTTGTTTTCTTTTAATGCTTTAAATATTGCATTCCACTCTCATCTTGCTTGTGTGTTTTCTGAGGAGAAACTGGATGTAATTCTTATCTTTGTTCCTTTATATGTATTTTTTCCTTATGGATTCTTTCACAATTTTTTATTTCTGATTTTCTGTAGTTTGAAACAATATGTCTAGATGTAGGACTTTTTTCGTTGTTCTTTGTGTTTTAGCATTTTTCCTGTTTGGTGTTCTCTGAGCTTTTTAAATCTCTGTCTGCTTTTAATTTGGGAGAAATTCTCAATCACTATTGTTTCAAATATTTCTTCTGCTCCTTTCTTCTCTTTATGGTATTCTGTGCATATTTTATGCTTTTGGTTGACATCCCAATGGCCTTGAATATTCTATTCTCTTTTTATTTTTTGTTCTCTTTGCTTTTCATTTTTTGTTGTTTCTCTTCATATATTTTCAAGTTGAGAGATTCTTTCCACATTGTGTATAGCCTACTACTAAGCTCACAAAAAGCATTCTTTATTTCTATTACAGCATTTTGATCTCTAGCATTTCTTTTTTGTTACCTCTTAGGACTTCTGTCTCTCTGCTTATATTGCCTATCTGTTTTTTGTTTGTTTTTGATGTGGACCATTTTTAAAGTCTTTATTGAATTTGTTTCAATATTGCTTCTTTTTTATGTTTTGGCTTTTTGGCCACGAGGCTCCCCAACCAGGGATTGAACCCTCACCCCCCTGCATTGGAAGGTGAAGTCTTAACCACTGGACCTCCAGGGAAGTCCCTGCCCATCTGTTCTTGAATGATGTCTACCTTATCCATTAGAGCTTTTAGCACATTAACCATGGCTGTTTGAAATCACTAGTGTGTGATGATTCCATCATCTATAATATTTCTGGTTCTGATGATTGCTCTATCTCTTCCAGTTGTGTATGTGTGTGTGTGTGCGTGTGTGTGTGTGCGCATGTGTGTGTTTCCTTTTAGTATGCCTTACATTTTTTTTTTATAGCCATACATGATGTACCAGGTAAAAGGAACTACTGTAAATAGGTCTTTGGTAATGTGGTGGCAAGGTGTGAAGGAGGGGAAACACTCTATAGTCCTATCATAAGGTATCAGTTTTTTAATGGGCCTATGTCTATGGACTCTGAATTTCACAAGTGTTTCTCAGTTTGTTTGTTTTTCCTTCTTCCCCTACAAGTGGGAAAGAATTACTATTAGAGTCTCTCTTCACCCAGCTCAGTGAGACTCTCATAATCCTTTAGCAGGTAAGCCTCTAGTTGACTAGTTTCTTCTGAGGGCAGGATTTGTCAAGAAGAACAGTACACTGGTATATTCTACAATGGTTCCTTTTCCCCTCTGCCTTCTAGAAGCATGCCAGGATTTTTCTTTGATATTTAGTGTGGGAACTTGGTCAAGCTCCTGGAGGTAAAACTCACAATAGTGTGTAGCCCCTCTTATAACTGGGTCCCCCTGACATTTTTAATTCTCAGACTTGTCCATACTGGATCTTCAGCAGCTCATCAATTACAGTTAGGCTTTTCTACCTGGGCATGTGTTCTCAAGGTGTTTTCCACTCATGAGTCCCTGCTCTGGTAAGTCACAACTCTCTGTATTCACCTGTCTTTCTCTCCAGTCATGGGGGCAGCAAATTGTCCTATGTCCTCACCTCTCTTACAGATCCAAAAAGAGTTGTGATTTTTCAGTCTGTTTAGTATTTTACTTGTTACGATGGATTGGTGACTTTCAAGTTCCTTCCTTATATGCAGAACTGGAAACAAAACCAAAAATTTATGTAATTTTAAAATTAACTTTCTTGTGTGAAATGAAGACAGAATGTTTCGACCAAATTTATATGGTGCTTGAAATATAAGGCAGCCTGGTAGAGAGGAAAAAAAAAGGCCTTTAGTGTTACATATTTATATGTGGTTTTGAAAATCCTGCTTCTTCATGTTCAAACCATGTGTGATTTATGCAAATTTCAGCACTACCTTCTAAGCTTTAGTTTCTTCCTTGGAAGAATGGAGGAAGTAATGCACACCTCACACTTCTATTATCACAGTACAAAGTAAGTGAAGTATTTTTAAGTGCTTCACATCTAGCACACAAACAATTTTTATTTATTAGTCTTTTGCTACTCTTCCCCCTCTCCCCAATACAAACACCCCTATAAACACATACACCTAGAACTTTCTTTGCCTCGTTGTTAGGAAGTTTCAGTTGTTATTTTGTGCTAGATTGAAACATTTTTGTTCACCATAAAAATATTTTGGAAGCAAGATGTAATTACCCAGGCTGCTCTTTGGGCTAATGAAGCTGAAAGGCTAGCACTGAACCACCATATGCACTGTGCATGGAGGGGCCTGTTGGAACCATGCATTTAAATCCATTTCTTCCTGAGAACAATTAGATAAAACCATCCAATTCTTCCAGGAGCTTTGAAATGATCACCTGTTGGACCCAGACTCTGGGTAAATTGCTTTCATTTGAATACGATTTGGAATTTGTTCAACTAATCACAGTCTGTTAATTGCATTTTGGAGGAAGAAAGAAATTGAATGAAGTGACTGGTTTTTGTTAGATTCACGCCAGCCATGGGATTCAGTGTGTGGCTACAGCATTCTACCCCGTTAATCTCAATAAAAGGAGGACTTTGCAAGCTGTAATAATTAAATCACCCTTTACAAGACAAAATAAGTTCTACATGGGAACATGTTATGCTACACTACATTATATCTTACATATTATATATTCCTACTTACATTGACCATCTTCTTTATCCAAAAATACCAGATACCAATAATCTAATGTACCTTGATTATCCAGGGCCAATTATCCATGGTGATTTTTCACCTTGGCAAGAGAAGGCATTTTGAATATAATGATGACACCATGCTCCATTGTTCTCCTAATAAATTTTTTTCCTCTAGTCTGAGGCAGTGGAAAGCACATGAACTTCTAGTTATTTCAAGCAGAGTTTGAATAGCAAAATTGTGCCAACTAGTTGAGTAAACATGGTAAAAATATACCACTTCTCTAAGCCTCTGTTTGAAACAACCAGTTATTTTCAGATATCATGGGATAAAACTAGAAAACTTCATATATCACATTTAACAAAGTGTTTATGCCATAGTGAGCAGCTGCAGTGCAGTTCTATCAAGCAGAAGCAGTAGTAGTAATAAAGGTATGGTTATATCACATTATTATTTGGGTAAATAAAATTCCATCCCAAGTCCGATTTTCTTCTTCCCTCTCAAAGATCAGTACTGAGTAATCTGTTTACTTTTCTGGACCTTTTTCTAAATAAATAAAATGATTTTATTCAGTAACCATGATTTATATAAAAAATACAAATGATTATTGCCCTCGAGTAGATTATAACATACTTTACGTGATGTGAATAATGTACCTTGGTACTAACAAAATGGAATTACTTAGTAGTTCTTAATTTGTTCTTATAAAGACCAGATCACTAGAAAACTTGTAAGATACAATATCAAAAATAAAGCAGAAATAATCTGCAATTCCAAAATTGTGAAGGCATTTTGCAAAGTTGGAAGACATTTTTCCTTATTTTTAAGAAATGCCCCCAAACTGAGTACTATAAGTGTTAAATGCTCACATATCCTAAAAAGAGGAGCTGGATTCATCAGTACAGTTCAGGATGATAGGTGATAAACACCCACATATTCTGAGAAGTGCTTGCTATATCTACTCTAAACTTGCTGAGCGGTGACCAAAATCAATCCAGAAACTCTAGCTAGCCCATCCATAACATATTTCCAAGCTACATACAAAATGACTGAAGTTTCATTGTAATGAAAAAGAGAAGAGGATGTCTTGAATGGATTTCATAGGAGTAGAAGGCACTGTAATGTTTCTCCAAACCCAGCCATTGTGAACCAGACTTCTCAATTCCTGAAAATAAGAGTATTCTACGACCGGACAGCTATGTTACATGCCAAAGATACTATCCAGTTGGTGTGGAAAAAAGGGGTGACATAGCAAATTGAATGTAGTGTTGGGGGAAAGTAAAGCCCTTTTAAATTGAGCCTTAAGGAGTCTAACTCATTAATAACCTGGTTTTATAATCAATAACACACACATACACCACATAACTCAAATTGCTGTTTTCACATAACATCAGAAGCATTTTATCTCACTAAATACTCTTTGTTTTTAAAATCAATTCCACTCCTGTTGCACACTGAAATTTTTACAATTTTTTGCTATTAAAAATTAAAGAATGCTTGAACAACTTCATGCATAACAATTATTCAGCATCTCTGGTTATATCCTTTGCATGAATTAGTAGACCTAAAGCTGTGACCATTGTTAAAGATCTAGGTACATATTGACAACCTGCTCTCTGTAAAGGTTATAATAATTAGAGGTCTCATTAAGTTATAGTAATAGGAGGTTCCAGCAGCCATATATGAGAGAGCCGCCACATCATGGAAAGCACTCTGTAATAAGTGAAACAAAACAAAACAAAAAACTCATTTTTTAAAATTAAAAAGGTTGACATTTTTCATATATTTAGTTTCTGTCTTGACAATTACCTTCTTGGGTTCTTTGCCCATTTTTCTATGGAAACCTTTGTGGTTTGTTAAATTGATTTCTAAGAGCTTTTTGTATATCAAGAATTATAAACCTTGTCTACTATATTTATAGCAAAGATGTTCTCCCCTTTGTCATTGCTTTTTAGGTATGTTTATTTGATATTTTTCCATAAATTTGACTAAATTTTTAAAAATGAATTCAGTACAAGAACAGGACAATGAGTATACTAATTCACATTCATTATTTAGTTTGTTCACAAAACACACACACAAAGAGCCAGTTATTTTTTTAAAGTACATTAATTTGGGAAGAGTAGAGAATTGCAGTTCAGGACAAGCAAACTAAGGCAAATCATAAGCAAGTCTGGAGAACATAGGAGAGGGGCTTGCTTTTTTAAAGAGAAGAAGAAAGTTGTGAGGGGCTGTTTCAAAGAGTCCAGGATGGTGACATTGTCTCATTGGCTGTACTGTTGCTGGGCAAGGAGAAATTCTTCCTTCCTACTACTGGGGTCTGAGTGGTGGTGCATGAAGACTCCCCCTTCAGGGCTTCCAAACTCCATTTTAAATTAACTTTCCTTTATTTTCACATTTTCCTCTTTTGATCAAGATGTTTTTCTCGATAGCATTGCTGATCAAGAGTCAGGTTTCTCAGATTTAATGGTTTCATCCTTTGATGCCAGAAGGAAACTTTTCTGGTTTTCATGTCCCACATCCCCACATCTGAGGGAGAGTACACAGACTTGAAACCTGTGAGGCCATATTTGCATAACAAGAAGGGGTAGGAGGGAGAACTCTCAGGCATATTCCATCTGAGATAAGCATTGGAGATTATCATTCCTTTGAGCATATTACTTCTGCAAAGATTTGAAAGCCAACAGGCACAAAATTTAGCAGAATAATGACCCTAGTTCTTATAATAACAAAAAAGCAGGAGCCAAACCTGAAGGCAACCAGCTAAAGAGGTCAGAGGACCATGAACTGTCAGGTAATGATTGGCAAATGTGTAACAACATATGAGAATACCTCTTCATATCAGCCTAATCTGATAGGTAACATCCATAAGTTTGAGAGTTAGCATTTGGGGTCAAAGAAAAGACCAAGGGATCTCTGACATCATGAACAGACTGACATTTTGGCAACAGCTCCAACAGTCAGAAAGATTTTCCCCTTTTTCAATAGATTGGACCAAGAAAGAGAGGGAGGAGATGACAGCAAGAAAAAGGTATGCAAACCTGGTTTGGTCATCTTGGGAAAGCTGTCTGTTGGATGCTGTCTGCTTAAATTCCTGGAAATCTTTCTTTCAGGTTGCCAGATAGTGTGTGAGTCCAGTCAGGCTTGTTGTTTTCTTAGATGTGATATATGAATCCAGGAGTCTATTCCTTGAAGTATTGTAGCACAAGAGTTAGTTAATTGTACCTGATAGAGCCCTTTCCAATGAGGTTGAAGAGTGTCTTTCTGGAAATACCTTTTCCAATAGCTGAAATCTCCCAGGTTTCAAGGTGTGATGTTTAAGGTCTTCATCTCCCAGGAGTCCACAGTGAAAAGATTGCTCTATTAAAGCATGCTTATTTTCAACAGAAGCAATTAGGCTTCTACAATATTGAAGTATATCTCCTTTTATCAGCTGTGGATCAAAAGAGGCAGGAACTAGATGCATAGGGCATCCTGTGATTATCTCAAAATTGGGGAGCTTATGAGTTCCAAAAGGGGTAGACCTGAGATTTAGAAGGACTAATGGCAGTAACTTTGGACAGGGTATTTGAAGGGTTGATACTGTTAGTGCTTTCAATTGGCCCTGAGGACTGAAGGTGGTAAGCATAGTGAAAGTGTTGAAAAACCAGCCAAACAGCACAGATCTGTGGAATCACTTGACTGCTGAAGTGAATTCCCCAGTCAGTATGAAGTTTAAGGGGGGTTTCCCAGGTAGAGACAACATTTTCTAGTAGGATTTTAGCCACAGTAGTAGCAGTAGGCTGTCCACAAGGAAAGACTTCAGTCCAGTGAGAAAATATGTAAATCATTACCAAGATATATTTATATGAGTGAGATGGGGCTAGCTATATAAAATCCATCTGCCAAACCTCAAATGGTCCATTCCTGAATTGTACTTCAGGAAGGTAGGGCAAACAAACTAGGCACTCTTTGTGACCTTGAACATCTACACACTAGTATTGAAGACCAGTGGTTTAATGTACAGTAGTCAATGGTGAAAATTTTAGTCTCTGGCAAGACTGGATTGTTATTTGGCCCAAGCCAGAGTTCGTTTTATCAAAACAATAGTTATTAGATTTCCAGTATTTTTCCTTTTCTGGGGCCAACTGCTGGACATCTTTAGTTCTAAATTATCATTTGTGGGAGCATCACTTTGGATCATAACAGAGGTTGAATTGTTGGTTCCTTAAGAATAGCATTTGGCAGAAATATTAGTGAGATAATTTCCTTTAGCCTATAGGGAATCAAGTTTGGAATTCCCAGGAACCTTGATAATGGCCACAGCATCTGGCAAGAGTATAGAATCTAATAATTCTTGGACATAATGTTTTCCACAGGAAGTGAGGAAGCCTCACTGTTTCCATAGCATTCCAAAGTCATGAGCTACTCCAAGGGCATAACTACTGTTAGTATAGATATTTGCAGTTTTACCTTTGGCTAAAATGTAGGCCTGAATAAGAGTGTCCTGTTGAGCTGAGGTAGCTGAGATCAAAGGTATTGCCTTATTGACTTCAAAGGAGTTGCAATAGCATATCCAGCCTAATATCTACCATTTTTATCTTTTAAGTAAGAACAACCAGTAAACAACAATAAAATCAGCATTATTCAAGGGCGTTTCCTGTAGTCACCAGTGATTCAGGAGGTGATCTGTAGACAACTGGCTTCTACTGCGTGAGGTACAAAGATAGAGGGAATCTCATGACTTTCTTCCATGGCCTTGGCTAAAAGGGCAGTGGCAGGAATGGCTCTGAGGGAAGGAGTTTATCCTTGTGCCACAGGATCTAGCTGTTGGCTATAATACTCAATGGTGGTCCCCATGCTTTTGGGTGAGTACATCAAGGGCATTTCCTTCCTTTTCACATATAAAGAGGAAAGTTGACAACTGAGATGTTAAGGGCAGAAAAAATTATCACATTTTCCATCAGGGTTTGAACAGCTAAGTCATCCTGATCTTCCCACATAATAGGGTCAGGTCTATTGGTTTTAGTAAAGGACATAGAACTTGGGTCATAAGAAATTTGAAATCCAATTTTGGCAGCAGCCAGCTGGCCTAAGAAAACTCTAATTGATGCTTAATTTGGGGTTTGGAGAAGATCATAATGCCATGAAGCCTATTTGGATCTAAATGTAGCCTTTGCTCTGAGATCATGTGTCCTAAATATCAAACCTGAGTGAGAGAACTGCAATTTTTCTTGGAGACTTTGTGTCCTTTCAAGGCTAAAAGTTTTGTTTTTTTTTTCCTTGTCACTTAGAATATTTTTAATTAAAATTTTATGTTTTAACTGATCAATTCTGTCTCCCCAATAAGAGGCCTGGGGGAGCAAAGAAGCAAGTCATAAGATGGTCTCCTCACAGGCAAAATAGGAATATTGCAAGGACCAGTACAGGGGATAAGGAGGCCCTAATCTTTATAACCCTCTATTATGAGCTTGATGGCTTGCAGCTGATCCAATAAGGACAAATGGTTAACATCCTTAAAATTAGCTCTAGTGTTGCCACAGAAGAAGCAAATAAAGGACACTGAAGGGTCATTTGATTCACTTTGTTGGGTATTTTGGTTACTGCTATGAAATTCTAGAATTATCTCCCCCTTTTAGGAGAAAAATTCCAGCATGATATTTCTCTAAGAAATCTCAGCCCAATAAATAAATAGGGACAGAGGAATTTAGGAGAAAAGGATGAGTATCTTTTAGAGGGCCTAAACAAAAGGGAATAGGTTTAGAGATAGGAACCTGTTGAGGCTTCTTAGAGACCTCTACTACTTGAACCATTTTAGTACTTCGAGGCACTGGCTGTTTAATAACAGTGAGTTTGAGCACTGAGAGGGTAGCTACAGTGTCTATAAGGACAGAGTCATTCCCAATCTGAAGAGCTATTTCTCCAAGCTGGTTAAGAGGAAGGATTGGGAAAAGCCACTGCAATTCCTGAGTCCCATAATTGGGAGTTAGTAGGGCTTTGGAAAGGCTAGTCAGAAAACTGACTGTGCCTGGAGCACTAAGGTTTATAACATTCTTTCTTCCAGTGTCCTGGCTTTTGCAATAATGACAATACCAGGAGGGGGTTGCTTTTGTTTAGGGATCTCAATTTGTTGGACCTACAAATTAAGGATTTCAGCGGTCTTCCTTTTATTAAATCATCTAGGGTGTGGGCAAGCTGATTTACTAAATTAACTAAAGCTGGAGTGGACATGGTTTCCCATTCCTTCCTTCCTGGTCCTTTTATCTAGAAGAGAAAGACCCTGGTTCAGCCCAGCAATAAACACGGAGTTAAAGGCTACCCAAGTAGATTCAACATCTATAGGAAGATCCGGATTTTCCTTAAAAATAATTTGGAGCAGCCTATAATAATTATTCACGGGCTCACTGAACTCTTGGGTACAAGCCTGAATTTCATGTCAATCAATAGGTTTGGGGAAAGCAGGGCTTTCTAGCCGAAGTTATTTAGCAAGTTGCCCCGCCTGATCCTATAACAACTCAGGGGGTTGGTTTCCTATTTGCAGTCCTAGATATTTTTCAGGATCATCCCAATTAGCTGTTTTCATCCATTGTTGGGCTTGGCCTTCACCAGTAAGCATGTGAACTGGCTGTTATAAATCTGAGAAAGCTGGCTGGTAAGTCTAGAAGACTATATTAAATGCCTCAACAAATCTATGAGGGTCTTCAGTAGCTTTAGGAAAATCTTTGACCATGGTTCATAGTTTGGCCTTAGTTCAGGGAACATAAGAAATTAGGAGCTTAGCATCAGAATCCTCAGAGGGTCTGGTTTTAAAAGGTCAGTTTCTGTCAGGTTTGAAAAAGGAAGAAGTAAGGAGAAGTTCAGCGAGAGGGTTGGAATAAAGAAGTAGAGGGTACAAAGAGGTGCCGTAGGAGAAGAGGAAGTTAGTGCAGAGGGTGAAAGGTATGAAGAAGCCTCCAGTGCTTTTTTTTTTTTAAATCGGCTTTCAACTGCTTATTAACCTTGGTCAATTCAGAAATGGTATTTTGGAAAGAGGCAATTTTAGAGTCCTGAATACTTTTGGAAGCCTCAAGATGTCAATTGAAATAGGCATCCCATTCAATTTGTTTCATATTAGAGCACTGGTACTCTAAATTGGTTCTAAGAAAAGCAAGTCTGAGGAGATTGAAAGTTCCCCATATGGTCACTGGAGTTCTAAATTATTTTTGGTTAAGTTGGACCAATTAGTTAAAAATGGGCATGAGGAGAGACCATTGTTTTTAAACATGAAAACGAGCCAGAGTTCCAGAAGGAGGAATGTCTTGAGAGATGTTAGCAGAGTGAGATCCCGTTACAAGAAAACAGAAGAGTACTCCCCAGGAAGGACAATACCATCATTTAAAAAAAAAAAAAAAAGCCAGTTATTTTACCAGCAAAATAAATTTATTGAAAAAAGCAGAGAAGTGCAATTCAGGACAGGCGAACTATGGGAACCATAGGTAAGTTCAAAGAAGAGAGAGAAGGGCTTGCTTTTATAGAGGAAAAAAAGGAAGTTGGGAGGGGCTGCTTTGAAGAGTCCAGGGTGGTGACAGCTTCTCATTGGCTTGGCTGTTGCTGGGCCAGGAGAAATTCTTCCTTCTCACTACTGGGGTCTGAGGGGTGGTGCCTGAGGGCTCTCCCTTTAGGGCTTCCTGACTCCATTTTAAATGAGGTTTCCTTGTGTTTTCACAAATTCAAACATCATGAATAACCTCTGTGGTAGGTATTTTCAACATTAAAAATAGAAACTGAGATTCTGGTAAGTTTAGTGATTTATGTAGGGCCATATGTAGAATTTGAAAAGTTGAAATTCCAAATTCTCTCTAGGTAATTTACAGTGATTTTTCCACAATACCTTGGTTTAGTACTAAATAAGTATTAAAATGCCCTATTTTACATGAACTAATTCAGGTAATTTTGTTAGCTACTCTGGGAGGTAGTTGGTGCTCATATGGTCATTTTACAGATCAAAAAACTGTGGCTCAGAGACATGAGATTCTTTCCCAAAGTAAGGTAGAAGCCAGATTTGAACGCAGGGTGTCTGACTGAAGAGACAGTTTCCTAGCATCTGCACTTGATGTAAACAAGTTAAAAACCAGGCCATGATAACCACAAATATGAAAATATTACAACTGCAAATTCACAGTGAGGCAACATTTACTAATTCTGTAAATCATGGTCATTTGATCAAAACTAAGTAATATATCAAGATGTCTCTAACCTTTCAAAGCCACTGTTAGAAATTTTTTTAAAAAATAGTGATTTTATATATAATTTGCTCTTATTTACTGTGAACAAACACTATCTGCACCCTAAATGTTTTATTTGGAGAAAAGTGTTAACAAATAGCACCCTGGTACCAATCTTATTTTGCCATTTAGAAACGAAACAGGAGAATGATCAAAATTACATCTGATTTTTAAAATCACAAATTTCAAAGATTTCGAACTTTAGATGAGACAAAAGTAAGTAAAATATATCATCTTTAAACGTTGTGGGCAAACCATTCTTTTTTAACATCTCATTTAAATTTTATTAAAATGTATTTATTATTAACTGGGCGAAAGCCAAACATTAGAAACATTCCTAGCTATTATGTATTCCTAAGAAATGTGTATCATGATGCACTTTGTTCAAGGTGACATTATGGTCTTCCTTGCTCCTTTTGCATTGTCTAACACATGGTAGATAAATATATGTCAAGCAAATGAATGAATGAAATCTTCCATGATGTTCATCCCACGATGTTTTTACACATGTTGTTTGCATTTATTCTTCTTTCTTTGTAAGAAAAATTAGTGTTCCCGTTTTGGGGCATTAGTAACTTGCATGTAATATGTTTATGAGTCAGTGTTCCCTGATAGACAGTAGCCTGAAGTCAGGCCTGGGCATTCCATTCTCTGTGCTTTACATACTGTGTCATAAAGTTCAGAAACTCACTATATATTTGCTTAATGAATTAATGAAGATCTTGATATCCAGGAAAGATAGGAATTATGGAATTAATGATGTGATTTGAGGTTTCAGCAGAGAATATGGGGGTATTTGGGACCTGAGAGATAAAGAGTTAGACATGTATATTTTTAATAGCATTATTTTTTCTAACTTTTGTCTGTTCTTATACTCTGTTCTATTTTTTTTTCTAAACTGTTAAAATCCTTTTGAAAATGGAAATATCTGTCTTTTCTCCTTTCTCCTACTTAGCACCTGCCAATTCCAAAGGCTTCAATTTTAATGTTCAAGTCCCTTTTCAAAATAAAATTGAAAATATCACCCTTGGTTGAGTGTTTGTGTCTTGAAGAACAAAAACTTAGACTATCTTTAGTACTAGTACTTTTTAAAAAGCTAAGTGTCTTAAAAAAATAAAACTTCGACATTGGATACTCAACCATAAGAAAAAAAAATAACTAGCAAAAAATACAGAAAAAAAAATTCAGAAGCTGAATGGTCTTGACAACTGCCTTGAAAAATGCACTGTTCTGCAGGGAAAGACATGAATAATGAAGAACTCTTCTGGAACCATTAGAAAGGTGAAGGACAGTGCCTTGGAAATTATTCCAAGTGTTTTTATCAGGCTCAAATGTTTCTGTTTCTTATCTACTGCCCCTTTTGCTACAGTGAAAATAATGTTAATAATGACAGTGACATTAAAGGCCTGGGATGATTTGGAAGTTGGGGGCTTGTGATTTTCCTGTCGCTATCTTATTCATCATGACTGTGAAGATTAGGCCTCATAACTTCCAGGACATCTTTTGTGGCTGAATCAATATTATTTCATTTCATTGGCCTCACATTGTTGATACTTCCGACCAGAGTGATAGGAGGCAGTCCTGGAGAAGCCAGTCAGAAGGCAGTGAAATCATCTTCCTAGACAGCTTTTCAAGGAGAAAGAGGGAAAGGAATGAGCATTTTTGTTGTTTTGATTTGACCATTTGCCAATTATATATATCTCATTTAATGCTTACTTCTGTCCTTTAAGATATATATTATTATCACCCCATTCCTACAAATGGGGAAACAAAGCTCAGAAAGGTTAATTTGGCCAGCAGCATTAAATATGAAAAAATGCCTTTAATTTATTAATTAGTTTATTTGATTAGCAGTTACATTTACTGGGCATCTACTATGTGCAAATATTGTCCTAGAATGGGGTTAGCAAACTTTTTTCCGTTAAGGGTTGGATAGTAAATATTTTTAGTTTGAGAGTTTGTCACATTGACTCAACTCAGCCAAAGTAGCTACAGATAATACGAACAGGAATTGTGTTCCAGTAAAACTTTATTTACGCATACAAGAGGTGGAATGTATTTGGCAAATTCCTGTTCTAGACATTGAGGACACAGTAGTAATGAAATAAAATGCCTCCTTTTATGAGCTTGTATTCTGCCATAAGCAGGAAGATGACAAATAACACAAGTTATATTGTAGGTGATAATAAATACATGAAAGCAAAACAAGTCAGAGTAAGAGGGTAGGGAATGACACTTCTTTTATGATATCAATTATACTCCATTCATATTGCTTAGAAGAGTTTCCTTTATTGATGTACTTAAACATTCTCTCAACTCAAACGTCCCTTAGCTATTCTGAAATAACCCTAAAACTTCAAAATTTCCAAATGGTTGATAGATCAGAACTCCTAGCTGATACATCCTATGGACATACCTTACCTCAATTTAATGTATTACAGTTTCTCCTTTTTGAAACTCTTTCTTTTCTTACCTTCTTGTATATTTATGTCTTGGTTCTTCTCTTCTCTAGATGGCCGTTATCAAAATCTTCTTTCTGGACTCGTTTTTCCACTCAATTCCATAAAGCTAAACTTTAGCACTCTCCTCAGTTTATGTATTCTCCTTCAGGGACCTCTTTGACTACCATTACTTTAGCTACCACCTTTACAGAACATTCTCCAAACCTCCATCTCTGGCATACATTTACCTCCTGAATTTTGAATTCATATTTTCAGCTCCTATGGAAAATCTCCTTTTGCATATCCTACAGATGCCTCAAACTCAACAGTCTGAGCACCTAATATACCTGAACATTGTTTCTCTTCTTCTATTTTCTTTCCCAATGAACAGTCACCAGTCACCCTGTCCTGAGATTTATCTGCTAATTCCTCAGCAGAGTTGGATCTAAGTTAACCATAATTATGTAAGACTAATAGTGGTAAAAAACTTACATGCTCAACATTATCTTGTAGAAAAAGGATGGATTATACAGTTGTCAAAAGCAGATTCCTATCCCAGTTCTACGAAGTACTAAGTGAACTACAATTACATAACTGCAGAACTTTTGTTCTCTTACCGCTGTAACTACCTTCTTCAAAATGACAACATAAATGTGAATTGATAGATGGATCTAAAATTCTGTTAGCACTGTATATGTTCACAAAGAAATATGTTATCCCTCATATCTCCCCTTCTTTCTCTTCTATAATTTTTTAAAAAAATCATCTTATTTGATCTTGTAATAAGGAAGAAAAATGTAGACATATGGAGATGAATATAATTAGGTCCTTGGGTTAGCAACTCAGTGTTAAGTGTGTGTATATGTATGGGAGGGAGAAGCATAAAAATAAATAATGAAATACAAAGCAACACAAACTATATGTGTTAGTTCAGTTTCCTACCCATTCATGGTCTCCTGAGCCTTGTAATTAACTCAGGGTGTTACAAAGCAGACATTCAAAAAGTGTTAACACTTTGAGGTCATTCTTTTGATTGTTTTCTTTATAAACTATGACACATTCACTTATCAAACTCTGCCACATCAGAGTAATTAAACGAATAAATGACATGAAACATGTTGTTTTGAACTGACTTATGTTCACTGAGTTTTGTGACCATAGGCAAATTATCTAAATTCTCTAATCCCCATGGAAATAATAGCACCTACTTCAGAGAACCATTTTAAGAAACTAAATCAGATGATACGTGTTATCAGTATTTCTTAGCACGGTGAATGGCACACGATAAACACTTAATAGAGGATAGTCATTATTGTTGTTGTTATCATTAGACTGACAAAATTAATTTCTGTTGTTCTCAGCCTGAGATGGACTATCCTTAGTATGTGGGTATGTATGTATGATTTATTTATAAAATTCATTCAGCCTTTCTTGGTTTCTCCCATAAGATGAAGCTGATGTACTCTTCTCCCTCACAGCGAAGTGAATGCACCCAAAGCTTCCTACAGGAGCAGTGAGGGGATCTTGAGATGCGATTTTAGAAGTACTGAAAAGAAACTGCCTGTCTCTGGCTTGTGACGATAGGAACACTTCAGTTTGTTACTATTACCGCATTGTGACTTAGCCTTTCTTTTTATCCATTGTCAAGTGCATAAAAGAACAATGAAAATGACAACATGGAAGAATAAAATATTTACCTCTTTAGTTCCCCTCTCTGGTTCCCAGTCAGCGCCTCATTTTTATTTGACAAGGAAGGACACTTATCCTTCCCTCTAATCTCTGTAGCTTGTGCTGCTTATTTACTATTTTAATTGACAGTGAATCCTGGGGATGAAGCATAGCTCAGGCAATCAGGCATTACCTTATATGGCACTCGGCAGGCATACGATGTTGTGCCAAATGGTGGGCTGGTTTCATTAATAACCATAAAAACTACTCCTGCGACCCCTTACAGCTAAATATCCCCCCCCAAATGTTTTGTAATCACTGTGTTAACGGACCTCTGCTAGAGCAGTGTGGGCAAACTAGCCGTAAGGATGGTAGAGAGGCATTTTAGGGAAATGCCTACAAATGTCTTCATTTTCAGCTTCACCAACCAATAGGATCTCCCAAAGGAAAATATGAAACTCTCCAGCTGTTGCTGCTGTATTGGAATCCATCATTGTGTCCTGGACAGCAGGAATAGCTGGAAGGCATGGACCAATTTGGAAGATTTTTCAAAAGAGAAACAAAAATTGAACAGCCCAGAGAAAGAAGGGATTAGTTAAACCAAAAGCAAACTGGGAATCCATTTCCCTAGGGTTAGGCAACTTGGGAAAGTATCTTTCTGCCTAATTCTCAAAGCAAATGTAGAGTGTATCAATGTTTCTGTCCATGAGAAACAAGGGCCTAGAAGAGAGAATGCATCTTCAAGAAGTGGCTCTCATCACCCAGATTCACGCTTCTCAAACTAGAGCAGACCTGCTCCTGGGAACCAAGGCAGAGAGCTAGAGGTATATTATGCACAAGAACAACAACAACAAAACGTGGGTGGAGGGTTATACCTAAAAAAATACGACATTTATTGAGCATACATTGTAACGTTACACACAATAATAATTCTCACGTTAAACCCATGAGGTAGGATTTTTTTTTGTTTTGTTTTTTCATGTTTTTCTACTGATGAGGAAAGTGAATCTCAAAGTAGTGTAAACAACTTGTCCAAGGACACACAGCAGTAAATGGACACTTGGGATTCAAACCCAGGCTGCTTAATTATAAAGCCTGATTTCTTCTCTCTCCTGCTGAATCAATTTTAATCAGTAATAAGTAAATTAAAATATAGTTTATTAAAATGAATTGGCTATATCTTGTAGTCACATAATTGTCATTTTTTTCTGTTGAGGCTGTTTTCTGTTTTCAAAGTCAAATTTTAATCCAAACTGAACAAACAAGTGAAAAGTGAGGGAGCTACCTGTATTAGCAGACAAAGATGTACCAAATGTAAAACAGTGGGTTATTAACAGAACTATTTACATGCATATTTACAAGCAATCCTTTTGTCCATTAAGCTTTACTTTAGTTAGTTGGGAAAAGATTTTTGACATTAGATAAAGCACAGAATTTAGGCTGTAGAAAATAAATGTATGAAGAGCACATGCAGTCTGTAGTATATTAGGGGTATTGATAGTATTTGACTAAGATGTAGTAATATTGCCCTGCCTGTTGACCTCCCTGAAAAATATCCCTGAAAGGAGCTGGGCATACATGGAAAAGCAGCTAAATGGAAAAAAAAAAAAAAAAACAAGTCCCACATGATAACCTATTAAGCTAGTTCCCAGTACCTTCCTGTAAAACTCTGGTGAAGCTGCGTGGAAATATGTGACTTAGGATCTAAGATCTAAGTGGAACCTCTTAACTCCTCTTAAAGAAAAAAAGGACTGGGTCTGGTCTTCTTTGACCTGTTTGGTTTAGGATCCCAGAGCAATGACCAGCACACTTAGACTTGTATAATGAGGGAGGAGGGGCCTTGGACCTGCTTATCAACTTAGGTACATAATGAGTACAGGAAATGGAACAGAGCTAAAGTCAGCCATAGACTGATGCATGACCTTTTAAACTATATTGACCCAGTGACTCCAAGTCAATATGCTGGACTCTTGGTTAGCAACTTCTCCCTTCCTGGAGAAGATGAAGGAGTGAAAGAGCAAAGAGGCAGCACACAGAGTGTGGGCAAAACCCTACTGCCTCTCTTCCCCCCATGTGCTTAGTCTGTTAACCCAGCTCAGTGTGGTGGTGACTGATGCGTCACTTAGAGATAGTGCTATTTTCCCCAGATGTGGATACTGTTGGAGTTTCCAGGAAAACCTGTCCCCATATCCATGTGACTACCTGTAAGGTCTAGTCATTGTCCCCCACCTTTCCTTGATAGTGTGATAGAGAGTTTCACCAAAGATCTCAGAAATCCCTTTAATGAGTCAAGACAATAATTAACTTCAAAGCCACATTAGAAATTAAGCTAAAACTTCACATCCCCTCCTTCTAAATCTACTTCTTAAATTACGTCTTGCCATATCCTCTAGACTAGTGTGCCGGAACAGCCTCAGTATTACAATGCTCTCTAATATGAACTATCCTTGGCCTCCTGTAATAAATTATCAAAAAAAGTAATATAGATGTAAAATTCACCTCACCCCTCACCCCTGAGGTATTTAAGCTTCAAATTTTCTCTTTGATTACTCCCCTTATTTTCTCTAGAAGCCCTTTTATTTCTGGCCAGCCTGGGCTCTGTCTTCAGTAGCTGCTCATCAAGGGTCATTTTCCCCTAAAACAGGCATATTGCTGCACACTCTAATATTGAACAACGAAAACCCCTAGTTTCTCATGTGTTCATCGTTCCAAAGTTTAGTAATTCAACAATAAGTGTAGAGCAACACCAGCCTCATAACCCCCAAATTTAGTGAGATACGTAGCTCCTGCAGCAATAGACGTTCCTAAGCAAAGGTAATGTTTCCTTCCTGTTTTTTATCTAAATTTTTAGTTATCTAGCAAAGTCATAAAAGAGAAAGCAAGAGGAAAAAGATAGCTATTTTTGGTTTTGCTTTACCTAGATGTCACTGAATACATGCAGATTTTCAAAGGCTACAGTGTTGCACAGTCTTCCATTGCAATGACACACGCTTCTCTCAAATAGTTCGGAAGCCCCTTTAAGCCCTATAGTATTTCTACAAGTCTTCACCTTCAAAGATTCCATAATGAATATGTTATTTGCTGCACGTTCCCACCACCCAGATCCTTGCCGCTTATTAGTTTATGTTTTTGTTTAATTCCCCCTAGCCTTTATACTTCAATAGTAGCATAAAAAATTGTGTGATTTCTGTTAATCTTGGGTCCTACTTGCCCTAGACAATTCCTGTCTCCATCAATTCCAGTTGAGAAACAAGATGGAAGGGGGATGGGGTGAGAGAAATCCTGAAAGGAAAACAAGCAAGAAAACAAAAATACCCACAACGAGCAATCAGTCTGTGGAACCTCCCCTTGTCCAGCAGAAACAACCCATGGGCCATAATTCTCACATACCTAGTAGTTTGCTGCTGTATATAGCCTGAAGGCCTAGCCTGCATCAGTGGACTGGAAACAGGATAGACAGGGGAATGACCATCTGGGGTAATAAAACTCTTCCAAGAATCAGTGTTTGACAAGTCTGTGACCAGTGCTTCTGTATGAGATGTCTGTTTTCTCCGTGGACATCTAATTTACCTCTGCAACAAGGACAGCTGCCCTTGGTCCAGAGTCTGTAAGGGAACCTGCTTCTTTTTTCCTTGTTCCTCTGACTACCAATTCTGTCCAAGTTTGCTAAATATAGCAACCTAGTTTCTCAGTGCCATAGTTTTTTTCTGAATGCCTCTGGAAGCTATACCTGTATTTTAGGTATGTATCGGTAAGCTTCTGTCTACTCCACCTTCCTACACATCAAGACCACTGAAATGGGAGGAAGGACCTCTGGTCATAGAAAGAGATGAATAGTAAGGAAGGGTATGTTTGTCTTTCATGCTTAGGGGTGAACTGGCATGGGATATGATCCCACATCAGGCCAGTAGCTTAAGGCAAGCAAGGCTACTTAGTAGTTTAAGGAAAAAAAAAAAAAAAAAAAGGAAAAGAAAGCAGGAGAGCTGGAAAAATCTCCGCCTGCCCTTAGGGGCAGGCTCTTAATCAATTTGTACATCTGTCCATCTGCTTAGGGAGGAAGAGAGAATCAGGAAAGAGATATGACAATGTGCAATACGGTCACAGTTTGCTGGGATCGATTAACCCTAGTAAGACAGGAAGTATGGAGGAACTTTGAATGGGTGCTTGATCACACCCGATAACGAAGTTCACCCAGTTAATGCCCTGGACTCTGAAAATTGAGTTTGGAATTTCCTTTTACTTTGAGGAGAAGTGGAGTGTGGGTGCAGATGGAGGCAGCAGAGCTGAAGCTTTTTCTGGTTCAACAGGTAAACCAATGGGAGATAAGGGATGTGAGAATTCTGAGTTTTATTGGATGGACCTGGTGACTAATACATAGAGGGAAAAGCAGTAGCTCTTAGCAGTGGAAGGAGTGAACCACCCACTGGCTTACAAGTCCCCTGTTATAATATCAAACTCATTAAAGTTATGACCATGTGAACCAGCTCACCAGTTAGTGGGAGTACCACGTGTATTCAAGCTGGACTAAAGAAGCCCATAGCTGATTTCAGTCATATTAAATAAGAATAAATTGATAATTTATTGACTGAATGCTTACATGTGCCAGATAATATATTTGTATGTATTATCTAATTAACTTAAGGATCACAATAATTCTAGGCATTATATTTGTTTTATAGAGAAGTACATTAAGGATTTGAGACATTGAGAAACTTGTGGAAGAACACTGAGTTTATTAAAAAAAAAACCTACATATCCATGAATGTCCACATCTGACTGACCACAAAGCCTGTTTGGCGGGATGTGTATCTAGGTTTTCTGACTTTTAAGATCAATTGGAAATTAAGATTTTTAATTTCTCTGTGTTTAAATATTGGCTCCATTTCCTCCCAAGCACTGAATGTGGGAGCAAACAAACATTTTGTGGGTAGCATTTAGCCTGCATGCTGGCTGTTTGCAACTTCTGCTGAGTCTAATAGCTTACAGTTTACACTAAGAGCATAAACGTGTAAGTTCAGCAAGCAGGTTAAGAATATAGAGATAGAGCCTGGTTTCATGTTTTATGTAATCCCATATGGCATTCTCTTGTAGTTCATTATAAATATTCATTGTACGCATTTTATGTGACTGGCACGATGCTGGATACTGAGGATTCAGTGATAAATAAGGGATACAATCTCTATTTCTCATAAGAACGAGACAAAATAAAGAGGCAATAAATTTTTTTTTTTTTTTTTTTTTTTTTGCGGTTCACGGGCGTCTCACTGTTGTAGCATCTCCCGTTGTGGAGCACAGGCTCCAGACGCGCAGGCTCAGCGGCCATGGCTCACGGGCCCAGCCGCTCCGCGGCATGTGGTATCTTCCCAGACCGGGGCACGAACCCACGTCCCCTGCATCGGCAGGTGGACTCTCCACCACTGCTTCACCAGGGAAGCCCGAGGCAATAAAATTTTGTACAGTTTGGATTCTATAATGAAGGGAGGGCAAGGTTCTAAGGGAGGGCAAAGGAGTAATCAAGTCTTAAAGGGTCATTCTTAGAGGAATAATTGATATCCAATTTGAAATAGAAAAGAGTTCAGTTTACACAGACTCACCAAGACTTGAGAGACCATCATCCCTTCTGGAAACTGGACATTGTGAAAATTTGGTTCAATAATATAAAGGGATACATGACAAGGGCCATTGTTAGAGAGCTAGGAAGATCAAGTCGTGAGGGGCTTTGGAAACCATGCTGAGGCCATATTGAGTATAGACTGTTTCCTGATAACAGGGAGGAACAAGCAGATTTTGGAGGGAGCACCACAGTTAAATGTTCATGTTAGAATCATCTGTCTAGCCACAGTGTGGAAACATAGATTGGAAAGATCAAGGCTGAAGTCAAGGAGAACAGATAAAAGGCTATCAGTAGAAGGAGGCAGAAGATGATGTGCCTCATATAGCTTCACTAATGGCGAGCCTAAGTGGACAGGGAAGGAAAAATTAAGGAGGCAGAATCAACAGGTTCCCCTGGTGGAAGGGGCTAAGAAAGATTTCTCCTTTAAGGTGTCAAGTGATTTGGGGAGACAGGTATGCTGGAAGGAAATACTGAGGGAGGGACAGGTACATCATGTCTTGAAGGACTTGTATTTGTCTTCAAAAAATTCTCATTAGTCCAGAGAAAGAGAAGCCAGGCAGCTGGACTGATTGAGGTTTCATTATTGCTTCTGTGAAGGTGGGGGCATGGCAAGTGGGTCAGGGGACAAAATAGCCATTTCAGATATGCCCAGAGTATTCTATATGCCCAGAATTGGGGTTTCATTATGCAGGTGAGTGATTGAAATGGAATCCCATGAAGTCTAAGAGAAGTTGAATAGGAAACAAACATGGCGACTGCTAGAAACTAGATAGCAGACTTTTGGGTTCCACTGGGCATGTGATGAGTTTGGAGCTTGGAAGTTGATATTCCTGTGGTCCATACAACTGAAAAGAAGCCTAACAAACTGAAAATCAGCCACTCTTATTAGGTGTATCAGAGAAGTGAGGTCACAGGGCAAATGGTTGCCCCCCAAAAGGAGAGACAGGTGAACACAGAGAAATACAGATTACCAGAACAGCACTTGGGGATTGGAAACCTCCACAGTACCTGCTAAGACAACTTGAACTGTGAGGGGTGAATTGCTGGAGGTTCCCTGTGGGCAAGTTTCATAGTTAAAAACTCCAGGGGGCCTGGACATAGAGGGACCTCCACACTCTAGTGAGTTTTACTTCCAGTTGCCCTACCACGTTCTCAGTGAAGATCCAACAGAAATTCCCTGGAGCTTCTGTGAAGGTGGGGGGCTGGGTGGGTGGGTCAGGGGACAGAATAGCCATTTCAAATATGCCCAGAGTATTCTATTCCTGACAAGCCTTGCCCCCAAGGGAAACTAACAGGTATGAGGGGGTCAGAATGGCTTATTGGTCAAATAAAATCTGTAAGTATTTAAAGGTAGCACTGCAAAATAAATAAGCTTACTGAGTATCTATTAGCCTGTTCATGGCAGCCATTCAGAAACTTTCTCTCATGATTATCATATTCGTAAAGGTCATGCCATACATTCAGGCATCAACATCGCAAAACTCAGAGATAAAATTGTTTTTTAGGTAGTTCAGGTTTATGAGAAATCTCTGAGGTTTTATTATCTTGGGGACCAGAATTAATCAGTTTGATGCTGTTATTTTTAATTTATCTCAGGGTGCAAAGTGTTATTTTGTCTGTCTGTTGTTGCTGTTTTTTTATGCCCTGACTGTGGTATGTGAAATACTTAGTTTTGTTGGCAGCAGGTCAAAGTGCCATTTTTTTTTTATTCTGTAAGTCTTACTTCTAGTGCAGAACTGGCCCAAAACCATGACAATTACCAATCCTTCCCTTAGTAGCTAATCCAAGTAAGCTCACAATTATCTGCACACTACCTTATTCTGCTCAAAAAACAAAAAAAAAAAGACAAGCAACTGCACATGTCAATGGCTCTCTTCTTCTATATCATAAAGATTTGGAAATAAGCATTACTGTTTTTTGCCTAGGAAATAGCTCCCTAAAGTAAATATGTCCATTCTAATACTCGGAATATAACTTATGCCATTTTGTAGTAACACCCTGAAGCACTTTTGAGATTTTGCTGTAGAAAATAACAACAAAACCAGACTATCAAACAAATAAACAATAAAAATCACAGATCTATAATTTATAATAAGTATATTTCATATTCACTTACTTGAAAGAAGATCATTTCCTACTGTGGAAGAATGTGCATGGGTTTTTGTGACAGTTATCTGCTACTTCCAAGTTGGGCTTTTCTTGCTGCCAAAATGATGACCTTATAATGAAGGTTGAGCTTGGTTTTATATATATATATACACACACAAACATATATATACACACACATAATGGTATTATATGTATTATGTATATGTATTATGTGTATATGTGTATATGTATGGAAATAATTTATACATGTATATATATAACTTGTACCTATAACGTGTATGTATATATATGCATATATACATATACACACATATAACTTATGGAGGGCCTGGAACAAAATGTGCAGTGAATAAATATCAGCTATTAAAATACGTGCAATCTACTATGATGTTTATAAAACAGAAGATGCTTAGTATATACTCACCTATGACATTTCAGAAGAGAATTTGTTTACTGTCCTCTAAATTCATTTATACACATTATGGAATTAAAACCTAAATGTAATAAAAATGAGAGCTAAGGGTCAAATGTGACACAAATTTTAAGTGCCGGAAATGAAGGAGATATAATCACTTACAGTGATAGAGAAGAGAAAGAAGAATCAAAGAATAAAATGATGATGATTTTTCATTTCTTCAGTTAAAGTGACACAGAGAAAAAGATAATGGAGACAGCTGGAGATAAGCAAGTACAGAAGAGAGGGAAGGATGCAGGTGGAGAGTTCCACTTGTGGGTTATTAATGTAGACGGAGATGAAGGTAAAGGCAGAATTTAGATTTTCTTGGTAGGACCAAAAAGAGAGAATAAAGACAGGAAAATTAAAAAGAGGTTCTTAAAAAGATGCAACGATGTGAGAAGGAGCAGTGAATACTCATTAAAAGAAGGTTGAAGGATCAATTGAAAGATTGAAGAATCAGACATATAAATAAGTCAGAATTATTCAGTTCTGGAAAGAGGAGAAGAACAATATGCAAGTTAGTAAAGCAGCCCCCTCTTCTCCCTTTTTCGTCCTATCAGTAAAAGTTTATCATGAGGTTATGGTCATCTTTCACCAGTAACTGTATTTCACCAGTAACTGAATTTAACCACAAACTGTAATTCTTTCTACCTAGAGAATGATTTCTCTGTCCTGCCGTAATCATTGTTGGGGATAAGCTCAAACGCATTTCTCTCATGTCAACTTCTTTAGAATTCATTCCCCTCCCCATACTCTCACTGTGCTAGTTCTTACTTTAATCAGCATTACCATCAGCCATGGATTATAAATATTTCATTCATGTATACATCAAGTACTATTGAGCACCCGCCATGAGTTTGACATTTTGTTGAGTTCTGGGGGTGCAAAAGTGCTCTCAAGGATTTTGTAATGCAATGGTGACACGCTGAGATATTGGCAAATAAATATAAAAACGATTGAATATATCATGGCCATCTATTGAGTAAAAAGACATATAAAGGAGAGAATGACAAAATCTACTTGAAGATTATCAAGACAAAGCATCAGAAGGAAGGTGTGCTCCCTGTGTTATTGAGAAAAAGAGATTGAACTAATGGAGTGAATGAAGTACAAAACCATAGCAGAAAGCCATGGTGAGCAGAGCTTAGGAGGTCTGCTGAGAGCATGTGTCTCTCTGTCTTTTTTAACATTTTGAAGATCAGTTGAAAGCTAAACATAAAACACACACACACAAATATATCTCCAAACAATTCTTTCAACTAACTCCCCCGTGTTAATCCCAACCCTCAGTTCAATGTCTTTCACATAGTAGTCACCTGATTGCTGTTTATTAGAAGAATGTACAAATGACAATACAGTTTTTCCAGCTGCTGCATATAGTAAAAATAAGAAACGAACTTTCTTCTAAGTGAACAGTAACTGTCAAATTCTCTCCTTGCTGTATGTTTGTTAAGCTGCAATAATAGCTAGGAACTCCTGCCAGCACCAGACTATCATGTAAATCAATGCTCAAAAGCAATATTATTGTACACCATCTTGCTTTTTGGCTTTTATTTCAGGGCTCCTGAAGTCTGGTTACAAATAGTCATTTATATTTGCACATTTATTTTTTATAGTTTTCATAATGAAAACTAGGTCCCTCCCATCGCTATACATGTACTCAGTTTTCATAAGCAAGACCATGGAGAAGATGAGTTGCTCGAAGTTGTAATGCAAATTGCTTAGTGCACTAAAAAGGCATTGCTTTCCCCCATGTACATGTTTTATTTGCATTTTAAGACTCTAGTAAAACTCTATTAACCATCATTCTCCTATTTTAGTAATTTTCTCATCTTGGAATTTTGGGGGGACAAAGTAGAAACACATTTCTTTAGTATTATTAATATTTACAACAAATTTTATGGAAAAGCATCTAATAAACAATATTGTTGCAAGGGTAACAGAAAATAGGAGAAAAAATAAAGGAGGAAGCAGGGAAAATCCAGACTCCTACTCGTCTAATAAACCAACTGTTTTCCTTCACAACGGTTATGTTTAGACTTCAAATGCACTTGTTGGTAAAGAACAACTGTGGAATTAATTTTATGTGAGCATAACAGCCAGCTTTATCTTTTCTACAATAAAACTATCTTCTCGGGGATGAGAGAGTAGAGCTCAGATGGCTCCCAAATTTCATCTGCTTCCAGTGAATTTCCTCCCTTGCAGCCCTCAGGCTGCTCTCAGAGGCCTGGTCTAGAGGACACATTGTGAATGACTGCATTAGCCAACAAACTCTAGTACAGCAGCAGCATGTTACATTTTGAGGGCAGCCACGTAGAAACAAGGTTTATTAGAGATGAAGAGAGAAGGGCGACTATTTCAAGAGAGAGTTCTGGTTATGAGAGAAGGTCCTTCAGTCTCACTACCTGGATTGATTGTAGAGCCCACCACCCACATGTTGTGAGGCTTAGGCAAGTTACTTAACTTTGCTGATCCTTGCTTCTTTTTATCTGTAAAATATATACAATGATCGTACTGATGTTATAGGGGGTTGAGGAGCTGCAGGTGATTTAACATGTGTAAAGTGCTAGGCTAGGCGCTTAATAAACAATAAACGTTAGCTCAGTTCTCTAAATCTAAACCTTATTCGCCCTCTCCTACCTACCACCAATTGTGCTGACTTAACGTGTAAAGAGGGCTATCAGCCAGGTATGGAATGCTACACAGACATTAAAAACAGGAAATCTGGGGGAGCCAGCCAATGAAAAGATCCTCAGGTAAGAATGGATTCCTTCTGGTTTGTAACCTTCTTCCACATAGCCGTAAATAATTCCATTTGGTCTGAGCTGTGCTGGATTCTGGTTGAACCTCTTTCTATATTCAAAGTAGACGAAATTCTCAAATTATTATGAAATCCTTTCTTCAAAGTATCAAGAAAGTAACTGTGGCAGAATAAGTACTTGAGTTCGAGTCCTGGCCTTCTGTCTCACTAGCTCTGTGACTAAAATATTGTTTCCCCTTTCTGGACCTTATTTCAATAATACAATATGTTATCTTAGATAATCTATCAGGTTCCTGGAAGCTCTAAACTTTTGTGTGGATTAATCCATGCCTGTAATTCCAGGAGTCAAACCAAATGAGAGCCAAATGTAAATGCTGCTGTGTTTCTGTGGTCTTTAGTATGCTATAACCATTTATCAAGTAAGTAGGAAAGTTAGAAGATTTTAATGAATAAGACTATTTTCTGATTCTGCAGTTTGCTTATTTTTATACTAATTTATTCATTCATTCATTCAGTAAGAATTTACTAAATGTCTTCTATAAGTCACACTGTTTACTGGATTCTGGCAATACAGACATAAGGTTAGGATTCCTGGCCATTAGAATATGGGGATCCCAATAGGAAACATATATATGTAAGCAAATAATTGTAGTATGGTATGATGAAAGCTATGTATAATATGTGCAAAAAGTCATGAACACAGAGAAGTAGAAATTTTGAATGAAATGGAGAAACAGAAAATGAATGGGCTTTGAAGTCAGGTAGAATTTCCATTCAGCCATCTACAAAGTAGGTGACTGTACAATTTGTTTAGCTCCTTTAAGTCTCAGTTGGTTGTCTGAAATATGATGACGGTAATACCTATTTTAAAGTGTGGTTATGACTAACCACGCTTTAAAAAAGGTTTGCTACCTTCTCAGAAAAGGGGGCGTTTGCTCTGGGTCTTAGAAGAAAGAGTAGGAGTTTGCTTGGTGGATGCAGTGAAATGGGTGTGTGAAAGGGTGGGATGTATATTGAACAATACATTTGAAGCCTTATTCTTCATCCTAGATAGTGGTTCCCTGTTACTGGAGGAGAACATCCATAGGAAGAATATGGTACATGAGTGTGTAAAGAGGATTTGTTCTCAGATAGGCAAGGGTTTTGCCTCTCATGCTGTCTTATAGGCAGGCATTGAAAGATGATTAGTATTCCACTTAAATACATGTTTCTAAGATTATTTTGGTATTAATATAGTCATGGAAGTTACTCCTAGCTATTTCAGTGTTGTGGGAAGAAAATAAATGTAGAAATAATATGAGTAAAGAAAGATAGACATTAACAAGGTAATGTCCTCAGAAGGACTGTAGGATTTAGCAGAAGTTTGGGGTTATACTTTTAACGCAGCAAAACTTGACAGATTCGTGCCTTTATTTACATTTTAAAATACTGTTTTGGGGTTAGAGAAAGGAAATCAAACAATATGCTTAAAAGTAGAAGACTTGGTTTAGTGAATAAGATGCAAAGAATCAAGTTAGCATTTTCAGTGATTTTAAATGATTTTAAAATACCTTGATTTCTCATTATACTTTATTGATCTTTCAACATTGTTTCAAACACTAGTTGAAAATTATTTTTCCTAAAAATATTAACGGCCTCGACCCCCATTGTTTTCTGACTTCTCATGTCACTAATTAGAAGCTGATGAGTGTCTATTCTCCTTCTTTTCAATGTCACTTTCTTTCCTCTCTCTAGAAGTGTTTAGTAGCTCAGTTTTGAAATTCACAAGGATTTTTTTTTCCCATTATTTTTATTATCCATGCACAGGATACTTAGGAGTTCTATCAGTCTGATAACTTATGTCTTTCTTCAGTCACAAGGAAATACTTGTTCTATACTTGTTTGGTGATTTCTCCTCTAGTTATATTGTTACTTCTTTCAAGGAATCCTCCTGATAGTGTTTTGGATCTTTTGGTTTGAGCCTCATTGTCTCTTCCCTTTCCTCTTATTTTGTTTCTATCTATTTTTATTGCTATTATCAAATATTCTGAGGTGTTTTTTCATCTTTATATTTTAGACCTTCTATTGATTATTTTTTAAATGCCTGTAATCATATCTTTAAACTCTTAAGAATGATTTCTTATACTTTGTTTTTTTCTCTCCATCATAGTAGTCCTCACTTTATGGGTAAAATATCTTCTCAAATCCCTGTGGATATGTTAATTAAAGAGCTCTTTTAAGTTCTTTTATGTTGTCTGAATTATCCATTTTTTTTCTCAGGGTAAATATTTCTGTTTTAGACTTTTTGGTCATTTTCTATGGTACTAATTATTCTCATAAACATTGTGATTTGTGGTACTCTATTCACATTTAATTGTGTGGGTTTCCATTACTTTTAGATGGTTAAGGCTATTTTCCAGCTACATTGATCTTTTAAGACTCAGTTTGTTTATGACTTCCACAGACATATTTTTATTTTTTTAAATTAATTTATTTATTTTTGGCTGAGTTGGGTCTTTGTTGCTGTGTGCAGGCTTTCTCTAGTTGTGGAGAGCTGGGGCTATTCTTCACTGCAGTGCATGGGCTTCTCATTGTGGTGGCTTCTCTTATTGTGGAGCATGGGCTCTAGGCGTGTAGGCTTCAGTAGTTGAGGCTCATAGACTCTAGAGTGCAGGCTTAGTAGTTGTGGCGCACGGGCTTAGTTGCTCCACGGCATGTGGGATCTTCCTGGACCAAGGCTCGAACCCATGTCCCCTGCATTGGCAGGGGGATTCTTAACAGCTGTGCCATGAGGGAAGCCCCAGACATATTTTTAAAAGGAACAGTTCATTGTCAGGTAAGTACTAGGTTAGTCAACTGGAAATTCTGAAAGAAAAATTTGTAGTCAAGATTATTCCTGGTTTTCCAGCTTTAAGACTCAGTCTTTTTAAAGAGTACTGCCACAGACCTCATACTTGGAAATATTCTGTAGGCTTGTAGCTCTGCTGACTGACCTAGAGAAGCTATATTAAATAGGAGATAATAGGTGAAAACGTTAAATAATAACAACAGGACAGTACTAATTTTATAAATCATGTGCATCTACAATGGTAAGGAAGCAACTGGAGTCAATAGTCGTGTTATTAAAAATTATATTGGAAAAGTTGTGATAGCAGAGTGGCTCTCTTTTGCATCCATAATACCTTATGAATGTTGCTATTATTGCCCTCACACTTTTACATTATAATCATTGATTGAATTATTTATATCTCCTTTTCCTACTAACACCTTGATCCACTGCATTGTGTTCATTCTTGAATCAGTAGTGCTTATCACACTTCAGGGTGGGTGGCAGATAATGTTTGTTGGCCAAATGACTGAATGAATAAGGTAATGAATGAATGGAGATTCTTGAGTTTCCCACTTGTTTCTTTTACCTTGGTCAAGGCATTTCACTTGTCTGACTGTCAGCTTCCTCATTGTAATATAAGGGTAATGTGTATCCACTTTTGTTTCTTTTCAGAGGTTTCATAAAAACCCAAGTACTATAAGATATACTAGTGCATTATAAAAATATCTTCTGTGCTATGTATACATGACTTTTATTATTATCATTGTCATTACCATAATCTCGTCACCTTCATTGTCATCATCATCATTTTCATCATTCTAAGTCAAGCAAGGACCCTTTTCTGTTTATTCAAATCTACCTATTTGATAATACTTTCTAGGTTTATCTGATTGATGTGGGTGTTTTTATTTTCTACCTTTCAATCACTAATTATACAGAAAATGCTTATTAGGATTTGTAAAGAAAATATAAATTCACTGGAATAAAATAATGGCCTAATGTCTCCAGAGACTTTCTAGATGACTAATGTAAATGCTACGTTCAGAAGATTTTACAAATAGTAGGGATGATGAACACAAAAAGTAAAAATTTGTAGAGTTTTTTATACTTTTCAAAATACCTTCACAGAAATTTATACATTTAGTTGTTATTATTGCTTCATGATATAGTTAGGTGATGTGCTATTATTCCTATGTGAGTGATGAGGAAGTGGAAAGCATGAAAGGTTAAGTAATTTGTCCAAGGTCAAAGTTAATCAATAACAGAAGTGATAACAGAGCTCATGTACAATCCCCTAATTTAGTATTATTTTATTATATGACATCAACATATACATCCAAATTCTAACTTGGTCACTACATTTACAACAGTAAAATTTCATCTTTTTTTTTGTTTTTTTAATAATGGGAGAGGCAGAGTGTAGAGAAAATCAAATGCACTTGGCTTCTTTCATCTTATCCACCAGCTGTTCTTAGTTCTCATTTATAAAACTGTGTTAACGGGACCCCCAAATAATGAGGCTTTAATGACAGAACAGAACCACTAATTCTTTTTCCTTAGCCAGTTTTTCCTTGGCCAATGAACTAATTATTGAAGAGAACTTTATTATATTTTTCCCAGTTCACTTTTAGACAATAATCAAAGAAGCAGGAAGAAACATGCTAGTGTCTAGGGACAATTATTGCAACTATTTTGCTTGCAATGTAAAAGACATTAAAAAAAAAGGCAAAGTGGTGGGAAATGGGTGTTACTTTCTACAGATAGTGCATTGCCTGACTCATATGGCCAAAGAGCAAAGTCATTTATGGGGAATCATTGTCTCCAGCAAGATCATTAAAGAAGATAAATGCTTCTAGACCAGATGGAAATATAAGAGAGTTGGATCTAAATTAGGGAAACCATTGGCCACATGTGAATCCCAAGCTATATGCATAAGCCTGATCTGATTAACTGTTTTGAAAATTACCTTTGCAGTGAAATTTAGAGCACACAAGAAGAAGGACGGCTTTTAGAGGATACTGAGAGCTTGGCTCTGAGGGTGGAAATTTGAGATTTGTATTAGACCACCCAACTCAACGAGCTCTCTCCCTTCCTTTAAAGAATAATAATTACATTCGTTGAAAGATTTTTATGTTCTAGGAACTATTGGATGCTTTGCATATATTCTATCAAATCTTGCCAACAATCTTAGAAGATGAGATGAGGAAGCTCTGAGTCAGAGGAAGCTCTGAATAATGATAATGATGTTGATAATAGAAATAGTTATTATGTATTGAAAACTTATTAAGTAGTGACCATGTTTTTTTTAACCCTCAAAACACTCCGATTGCTACAGGTGCTGTTCTTTTTGATTTCCATTTATAGAGAAGGAAACTGGTGCCAAAGATATTAAGTAACTCGCCCAAGGTTATACTTGCCAAAGAGCCGGAATTTGAGCACAGCAATCTAGTTCTAGAGCCTGTATCCCTGATTACAATGCTAGACCGGTAAGAACTAAGGAGTATGGATCATCTTATTCACCACGTAGTAGAAACTTGATAATCACTTGTACATAAATTAAATGAAGAAACTAAGTTTCAATGCGAAGGAAGGAAGGAAGAAAGGAAGGAAGGAAGGAAGGGTTTGCCAAAGTTACTGTGTCTCTCTGACTGCAAGGTGAATCAGATTTTCCTCAGCAAATATATCACAAAGCCAAGTCTGTCCTTATTGATCAGCCTATGACCATTCTGAATGGTGGTATTAAAGATGGTCTCTAGAGCATGCAGGCCAAAAGGGGGCTGGAAGGAAAGGATCCAGATAAGTCCTTCTTGGGATGCTATGCATACAGGTATGGCTGGGTTAGCCCTGGAAGGCACGTTGCATCTTCACAGCTGGAAAACATACTTGCCAGCTCTTCTCTGCATGTATTTTTTTTCTTTGTTATCCCAAAGCCTTGGTAAGTCACATATTTTACATTTCATTTGAGTAACTTCAAATTTACATAAAGGTTTAAAGAATAAAAATAATACGAAGAACACCCAATACCCTTTACCTAGAGTAACCTTTTGTTGATATTTTACTCTATTTGCTTTAATAGAGTTTGCACTGTCTCTCTCACACACATATTTTCTGTCTATCTATATATCTGTCTATCTATGTATCTACCTACCCCCCTACCTATCCATCTGTTTATCTATATGTTTTTGTTGTTGTTCTTGTTTACTTTTACTTTCTGAATCATTTGATAGTAAATTACCTGTCTCCAGGCTCTTTACTTCAAAACTCTTCAGTGTATCTTTCCTAAGAACTGGGATATTATTTTGTGTAGACCAAAACAGTTGTCAATTACATTAAATGTGATACAACACTTTTACCTAATCTACGATTCATATTCCAGTGTTGTCAATTAACCCAATAATATCCTTTTTGACTTTTTTTCACCTCTCGTACAGGATCAAGTCCAAGATTAGTGTTGTATTTAATTATCAGGCCTCTTTAGTCTTTAATATGGACAATTTTCATAGCTTTTTTTTTTTCTTGGTCTTTTATGTCAATTAAAAAAACAATAGCATCTTTCTCTTTTATAAGTAGAACATTCCTCATTTCTTTGATTTTTCTGATATTTCTTCCTGATTAGATTCAGGTTGTGCATTCCCAACTGGAATACTATATAGGTGATATTGTGAACTTCTGAGAGTATCACATCTGGAGGTGTATTCGTCTGCTACATTGATCAATCCATCAAGGCATTGGTTTCTCTATGATATAGTTTCTATTTTTTCCCCCTTTATTACCAATAAGCCGTAATTGGGGAAATACTCTGACTATGTTGTAAATAGCCTGCTCCTAATCCAAATTTCCTTCTAAATTTAGCATCAATTAATGATTTGTGCCTGGTCCAATCGTTACTGTGGTTGTTATAAATGATTTTCCCTCTCCAGCCATGTAGCCTGAGATCTAGTTTGTGCTACGTGCCATACACAACACAGGGCCAGCTGTGTTAGTCAAGTTCTCCAAGAAGCAGGTGCTACAGCAGGATTAAATATGGAAAGATAGTACTAAGGGAAATGATTGTATAATTGGAGATAGGGAGAAATTTGGAAGAAGCTGGATGTACCATCAACTGAGATGCAAATCTGATGTTGAGTGAGGGAGAGAGGGAGTGAGGGTTGGGTGAAAATGTTTTAGACTGCAATACAGACTAAAGGAGGGTCAGAAAAGCCATTGGATAGTCCTTGAGCCAAAGGTGGCTATCAGATGGGACTGTATTTCCCAGAAATAGATCTGCCATAGTAGCTCTGCTGTATTCCCATTCCTTGACTGGGAACAGCATGAGGGCTATGGCAGTGAAACTCCCTGTAGTACAAAGTCTTCTGGGCACATTTAACTACTGCTTTAGCAGCATCCTTTTTGAACATCATGTCACCACTATCAAACAAATCTAATCACACTGCCCTTTTCTCCTCATAGATATATTTGAGAAAGACAATCATGTAGATGAAAGCACCTTGTAAATATCGAAACTATACCAGTCTAACAGGATTGCTGTTCCTACTACTGTTTTTTTTTTAATTTATTTTTTATTGAAGTATAGTTGATTTACAGCAATGTTTCAGGTATACAGCAAAGTGATTCCTATATATATATATCACTCATAATGAAAGGGACTGAGAATAAAGCAATCTCCACAGTGTAGCATCTGCATTTAGGCATTTATCTGCATGTGAGGCTAACAGGAGGACTTTTTACTGAACTTACCTCTGACTCCTTTTTGCCTATTTCTTTCAAGGTGGTTTACTCTAGAATATAAGTCCTGAGGAAGAAAATACTCCTTCACAGAGCAAGAATGAAAGGGTAAAAATAATTATGCTTAAGAGGGGCCTATAGATAAGTACTGCTATGTCTCATAACTATCTTATTATCTAATATAAAATATTTCCCCCAAAAAACAGTTCAAAATCTCTGTGTGCTTCACATGAAATTAGTTTTGTTTGTGTTCACTGAGGTTGAAAAATGTGCTGGAATACTGTCTTCTTAGAGGTGTTGTGGTGAAATGAGAGCAAGCACAGGCTTTGTTGCTGAGGACTCGCAGACTGTGGAGAGTTTAACCTACTTAAACTTCAATTTTCTCATATCTAAAATGAAAACTAATAACATGTTCCCTCCATGGTTGATGGAAGCAGTAGATATAACAAGTGTCAGGTGTCCAACTTAGCCCCTGGCAAACAATAGATACAGTAAATTGGGGTCATTGTTATTAAATCAAGAAATGTCTATTAAGCATCTATTATGTGTTGGTCACTATGCTAGATGCTGAGGCATATAATACATAGACAGAGAGACAATCCCTGCCTTCCAGAAGCTTACAGTGTAATGGGGAATAGAGACAAAGAGGCAATACCTACAGTGAAAAAAGGCTTCGACAGGGTAAAAACAAGGTGCTTTGGGAATATATAGAAGGGTCATTGAACCTAGAATTGGGAAATCAGGGAAGTCTTACTGGGGAAAAGATGTTTAAGAAGACCCAAGCACAAGTAGAATTCAGTCAGTCAAAAGGTGAAAGTGAGAGTAGAGGAGAATTCCTAGTAGAAGAATCAGCATATATAAAGTCCTGGAGGCAAGAACAAGCATTCCATGTTCAGGAAACTGGAAGAAAATCATGGTGGGGATTAAAGGTGGTGGTAGAGTGGTGGGAAAACAAAGTCTGTGAGATGAAAAGGGCCTTGAAATCAGTGTTAATGACTTTATATCATTAGCCAATACCTAAATACTGACACATAGCAGATACTGAGTAATTGTTGAATATAGGGAGTTATTTTTATCATGCAGTTTTTTTGAGATACCCATACTTTTCTGCTGAAATATTCTTTGGAAAGAAAACTGCCACATAGAAGCACCCCTGGGTTTTTCCTGAAAGGTAATATTGCATATGAAAATCTCCCAAGTGGCATAGATGTCACAAAATCTTTAAAATTAGAATCATAACATGGGATTAATATTTACCTCCTACAAATTGAACTGCTTCTCTAAACTAGAGAGTTCTAGTTTTCCCATGGGTGTGTCAATTTCATTTCCTTTAATTAAGAGAGTCTGTGAAAAGAGTCCAAGATCCTGTCTAGTCTAACCAAGGGGAACCTACCTGATCAGAGATTGGAGCACACAGAAACACACACATGAACTCTTTCCAAAGCAATTGTTTGAAGTGGTCCAAAAACATACACAAGCTGCACCTTTGATCAAAGAAAAATAAGAGGTAATCCCCAAGTCAGACTGAATTCTCCATGGATATTTGTGGCAATTTGACTGAAAATTGTATACTATCAAATCCCCATGGAGTATGTTTGAGGTTTGGAAAGACATGAATATTTGAGGACAACGGAAATTTGTGAAGTCCAAAGATGTTTATTGACAGGACTTATTTCAGTTTTCGCAGGCCAGAGAGATAAAAAGGTTTTCTGTGTTTTTCTTTAAATACTTCATCCATTCCAAAGAGGATAGCTGGGTAATCCCCAGACAGGAAGAGTTACTGACTTACCACAAATACATAGATGTGGGACAGCAGTATGGTCCCAAGTGCTAGCTTTGTGAATGGTTACTATATCTGGCCATCACTGTCTCCATTTGCAAAATATGCCAGGTGGTCTTTGTATTAATTGATTCCCCATGTTCCATCTTCCCTGATTCACATCTGTTCTAATGAAGAGAGTGTATAAAGGACTATCTAAAACTTGTGCCATATAAGACTATCAAATGAGAGTTTTTAAGTCCAGTCAATTGCCTATATGTTGAGTCATTCTTTTCAAGCATATGTTTGTATTTAGCTAAACAGAGCCAGATCTGACCATGGGGTACAGTGGGACAGGCAGCTGTATGCATAGAAGCATTGCCCAACAATGAAATAAAGGTGCCACATAGAAAGAGAAGTGACGACAGTCCAATATTGGGGCCACTCAGCAGAGTCACTCATGAAGTGACTGGTGACCAGAAATAAGCCTTGATCAGGGCGCCCTCTGACAGGGCTGTGCTCACGAGGCAGCCAGAAAAACCTGAGGCTGGACTTCAGCTTTGCCACTTACTAGTTGTACAGCCTTAGGCAAGCTGGTTACTTACTTAGTCTAAGCTGTGGTGGCTTCACCTTTGAAACTGGGAGAATGGTACCTAATTTCAGACTTATTTGAGAGTTCAACAAAATGACATGTAGAATACTTAGTATGCTAGGTATTCATCACATGCTGACTATTATAGTTTATTATTATATTTGTTGTTATATTAATAATAATATTAGTAAGAGCAGAACATCATTATCAGCACCACTTGATATATCTTCCTTGTATAGCTAATAGTTGACTGACTTAGTTTAGTTAATTTGCCATAAAATTACCTAACTGTTTAACTCAAACCATGATGTAAACAGTTCCAGGTTATTGGTAGGAAACATGTATAGATATAGATATGTATATATGTTATATAAGGATGTAACGATCAAATAAGGTAGATAAATAAATTACAGTACAATGAAATATAGATATGTGAATGACACTTAGGATATCATAGATACTGGAGTAATTAACTTTCCCTAATGAGAGATTAAAAGGAGACCCAAGGTGTAGCAATGACAAACTCAGGTCTGTATTTGTAGGCTTTTTTTTTTTTAATCATGTGAAATAATGTTTATTGCTGCCAGTTATATAATCAGTACACCTTTCTTGAAGAAAATTTAGAAAATATTCACATACATGAAAATAAAATTATTCCAAATCCCAGCAACCAGAGAGACTAACAGTTAACATTTTATTTAATAGATAACTATATTTTAGATCAATTACATTATTATGTAGATAAACTCTTAATAAGAATCTAATTCTCTGAACTTATTCTGTGCCTTCTATCCAACTACTTCCAGACTTCTGTTCATGCCATTCTCTCCTCAAAGAAGGAACCCGATCTCAATCTACTCACCTTTAAGACTGAGTTATTTAACATCCCTGAGCATCTGTTTTATCATAAGATTTTTGTGGGGATTTAGTAATGCACATTAAGAACCTAGTACAGAAGGTGCTATACAAATGGTAGTCATTCTTACAGCTAAAATGTCCCCTCTTTAGTGGAACTTTCACAGTTTACTTCAGTTCTTCTCTGACGCTATTTGTATGTCACTTGCATTGCAATGCCTCATCATGAGCCAATACGTGTCTTATCTCCCTCACCAGGATCTGAGTTGATTTTGGGCAGGTCTTGTATTTGTAGCCTTTTGATTGTATGTTAGATGTAGTTTAAATATAATCCTTTTTTTTTTCTTGTGTCATTTCAAACACAGTCAACAAAACATGAAAAATCTTATATGTAGTTATCAATTTAAATGAGGTCTTTCCCTAATGGTATAAAGAAAGGAAAAAAGAAAAGCAAAGAAAAACAATTTAGATTGTTTTCCTCCTGGATTTTTTCTTTTTAATAATCCTTATTATAGATTTTTGAAAAGAGTGGATTTGGGGAGACTGGTCGTTTATTTTTCTCTTTGCTGGTACTAGGTCTAAATTTACCTTTTAATTTACTTTATTCATGACACCGAACTACACACAGTCATTACCTGGAGGTTTTAAAAAGGAGTATAATAATGTGGACAAAGGATTATCTAACAGTAGCATTCTATAGCAAAGTGATCAAATTAAATACTCAGGGAACTGAAAACTTCTAATGGCCTGGCTGCTACATTAAAAATGTATGGTTTATTTCTCATTGCATGAGGACATCTCCCTAAATTATAATGTTAATTTAACACTGTAATATAGTTATCCCTCTCTATAAATATATGATTAGTTTGACTGATTTGGTTGATTTCTTTTTTTTTCTTCTTTTTTTTTAAAACATCTTTATTGGAGTATAATTGCTTTACAATGGTGTGTTAGTTTCTGCTTTATAACAAAGTGAATCAGTTATACATATACATATGTCCCCATATCTCTTCCCTCTTTCGTCTCCCTCCCTCCCATCCTCCCTATCCCACCCCTCTAGGTGGTCACAAAGCTGATTTGGTGGATTTCTTTGTCTTAACTTTGCACACGAGGTTGCATAAATTTCACAGTATCCTCTTAACATGGAATCATGAGAACAATAAGGCAGAAACGCCCAAGGAACATAAGACATATTGGGAACTGATTTCCTGTAAGGGATACCAATACAACTTAAACACTTGTGGAATGTTTGCAATGTCTATAATAAAAAGAGTGCATGATCACTGTACTTTGTAACTACAAAGACTGAGCACAGCTCCTTGTAACCAATTATCTTAGCCAAGTCATATTAGCAAGTATTTATTGAATGCCTAAATTATAATAATTTTCTGAGAACCATGAAGACTATAAATGCATAAGGGAATGGATTTCTCTTCTTTAAGATGTTTCACATTTAAATCAAAAGGAATATCTTCTCTCTAGGCATTGTTAGAAAATATGCAATCTGGTGTTAGAATTTTATGTTCAAGGTCATACCGATTTGTGTGCACTATTGTAGAGAGCAGTAGGTGGGGCTGAATTCAGAGAGGGGGACAATAGAAATAGAATAGGAAATAAGTAGGGATGTATAAGACAAAAGGACCCTTAGACAGTGGCACAGTATGAACAGAAGCAAGGAGTTAAGAAATAACATGTTAGATACTAATATTATATGGGGACTTCATGATATAGCATACATTTTATTTTAGGAGATATAAATGAGGCTTGACTCATTACTTTCTGCTTTAAACCCTACCAATGGAAACTTTGTCCAGAGATCATTCATATCATCAATTCGTCCATAAGATTTATAGTGCCTTGTGATTAGAGTCTATGGAGATGTCCTTATTTCTGCTCTCCTGTAACCCCAAATATAGTATGGTCACATAATGGGCCTTCAACAAAAATTCATTCATCAAAATAGAAGTGACCATTCTTACTTACAAGTTGCCTACTAAGTCAAGAGTGTAAAATTTCATTAAGCTAAATATTCCATTTGTCTCAAAAGATCTGTTTATACCTGGAGGGATAGAAATCTTTGGTAGGTTTTGACTATTGGTGGTTTTATGTTTTATTGAAAGCATTTAACTATATTTCAGCAAGGTAAACATAAAAGAAGGTTAAAAGGAATGGTCTCTTGCGTAGCTAGGTAGCTAGTGTTTGACAGCATAAATTGAATCTGTCCCTTATCTTATAAAGGCAGAAGACACTGAGAATGAGTGAAGAAAATTGGACTTCTAAAGTGATAAAATATTCAATAACTCTACTGGAACAAAATCTTATTTCTCATAACTTTATTTCTAACCAAATTTATGTTATATGGAAAAAAAACCCAAAACACTGCATAGAAAACACTTCAGTCTCCTACTTCATTTTAAAACATAACAAAAACAATGGTGATATAACAACTGGAACCACTAATTGGGTTTCTACACGGTGCCTACTTTGTTCTAAGTGCTTTGCATGTTTCCTTGCTTATCTTTACAATGCCCCGGTCTCACACACAATAAAAATGAAGCAGACAAAGGTCAGCAAATGCCCAGGGTTCTCAGCAGGTATGAAGCAGCCCTACCTGAAATCCAAGGTTTCTCTGATGTGAAAAGCTCATGTGCATTGCCTATGTCAGTATTTCCCAAACCGTAATTATTTATCATCTGAATGACTTTTAAGATATCTGAATATTACCTGGACTCTTTTTTATTGTGGTAAAATACATGTGACATAGAATTTACCATTTTAACCTTTTAAGTATTCAGTTTGGTGGTGTCAAGTATACCACACTGCTGTGCCACCATTACCGCCATCCATCTCCAGAACTTTTTCATCATTCCAAACTTAAACTTACTACCTGTTAAACACTAGCTCCCCTCCCCTCAGCCCCTGGGAACCACTGTTGTATTTTCTGTGCCTATGAATTTGACTGATCTAGCTAACTCATGTAAGTGAAATCACATAATATGATCTGTGCTTTTGTGGCTGGCTTATTTCACTTAGCATGATGTTTTCAAGGTTCATCCATGTTGTAGCTTGTATCAAAATTTTATTCTTTTTTTCCCCCTCTGGCTTTATTAAGGTATACTTTCCAGTCAAATGTTGTATACGTTTAAGGTGTACAAACTGATGACCTGATACAGGTAGATATTGTGAAATATTTACCAAAACCAAGCCAATCAACGTAAGTTTAATAATATTCCATTGTAATTTTGTTTATCCATTCAGCTGTTGATGGACATATGTTACCACCTTTTGGTGATTGTGAATAAGGTTTTACAAATATCTGTTCAAGTCCCTGATTTCATGTATTTTGGGTGTATAACCAGAAGCAGAATTTCCAGATCATGTACTTAGTTGAACTGTTATATTATTTCTTTAAGACTATAATGAAAAATACTCATATAACTATTCAAAATAATTTTTTGCTACCTAAAATCATTTCAACCAGAAGTGTGTGTGCTGCCTTTAGTGAAATATTATTTTATGCTTGAGAAAAGTAGTCCACTTAATGACTTTTATTCTAGTTACCTCAAAGTAAACAAACACAATATTTTCAATAATTGATAAAAGAATAATGAAACTTGAAGAGGAATTATTGTTCAGAAGAAAAAAATGGTTCATTTGCTCATAAATTTACATATATATTTATTGGCGGTTAAGTACTACTCTTAAGAACTCTGAAAATGGAATAGTGAACAAGATACAAATGGGTCATGCTTTCAAGGAATTTAACTGTTTAGAAAGAAACACTATTAAAATGTATTAAAGTTAGAAATATCACATATAGTAATGATGATAAAGGACATTTTAGAGCATATAACCAGGTACACCTCAAGTAACATGAGTAGAGTTAAAGAAAGGTTTTTATGTGGATGTAAAATTTTAAATAATAAAGATGTGTAGGAGCCAGGAAGATGGGGGAGACAATTATTTTAGGCAGAGGAAGTATCATACTGAAATTCCTGAGAATGGGAAGAGCAAGGCAAATTCAAAAGTATTCAACAAATCCAATATTTTTCAGTATAGGAAACAAGAAAGTGTAAATCATGATAGAGAGATGGCCCTGTACAACACATGTTTTCAGACTGAGAAGAAATTATTTACATTATGGAAGGCAGGGTTTCTTGTCTCCATTTTGTAAGCGATTACATGGAGTCTAACTGAGGTTAAATATCAAAGCCTGCGTTGCCATCAAAATTGAATATCATAGCAGAGTCTGTTTTCTTTTAAGAAAGATTACAGGAAAGTAAAACATAGGATATACAAGTTAATAATTGTGAAACGTTGGGGGAAAACTTTCAAAAGAGCCGATACAACAATGTACGAATTAGAATATGGCCAAGTATAAGAATTTTAAATTGTTTAACTTCTATAATTGCGAAAAACATAAAATAATGAGGGGATTTACCCTTTCCAGTTGGCAGGTTTTGTTGTTGGTGGTGGTGTTTTGCTTTTTTGACCACCTAAACACTGACATTTTAAACACTGAGAAGAATGTACGTTAGCATGGTCTTTTTATATTGCTATATGTATCAAGAGTCATATAGCTCATCTCAGTCATTCACCAAGTAATCTGTTCCCAGAAATTTAATCTAAATAGTGAGCCATATATACAAAAAATTAGATTATATATGTGTAAATATCTGCATATGCATACATCGATGTCTATATATATTTATGGATATAGAAATATCCCGACATTCTTATAGTGACAGATTGGAGTAATCAGATGTTTTTTGTTCAGAAATTTATGAAAAGCCATATAGCCATTATAAAATATACCATAAAGGAATATCTATAATAAAGAGAAAATGATAAAATATTTACAAAAAGCACTTTAAAATAGTATATAGAGTTTAAGGTCACGTGCATGAATAGGTTTGTGTGTAGAGTTAAATTTGAAGGCTATATACCAAAAATGTTTACTTTGGGTGTTGCTGGGTGGCATATTGTTTGCTTTTGACTTGCTTCTTTAGACTCCCCCACCCCCAATTTTCTGCATATCACATTCATCTTTTTTTTTATTATCAATACAAAAATACAAAATGCAAACTAAAATAGTTCTTGGTTGGAAATCCTGCTTAGTACAGAGGGGCTAGATGGCAACTGATAAAGTGATTATATGGTATATAGTCTAAAAAATGTTTTAATGAAATTTGAATAGGAATATTAAAATCTTGGAGTAAATTCAGAGCACAGTCATGCCTTTTAAAACAATTTCCATCTTGTTTACATATAACTCTGCATACACGTGTTATACTTCATTCCTTTTCTGAACAATCTTTTCCTTTTTGCTCTACCCTCTCTAATAGGATCTGTTCATGATTCCATCTTACACAGCTTGTTTCCATAGTCCTCTGGACTGCAATTTAATGACACCTCCTCCAAATACACAACGGGGCTGGAGAAAGCACCTGAAATGAGTTCAGCCTGCCAGGTTCTCTTTCCTGCTAATTGGGTCTCCAGTCTGTGCGTGATGGATTGAACAGGAAGCCATGTGAAGCCAGAGCTATGGTGGAGGCGCACATGCCAAAGTGGAGGAGGGGTGTGCAGCCAGAGAGAGAGTGATTGAAATGCTTGGGGAGAAGCAGAGATGATACACAGCAGGAGTAACCTCAGCCCTTGTTTTCCAGTTCCTGATACCAGGCTTTGTGAACCTTTTCCATGACACATCTGTATTTTCAATCAATTCCCCTTTTCCCTGAAACTAGTTTGAGTGAGTTCTATTTTTAGTGCATTTGAAAGATTCCAGGTTAAGACAATATCTAATAGTCACTAAATAATCTGTACTTGATTTATATACGACTCACATTTTGGATTCATAATTACAGAGAAAGACTGAACTTGAAGGTCAGGGAACATTTCAGGAGACTTGGAGGCCAATTTTTTCTTCATAACATGTGCAGCATAACAGTATTACTAATTTTCATTCATTCTCTTTTTGCTCGCCTCCAGCAAACAGGGTGTTTCTCATATGATGGCTTTTTGCATTTTAGTTTTTATTCTTTTTTCCTCTTAAGTGTTCCCTTTCCTAGGATAACACTGGCTAATTAGTGAATAATTTCAGATCTGATTTTCATTTTTTTTCTGACTCTCCCATCTTCTTGCATACCCATCCACAGTAAGGCATTACCATCTTTAAAATGTATTTTCCTTCACACTCATGATTTTTTTTTTGACAATGGTCATCTTTCCCTTACACATGCAAGCATAGCTTCTGTATGATGGAGTTCTAGGCCATGGTAGGTCACATAATATACTGTGGTAGAATACAAACTTTGGAGCCACACAGAATTACCTGCTTGCAAATGATATGATCCTAAGAAAATTTCCTAACTGCTCAACCTTTGGCAAAATGGAGTTATAGCCTGTAATGCACAGAGCTGTTATTTCTGTGCTTCTGATTAAGGGTCAGAATAAACCGATAATAGAAAACAGATAGTTTAAAAATCACTAGTCATAGGCCAAAGGATACTGCTTCTTAAATATCTCCTTTCTGCAATAGATACCTACATATTAGATGAAACACAGAATAACTGATATTTTAGGATTGATATTTATATAATCTTAATATTATTAAACACTATGAAAGCTATATTTTTTTGAGCTGTTACCATGTGTCATGCATAGTACTAAGTAGACGTAATGAATCTCGTATTTACTGGTCAGGAAACTAAGGAAAGGTGAAATAATTTACCCAAAGTCACATAGAGAGTTAGTGCGAAGTCAAAGTCAATATTTGAGCTGGATTTACCCAACAGCGAAACTATTGTTCTTTCCACTACAATGCATTGCCTCTGAGAAGAAATACAGCTTAACGATTTAAGAAAGGAACACCGTTTCATGTTGATAGAACCCAATTCATTTTGATTTTTTTGTTTTATTTGCCACATATATAGTCAAAAAAATTCAGACTTCTACTTCATCAGTGACTTTCCTTGTGATTATGCTTTAGATGAAAATCACAGTAGAAACATACCCTTCAAATTATCTTTGTACACCCAGGATGCTAATTATCTTGTTTGCCCCTCTAGATCCACCCTCTACCCTGCTCCACCCTGCTTTCTGTGGGGAGAGGCTGACCTGCAAGGGTATACCAAGAGACTGTCTTGCCTTCTGACTTTTCATTGGATTCAACTAATGGGGAGCCCTGGCAGGAGACTGGGGCAGGGGGAAGAGAGTGAATGAATGTGGAGTACTCTCTCCTTTTCTTATTCCTTCAATCCTGGAAATTGTAACAGCTCCTTTCTTACTAGCCCCCAGGGTGTTGTGGAGCGGAATCTACACTATCCCTTGAGTTTTCCTCCACCCTGGTCACACCTTGTAAATAGTCTCTTTATTAAACCCTTCTTGAGATGTGAAAATCCGATTTCCTTCTAAGATCCTGTCATTTATTTTATTGGGGGATCCTTCCTCATACATCTGCTGTCTAACAAAGAACTTGGCATACTAAATGTGTTATAAGAATGGACAAATAAATAGAAGAAAATAGTGATATATACTTTGTCCTTATGGAAGATAAAGCTGGCTAAGGGAACCACTGTACGTGTCTGATAATCTCAAAATAATTTCCTGTTTAATGGGGCCAGTATACCAAATAGAAAAGTAAATTTCTATCCAGACTTTCTTTTATGAACAAAACAGTCTTGGAGCCCCATGAAATCTGAGAAGATTTGGTCATACAGCCAAGCTCCTGCTGTCTGGAAAATGTGATAGTAATCCACAAAAGGATTTCAGAGGGCTCGTCTAGAAGCTCTGTGGTCACTCTGGTCTGGCAAAGAATGAAAGCCCCATGCTTAGGTTGAGAGCTTAGAATTGCACTCCCAAGCCAGTGGTATTTTGCTTAAATTTTAAAATGTTAGCCAAGTGGACCAGGGTGTCTCAAATTTAATTTAAAGGCTAAGATTCATCCCTAATCAAGTGATACCTCTTTCCTCTCATGTAACACTTCCATTTAGTTGATTGAGGGCATCCAAACTATCAACATTTGGTTTATCTGCCTCTCAGAAATGTTATTCAATGGTTAGTGATTAATTTCATTTCACTGTGGATACAATGATCTCTTCTAGTGGTTGAGAAAAGAAAGAGGTGGTATTTGTTACTCTTAAGCATCCTGAAATTGTCTGTCTGAGGACTTGTATTCACAAAAACAACTTCTATTTTTTAAAGAAGCCATCAAGTACAGTAAATCCCCTACATACAAATGTTCAAATTGCAAACTTTCAAAGATGCAACCATGCATTTGCATGTCCAGTCACGTAAGTTAGTTCACGAGTCTGGTGTACATTGTCACATGCGTGCATCCTCTACAAGTGGTTGTGCTTTTGTGTATTGTACTGTACAGTACTGTATAGAGTACAGTAGTACAGTGTCTTTATTTCAAGCCCAGGATGTCTGGAAGCAAGTGTAAAAGCAGTGGCGATGTAGCTGGTACTGCTAAGAAGCGCCAATCGATAACGATGGAAACAGAAGTGAAAATAATTGAGAGAGTGGAGCGAGGCGAAAATATGGTAGACGTCACTTGTTCTTATAACATGAATTGTCCAACCATCAGCACTATTCTAAAGAACAAGGACAAGATCATGGAACATGTGAAGTCCGCTGTGTTGATGATGTCGACAGTAATATCGAAAAAGCATGGGAAAGTGATGGAGGAGATGGAGAAACTTCTCAGTGTGCGGATGCAGGATCAGCATTAGCATCGAGTCCCCCTCAGCTTAATGCTGATTCAAGAGAAAGCTAAGAGCCTTTTATGAAGACTTGAAGAAGAAACACGGCGAATAACCAGAGGGTGCATTTTTAATACCAGCCATGGCTGGTTTTATCGGTTCAAGGCTAGAGCCAACCTTCACACCGTAGAAGTAAGTGGTGAGGCAGCGAGTGCAGATATGGTAGCTGCCCAGGAATTTCCTGCAACACGTCAAGAAATCATTGATGAAGGTGTGTATTTACCCGAGCAGGTTTTTAATGTGGATGAGAGAGGACTGTACTGGAAGAGGATGCCAGACTGAAGTTACATCAGTAAGGAGGAAAAGTTGATGTCAGGCTATAAAGCAGCAATTTTATGAGGATAGGCTAACTCTGCCATTTGGTAGCAATGCTTCTGGCGATACGAAGCTGAAGCCTCTTTTAGTTTATCATTCAGAGAACCCAAGAGCCCTTAAAAACATAGCCAAGGGCTCTCTTCCTGTTGTGTGGAAGAATAATCCCAAAGCCTGGGTTACACAAGCCATTTTCCAGGATTGGTTTTTCCATCACTTTATCCCGGAGGTAGAGAAGTATTGCTTGGAGAAGGATGTCCCATTCAATATCCTTTTGCTGCTTGACAGTGCTCCAGGCCACCCCCCATTCATGGATGACTTTCATCCCAAAGCCAAAATAGTGTATCTGCCACTGAATACTATATTGCTCATCCAACCTGTGAACTGGGGAGTTACAATGACTTTCAAGAAATATTATTTATGTCACACTTTTTATCAGGCCGTAAAGGCGAATGACAAATCAGGAACAACCTTGTGACAATTTTGGAAGGACTATGACATCTGCAAGGCCATAAAAAACATGGACTTTGCTTGGTGTGAGATTATGGCTGTCACGATGAATGGGGTTTGGAAGAACATTTTCCTGCAGTTTGTTCATGATTTTCATGAATTTGAGAAGGTGGATGAGGAGTTCAAAGAGGTCTTCAGCAACTTAGTGACCCTCAGCGAGAAGCTGGCGCTAGATCTACAAGAGGACGACTTCACTGAACTCCTTGCTGTGCAACACGAGGAGCTTACTAATGAAGACCTGATGGCATTGGAGGCCCATTTTTTCAAGAGGGTAGATAGAATTAAATCCAGCAAGGAACCAGAACCTGTGCCGTCAATATCAGGTGTGAATGAAATTGCAGCTTGCCCTCCGTCTCCTGTTGCTGACAATCCTTCAGCTCTACCATTGCCCACCTCCTCTCCCTCCTCCAGTCAGTAACTCTTCTTGCCTGTTCACTCGATGCCAGCCCCTGTATGCCAGCTGTTGTACTGTACTGCTGTACTTTCCAAGGTATTGTACTGTAAGATTAAAAACGTTTTCTATACTTTTTGTATTTGTTTGTTTTTTATATATTATTTGTGTGAAAAGTATCGTAAACCTATTACAGTACAGTACTATATAGCTGATTGTGTTAGTTGAGTACCTAGGCTAATTTTGTTGGACTTACGGGCAAGTTGGACTTATGAACGCACTCTTGGAATGGGACTCGTTCATATGTAGAGGACTTACTGTATTCCTAAACCATTTACTAAAGGCACGGTCACTTTAGATCATTCAACACTATTTGTCATGAGCAGCTGTTGTATCAGACACTGAATGTAAAAGACATTTGATAAATTGCAATTATGGTGCAAATATTAAGCAGAGTATTACAGGGTATAGGCTACATGTTCCCTCTCTAGGTCTTCCATAGGGAATATGCCCATATTCCATCTTATAAGTGAGGAGACTGAAACTCAGAGGAATGAGAGCACTTGCTTAAAGTTTCACAGTGTGGGAAGAAGTGGAATGAGAATGCTGATCTCCTTACTTCTCCTCACACATCAATTTCACCAAAAAAAGGCAGCTTCTCATCTTCCCCAAGCTCTACCAGAATTCACAGAGGTGCACCCGAGGACACTGTTGATTAGAACCACTGGTAATAACGGTGAACTGTTAGATTGGCTAAGGATGCAGCATGAGGGGCAGAGGAGCATCATCTGGTTTTGCTCTGTTTCCCTCCTTCCTTCCTTTAAGTCACTAAGTCGTAGGCCAAAGGATACTACTTCTTAATAGCTCCTTTCCTAATATAGACACCTGCATTTCCTAAATGTAGGACTTTTTGGGTTGGTTTTTGTTTTTGAAAAACTCCTATGATGGGGAGCTTATTATTTTGCCATGCAATCCTTTTCATATTTAGACTGCATTTTTTTCCATTTCATTGATTCAAAGTTGTCTATAGCTTAGAATCACTGGATTTGGAAATTTTAAATAATTAAATTGGTTGTTTTGGCTAATGGGTATAAGCTTTTTTGACCTGAAGAATCCTTTTTTTAAATAAAATTGTTTTGGAAAATGCAAACAACAGGTACAGGCTTCCTCTGGTTGAAGCTGGTGGTGAGATCTGAGCCTCATCACCCAAGCCCCTTAGTGGGCCTCATGGAGCACAGTTTGAATATCAGTGACCTAGTCTGACCCTATCACTTATCAGAAACATCAAAAGATGGAAATCTAGTGAGGCAAAGAAAAATCTTAGGGCACACACCTGATCAAATGAAGAGCAAGAATTAAAACTCAGGTCACTGAATTCCTACCCAAGGCTTTTCTCATGCTAACAGAAAGCCACCTTACCCACGCTCTGAGTTGTATGTCAGGGGCAACACAGAATTGTACAGCCAGCTCCTACCTGCCATTAAGGTCTCAGCTCAGATGTTGCCTCCTCTGAGATGTCTTCCTTGACTACAAAATTTTAACACCCAATATCCTATTACTATATTTTATCTTCTTCCTAGCCCTAATTGTCAGTATCTGATGATTATTTTGTTAATATATTTGGTCCCTTAGTTCTTATCTATCTCCTGCTAGAATGGAAGCTCTGTGAGTCTTTCTTATGGACTGCTGAATTTCCAGGACTAGAAAAGCACACAATACATATAGAGGAGAATTTGATAAATATTTGTTATATGAGTGCATACTAGGCAGAGCTGCATGCCTGGGCTGCCTGTTCCCTGTGGTCCTAGTGAGTTGCTTGCTAGGCAGAAGTCAAATGATCATTCATCTAGAATGCTAGAGAAAAGGCTGCAGAGGCTATGTCAGACCTTCTGACTTCCCTTCTAGCCCTGGTTTCCCATGATCCAAAGAAATTGGGGTTGTTTCTATATGCAAGAAATACCCTTTATTTCCTATCTGGAAGAAACCTTTAATCCTGATGCAGCCCAGTACATAGTATTGTAGCAATAATTATCCTATTTACAAGGATTAAAAGATATGTATTTCAGATTTTTTTAAACCACCATAAGGCAAATTTTAAAAAGTTTTTTCCTTATCATATACAATAGTTATAGCTAGGGATATTTTACAAATGAATTTTATTCCTTTTCACCATTCCCAGAGCTACCACATTATTGTAGGCTCCCCTGATGATTCACCAGCATTAATGTCATCATCTCCCAACTGGTTTCCTGTCCTGCTCCTGCAGTTCCCTCCCCAGGCTTCCTTACTCACTAATTCCAGACTTCTTCTGTTACAAATAAATAATTTTCTAACTTTCCCTGATTCAAGCTGTATTAGTTTCCTGCGGCTGCTGTAGCAAAGTACCACAAACCCGGTGGCTTAAAACAATAGAAATTGATTCTGTTACAGTTCTGGAGACCAGGAGTCCTAAATCAGTATCACTGGGCTGATACACTGATACAGCAGGGCCACACAACTTCCTGAGGCTCTACAGGGGAACTGTGCTTTGCCTCTTCCAATTTGTGGTGGTTACTAGCATTCATTGGCTTGTAGTCACATCACACCAATTTTCAAGGCAAGCATCTTCAAATCATTTTCTGCTCTGTCTTCACATCACCGTCTCTCCTGTGTGTGTCTACCTGGATGATCCAGGATACTTTCTTTTTCTAAAGATCCATAATCACATCTGCAAAAACTCTTTCTCTTATAAAGTAACATTTTCAGGTTCCGGGGGTTAGGACCTGATGTCTTTGGGGGCTGTTATCAGTCTGCCACAGAGCTTACATTGGTTTGCCATTGCCTGCAAAATAAGGTACACATTTATTATCAGGAAATACCGGCCCCTAAGATTCTGACCTGTATTTTCTTTTCTGTTCAGATCTTCCATGATGGTTTTCTGTATTCCCAATAATGTTTTGTTTTCAAATACACCTTTTTCTTCCATTTTCTGAAAGAAGGCCACTCTTTTATACTTCGTCCTCTTTTGTAACATGCTGTCCTCATCTACAATATGTTTTCCTCTTTTATCTTAGAAAGCCTTTATTTATTTAACATATATGGAGTGACTACAAAGTATTAGCAATTGTGCTGAATTAATAAGGCTTTGGTCCTTAGCTAAAGGACTTGAGCACTTAGTGGAGAGGGCAGAGGAATAGAGAAAAAAATATGATAAATGATACAGTAGAGAGATAAATACATACGATGCTATAAGAACACAAAGGAAGGCCATGGAGAGGGAAGGCAAACAGAGGCATTATCCTCTTAAGATACCTTAAGGCAATCCTGGATCAATCTTAAGCAATAAAAGTCATAGGCAACAAGTTAGCCAGATGTAGGAGTAGGTGATAATGATGGATAGTGGAGGCCGATATGGAGGACTTCAAAATTATGTGGTTCTGTTTATTTTTTTCCAGTTTTATTGTGATATAATTTACATATAACATTTTATAAGTTTAAGGTGTACAACATGATTTGATACACATTTCTGTACACTAACAACAAAACATCTGAATTAAAAATGAAGAAAACAATCATATTTACAGTAGCATCAAAAACAATAAAATACTTAAGAATAAATTTAACCAAGATGATAAAAGATCTGTATACTGTTGAAAGAAATTGAAGAAGACATATATTACATGAAAAGATATCTCATGTTTGTGCATCAGAAGAATTGGTATTGTTAAAATGTCCATATTACCCAAAGCCTTCAATAGATTCAATGCAATTGCTATCAAAATTTTTCAAATAAATAGAAGAAGCAATCCTAAAATTTGTATGAAACCATGAAGAACCCCAAATAACCAAAGCAATCTTGAGAAAGAAGAACAAATCTGGAGGCATCTTGATTTCAAACTATTCTAGAAAACTGCAGTAATCAAAACAGTATGGTACTGGCGTAAAACAGACACATAGATCAATGGAATAGAACAGAGAGCTCAGAAATCAACCCCTCTACACAAGATCAATGAATATTTGAGAAGGAAGTCAAGAGTACCCAATGGGGAAATCCTTTCAATAAATGGTATTTGTAAAACTGGATATTCACATGCAAAAGAATGAACCTGGACCCCTATCTTATACCATTCAAAAAAATAACTTGAAATAGATTAGAGACTTAAATGTAAGACTGGTATCTGTAAAACTCCTAGGGGAAAAAAAGAAAAAGAAAACAGGGAAAAAGCTTCTTGACACTGGTCTTTCCAGTGATTTCTTTGGATATGGACACCAAAAGCACAAGCAGCTAAAGCAAAGATAAGTAGAACACCAAACTAAAAAGCTTCTACACAACAAAACAAACCATGAACAGAATGAAGAGATGACTTACAAAATGAGAGAAAATATTTGCAAACCATATATCAGATAAGGGGTTAATATCCAAAATATATAAGGAACACATATAACTCAATAGCAAAAGAACAAATACTCTGATTAAAAAATGGGCAGATGACCTTAATAGATGTTTTTCCTGAAAAAGACATACAGATATCTGTTATCTTAAGGAAACTTGGTTTCTATACTTTAAATATGTGATTTGCTAACAGTAGAATGAATTTTCCTTTTATATTTTGGACTCACGAGAAACTCCAATATAAGAAAAAAAAACAATTTAAAGGGCATTTTACTTACTCATTCTCAATTTTCAGTTCTTAGTTTAAGCAATATTTTTTCAGAGAGACCTTCCATACCTTATGAGTCATATATTCTGTTAAATAACCCTGTGACATCTACTTTTTCTATTATAACTCTCATCATTTTTACTATAATTATTTAATATGTCTTGCCTGGATATATAAATTAACTTTTATAAATTAAGGGACATTTTAGAATTACAAGTTTCTGAAGTGGCAAGGATCATGTTCATGTTTTATATCTGAGACCCAGTGCAGTGCCTGACACATAATAGGTTTTTAACAAATGATTTTGGAATGCATTAATATAAGAATAAGACAAAAAGGACTTAAAACGCCCATTCATTTCCACGAATACCAACACTCTGACATCTCACACTGTAACGTTTTAGGAGTTTACTTGCTCCTGCACACAACTCACTGTAGCAGTATATAAAAGACATGCACCAAGCAGATGTACCTGGACTTTGTGTCATCTTAATTAAGCATGCCACCTCTGATGTTCTGGTTTATAGAGGTTTCGCTTTGTTTTGATTTTAGGAGACATGCATAGGCCTGAGTTTAAAAATAAATCAGAGAAGAACCTAGCTTATCAATAATATACTCCCAAAGGTTCAATACATATCCAGATATGGAAGGAGAAACTATATTGTGATCACTTTAGAGAAAGATTTTGTTTGGCAGCAAATTTCGGTGTCTTAATGATCTTCAATGTGTTAAAAACTTTATTTGACATATTTAAGTAGATGAGTTGCTTTTAATTCAAGATTTTAACTGACAAAATATATTTTAAATTGGTCATTTTCAGTCCTTATGAATCACTTCTGGGGAGACATAAGGTTCTGTAGAACTGTTTGGAAACCACAGTTATAGACAATCCAGAGTAACAGGGGAGTTCTAACTATAAAAACACACAAGTGCTAGAAGAAGGAGAAAACATCAGTGAATTCTTCCATAAATATAGTTATAGGAAAATCTTTTTAACTCTGAGTGAAAACCCATATGCAATTTTAAAAATCAATAAATATGACTACATAAAAAAAAATTAAATAGCAAAAATTCAAAATAAGAATGACCAAGTGGGAGTAAAATTGGCAAAGCATATCAGAGAGAAAAGGCTAATATCCTTAATTATTAACGGACTTTAAAAATTAAAGAGAAAATTTTTTTTTTAGAATATTGGGAAAAAGCCATTAGCAGACATCTCACAAAAAAGTGAAATAAAAGTAGACCTTAAACACATGAAAATATGCTCAACTTCACTCAGGCTAAAAATAATAAAAGTTAATACTAGACCAAGGAACTGTTTAGCATGCAGTATGTTGTCAAAAATTGAAAAAACTTGATAATACAGTGTATTGGGGACACTATGGGGAAATAGACACTTGCATACATTGCTGGTAAGAATGCTAAACAGTATAACCCTTATGCAGGTTCTACATGTATTCTTACCTTTTGACCCACAACACTTCTAGGGCTTTACCATAATTATATACCACCAAGAATATAAAATTGCATATGCACAAATATATGTATTATACCATTATACTGTAAAATATGGAAAACTACTCAAATCTCTCACCAGAGAGGTTTTGTTAAATAAACTATGGTAGATATATGTGACTGAGTACTATGCAACTGTACAAAAGCATGAGGAAGACCTCTGAACTGATATGGAGTGATTTACGGAGATAGCATAAGTGAAAAAAAAAAAAGTAAATAAAAGCACATATGGCGTGCTACATTTTGCATAAGAAAGAAGTGAAAAGAAGAAAACATAAATATATCTTTGTTAAGTGCAAAAAGAAACATAAGGATAAGCCAAAAAATAATGAGGATTGGTTATCTCTAAGGGATAAGATGGGCAGAAAATGGGGTGGAAGGGATACAGCAAGAAATGACAATTCTTTGAGCCTACCTTTCTGTACAGTTTTAGTCTGTGAAAGTATGTTAATGTTCTACATTTTCAAAAAATAAAATTAATGAGTGAGAAAATAAAAACTGAAGGAAAAGGAAGGAAGGATTAATCCAAGGTAACATTTTCATAGTATTGGACTGTGTACCCTCAGTCACAGGCAATGTGAGGAGGAGGAAGAAATGCCAACAAACACCAAACTCTTTTTAGTAGATTTGAGTTTTTCTTTTTTTTTTTTTGTCTGTAGCATGGGTAAAGTCATTCTGAAATTCTTTTAGGTGTATTATAGGATTGAGCTAATGAATAAATATGTTGATATTAAAGGAAGATAGGGTTTTCACTGTGATTGAAGTATAATACAAATGTAAAATAGTATATGGCAAAAACACAAAAATCCCTTAGGGACTGGAATTGAGGTATCATTGTGGATTTATGATTTCGAATATATATATTATATATGTGTGTGTGTGTTTGTATGACTGTATCTGCACATTGTATTTTTATTCATGTATTTGTATGTGTATATATATTTCTCTGTATAGTATATGCATGCATATTTTTATGTATATTTGCACGCATATGTTTCCTAGCTCTGTCAGCTGACAGGGCCAAGAATCAAAGATATCCCCACAGCAATAAGTAAACCTGGTTCCCGGATGTTGATATATAACGCCATTCATCACTATCATGAAGCAGAGATTCTCAGCGAAGTGACTGATTCTGGGACTGGGCAGGGTAGGTACAAGATGAGCCTGGAAAAAATCTTGTTATGCTAGGAAGCCAGGGAGTGCTTTAAAAAAAAAATGGGAGCATGTCACAAGAACACAGAAAATAGCATGACGGGGCTTCCATTCGACAAATCTGGAACAATTTGAACATGAAAATAAGTAAGTACAATAAAGAGCTATAAAGCATTGAAAAGATAGAAATTTTGTATTAATTTGACAATAATAAATAGATCAAATCAATCAATCAATTAATAGAGGAGAAGGGAGGGCTCTTGCTCACAATAAAAGGCCAAGGGCTCATTGTCTAATGTGAAAGAAGTGTATAAGTTGGGAAATTAATATTTTGCATCATTAAAGACTGGATCAGAAAAGAGTCATCAGTTAACACTAATCCAGGGAGAAATTTTGGAGAGGTATAGGACGTCTGTACAGTTTGCTTATCTCTGTCTCTGTCTCTGTCTCTGTCTCTCTCTCTCTCTCTCTCTCTCACACACACACACACACACACACACACACACACACACACACACACACAAACACAAACACATACCCCTAGAAAGGCCTAATACATGTAGATGCTGTTTGAGTGATTGCCATTATGGCATAACTATTACGATAATGTGTTATTATGATAGCTTCTTGTGTCTGACAGTCTAGACCTTGGCCTAGATCAGGTCCTCCAGAATCTTCTCTAACCTGTCTAGCAGCCACTTGCTCCCACTCTCTGTCAGCAGTGCCCAGCAAGCACTGATCTCGGGCCAGAGTGGTTGTAACAGTTACCATTACGGTTATGAGTGCTGAGATTTAAGAAAGCTGAATCTAGCCACATTTTCTGGCAGTGAAACCCTCAGAGCAAATGCATCTGAAAGGCAAAAACTGTTTGATTTGTGTACCAAGAGGTAGAGCATAATATGAAAGCAGCTCAACCTTTTCTGTAATGACTCCAAATGGCTCTTTCCCACACACTCAGTGCCAAATAAATCAATTCCTCGACTCTGATTTGCTCTTGACACTGCCTTTAATCTGTGAACTAGGAAATGCAAGGAGATCTTGTGCGCACTCCTCTCCCCCATCTGCGTGTGGCTGTCAGGCAAGCAGTCAACAGCACTCCGTAACAGAAGTTAATTGGAAGGAGCTGGAGACATCCAGCTCCTTTGGTAATTATCGAAGGCACTCTGCCGGCGTGGAAGAGAGCCTCTTGCCTCCACACTGTTTGATAAAGAGACTCCTTTTCCTCCTTCTATAGTCACAGAAGCAAAACAGAGCCAAACAAAACTAAGCACTTTCTGTTTGTTTGATAAACCTCACAATTACTTTAAGGTTGGATACACTAAGCTTTAGGTTCAATTCAATTTGTTTTAGATACATTTCAAAACCTTTGAGAAGATGTGTCTAATTCACCACGTTGTCCCCAGTGCTCAGCCTTGTACCTGACAAATAATAACTGCTCAGTAAGTGTTAGGAATTTTCATTATGAATATTATTAACATTCATCTAGTTCCTATTATGTATGCGTCTCTGAAATGAGCATTTAAAGAAGAAAAAGTTTAACTCTCAAGTTGCACACACTTGGGTAGAAATGTTAGCTTTTATACTAACAGCTATGGTATCACAGGCAAACTGTTTCATCTCACCAAACATCTGTTTCCTCACCAATACTATGTGAATTATATATAACTCATAAGGTTGTACCGATTAAATGATTAAAACTATTAAAGAACCTGGTATTCTGACTGGCATACACTAAATGCTTAAAAAATTATAGTCTTCTTCTCTTGCTGCTTAGTGTGTATAGAAACTATAGGAACTACTTGGTCCACTCATGACTAGTATCTTGCTTCCAATCTTTAACCTTAACATTATTAATTTAGAATGTGACAAGTCCTATTTTCTCTCTTATTTCCCTCTATGACTCTCAACTCCATTATCTCTTCCATTTGTTTCATTTTAGCTAAAGAACATCTTTAAATAGGGATTCAAGAGCACAAACAAAATTTGTATTATATCTTACTTATGAAGCAAGTACTATAACATACATTGGAGATACAGAAATGAGTACAGTATGATGACCCTTTCCCTCAGGGAATTTGAAGCCTTGGCAGGGAGACAGAAATTTACATGTGAAACTCAAACACAGCACAAGAAATTTTGGATGAGAGAAATTCTTAATGTCAAAGTACTGTATGGGCACTGAGGATGGAGTGGTCAACTCCCCGTGTTAAGAAGCAGATGAGTTGTGTTAATGAAGGATTCAGAGAGGCAGTGTTCTTTTCACTGTTTTTTTTTTTTTTATAAATTGAAGTGTAGTTGATTTACAATGTTGTGTTAATTCCTGCTGCACAGCAAAGTGATTCAGTTATACATATGTATATATATTCTTTTTCATATTATTTTCCATTATGTCTTATCACAGGATATTAAATATAGTTCTCTGTGCTGTACAGTAGGACCTTGTTGTTTATCCATTCTATATATAACAGTTTCATCTGCTAATCCCAAACTCCCACTCCATCCCTCCACCACCTCCCCTTTCCCTTGGCAACCACCAATCTCTTCTCTCTGTCTGTGAGTTCCCGTGGACTCTGAAGTATGATCAAGTGTTTCCTCGGCAGGGGACAGGCAAAAGATTAACCTACAGAGAAGGGACAGCATGTGCAAATCCATAGAGTGATGCATGTGATAGGAGATGAAAATATGTTTTGGCTGCCACATGGTAACATTGCTACATTATGCAGTGGAATAGCATCATTAGCGAGCTATGTGACAGAGTCATCTGTTTTCAGAAAGATAACTGGTGATGGTGTGGAAGGTAGATTGCAAATATTCCATTCCACTTCTGAGGATGGAGTAGGGTGTAGCTGTCTCAGTTAAACTTCAGAAGTTGAAGGTTCATTAGGCTTAATGGTTACCTGCAGAGCTGTAAGACCTTGAGGCTTATTGACAGTCTATACCCAGGGGTCACAGAAGGGCCAACTTGAATTCTATCTACAAAAGGCAAATACCCAGAGTGAGTATTTGGTAATCACTGATCATGTGATTCATAGACAGGCAGGAGGGAGAGAGGCTGAAGGGATTGAGTATGAGCCTAGGATAACTGCCCAGATGACAAGTTCCTTTACTAGGACAGCAATACTGATAATGGAAGAGGGGTATGCATATTTTAGAAACATTTGAAAGCAGCTTCAGGAACTTGGTGGACATTGAATACACGGGAAGTGGATGAAGCAGATAATTTGTATACTTTAGTGACAGATGGCATGATAAAGTGGAATCAAAAGGAATTGTTATTTGAATTTCTTAACTTAGCCCTAACTTATTCAATAAGAATAGGATTTTGTATTTAAACAGATGATTAGACTCATCAGTAGAAATGTAAACAGCAACGTGATTCATGAAGCTATTTTTTCTATTCTCTATACTTCAGTCCTACTTTTAAAAAATGAACTTAAATTTAATAATTTGATAAATTCAAAAATGTAGTCATAGTCAATAATGATTTTTACATGTAGCATGATAAAAGATCACAGCTGCCTTCTAAATCATATCTTCACTGAAGTGTGAAAAAAATCACAAAAAACATGATTTATAATGCTGATTAAATGTCTCTCACTTTTCATAAAATTTATTTGGCATCATTTTCTCATAAATGTTAATAAACTCAAATAGTGGTGCTTATTGAATCTCTGCTGTAATTTCCAGCTGTTGCCAAACTACATAAATTGACCATAAGAGTCCATCCTTATAACCTTACTCAGGAGAAGGCATTTGGCTGAGTAGAGTTAAATGAACAAAATACTGGACCTGAGGCTGCGAGGTGGTGAAAGAGAAAATCATTGCAAGGCAGGAGCCGCATACATAGTAGGCTTTGAGCTTTAAAGATCCAAATCTATGTACACACTATTCTGTAAGTTGTTTCCAAAGTGCTTTCTTAAACCACTCAACAAATATCTATTTTGTACTTGCTGCTTACAGCGACTTTTGATAACTTAAAATGCATACTTCTGTGGTAGGCTTTTCAGCAAGAGTACAAAGCCATCTCTTCATAGCAGTTATGTCATTTATAGTATACTAAAGTAACTATCACAAAAATATGACTGAAGCAAGAATCCTCATTTTATTTCCATTTTATAGATGAGGAAAAAAAAAAACCCTGAGTCTTTGAGAGGTTAAGTGAATTAATTGGCCAAGGTCACCAGGATTTGAACTTAGGTGATAGACACTATGTTCTTTTCCCTTTCCATTATATTACTGTCTCATTCCTTTGCTTATCACAGAGTGAACAATTTTGTTTTTTCTTTTAAACAGAGCTGTTTGATACAATCTGTATCTTTCTCATTCTTAATTCTTTTCTGTATAACTGGTTTTATCCCAAAAAGTGTTTTAAACATTAAAGAATGAAGAAATGCTATAAAGTCATAATGTTGAAGGGTTTTAAATATGGGATTGCATAAAAATAATTGGGTTGAATAACAGTGGGTATGCATTTTATGGGAAACAAATATTTATTTTTAATGTATCCAAGCTAGTAGCCTTTCTTCTTTGTTCTCATAGCTAGATGCATCTTTCTGAGTCTACATTCCTTGTATAAAGACTGCTGTTGAAGCTTTTATAGCATTACAGTAGAGGTCATTGTGCTTACTTTGTATTCCATTTTTACTGGGGCTGTCTGTGCCCTTTTATGATTATGGTACTACAGATAGATAAAGACAGGAAACAATGTACTGAAGAAAGTTAAATTTTACTAAATGTGTGATTTTTTTGCAAGTTAGTTAACCTTTCTGAGCTTTGTTTTCCTCTTTCATAAAATGGGGATAATAGTCCAATATCATAGGGTTGTGATGAAGATTAAATGAGTCAATGATTTAGACAGATAGATAGATAGATAGATAGATAGATAGAACTGTAAGCAATACTAAGTAAAGTGTAATTCTAAGGAAAATACAGATGTGTATTTAATAAAGTTAACATTTATTAAGCAGTTCTTATATGCAGGGCCTATTCCGAGTGCTTTATCTATATTATTTTATGTTAATGTTCATAATCCTATGAGACATGAATCTTATTATCTCTGCTTTACTGAGGATAGAACTGAGATTTAGATTAAATAGGTATTTTGACAAAAGTCCCACAACTCTCAGTGAATGGAGACAAGATTTAGATCCATGACTTTCTGACTTTTCAAAACCACAACTGTAACCTATACTTCATATTGTATTTCTTAATTTACCCTTATTTGTTAAGTGAGATGTATAACCTAGTATTTGCTATATGGGTGCTGGTTTACAGGGAAAGAACACATAGACTAAAGTGGTATAATTAGATATTAATGTATCAGGAGCCTAGAAGTAGCTACAAAATTAACATTCTAATATATACTATTATAGTGATATTAATCAAATATCATAAAATATACTGCCAAGAGCCATATTCTGCCTCTATTGATAATACCTCTAAATGGTTAGTATAGGATGCAGTTGCTGTAGTTTCAGTGTAGAACCAAGCTAAGAATGAGAAAGGTACAGGAATTTCTCTAGCCTAAATAAGCTTTAGGTCAGGGTTGAGTATTTGTAGCATATTTGATCATCCTGTTCCCAAAATGTTGGGAGCATAACAAGCTCAATGAAGCTACCAAGTTTTGTGAGACAAGTTAGTCTCTATCTTTTTTGTTCGTTTGTTTCCTGTCTTGTACCTACAGATACCACAGCTAGTTAGTGCCAACGAATTATAAATCAGGGCTAGCCGGAGAGTGATGTCTGTCAATTTTGTGGTATTAAATGATGGCATGTAGAATTAAAATTGAGTAGTGAAAAGAATACTAGGGTTATGTCTCTGCTTTATCACGTAATACTTTTATGATTCCAGACAAGTTGCTTTCTCTCTGTGTCTCAGTTTCCATGAGCTGTAAGATCAGAAAGCCTCAGATTCAAATCTTGGCTCTGTTCCTTTATAGCTCCTTGACCTTAGGTAAGACATATTATTTGCTCTGTCAGTTATATCTTTAGTAAAAAAAGTTAGTATGAATACTTGCTTCATAGTGTTGTGAGGATTAAACTAGGATAATACATGTAAAGCATTTGGATGTGTGCGTTGAACATAACAAGCACTTAATAAATGTTAGCTTTACCGATCACACATAGTGCGTGTTTCCTATCACTTATATTTTTCTCACTCTGTATCAGGCACTATTCTAGTGCCTGAATGTAAGATTTATATAATTGAAGACTGACCATGGTGAGGATTAAATTTAATAGCACGTATAGAATGAGGAACACAGACCTAGCATTTAGTAGGTGCTCAGTAAATTTTAGACCATGCAATACAGTGATACAGAAGTAAGCCAAATACCCACACATAATTTGGGTTAATAGTGCAGAGTGGAGAGAGACATCTTCTATTAATTCACTCTTTTTTATTATTTATTTTATACATATTAGTGTATATATGTCTATCCCAATTAATTCACTCTTTAATTCATTTATTCCATTCAACAGGCTTTATTTATCACCAGTTCTGTGCCTGGCAGGGATTCTATACACCAAAGGGAAAGCAAAGTTTAATAAGACTGGGTTTCTTCCCTGTAGATTGTCTTTATTCTGAGATCCAAGTGTCTGTGGATAAATTTCAAGGTCCACAAATTCCCTGAAAGAATAGGCACAAATGAGTATCTTTATATTCCAGGCGTAGCATCTGTCACTTTTATCAGCCTCTTGAGAGCACACCTAGGAGTCCTCAATACAGAGAAATGGGTGGACTCTGATTCTTATTTATTGCTTTCGAAACACTACCGATCCTCAGCTGGCTGGACCTTGAACTTGGATATAACTGGGTTCAAATTCCAGATGCTTTCCCTGGGTGATTTGTGCCTTAACTTGCACCTCAAATTATACATGTCTAAAGATACCCACCTCTCAGGCTTGTCTCAATAATGCAAACCAAAAAAGCATCTCACAGTATCTGACACTTTATAGATATTCAAAATTAGAGCTTCTCCCCACTTCACTGGCTGCCTCAGAGACCAGCAGAATGCCTTCCTCATCAAAGAAGCTCAATCACAGCTTTTTGATTTATTATCTCTGATCAGACTCCTGTGCTTTCAAAGACTAGTCTAAATAAAATGATATAAAGGGTCAAAACACGAACACAATTAGTGATCATCGAAGCAGAAAACTTTGGCACATGTCATAATCCATATGTATCAGCTCACACATCTCATATTGTACCTGTGGTGACCTCCAGGAGCTTTAGACATAATCCCTGTCACAATTTAATTGTGTGACATTGTGATTCAGATCTCCCCAGGCATTATAGAAACTAGCTCCCCATGTGCATGAGATGTTAGATGGAACACAAGTGCACATTTATCTCTCAGATGTTTCTCACAACAAGAGGAGCCTGCAGAGCTTCGAGTTCCACAGCAGCACAAACGAATAATACATCGTGGGAAGAACAGAGTCTTCTGAGAGCCACAGAATGGTATCCAAATGCTGATATGTAAAAACAATGTGGTAAGGGTGTTTTATAGAATAACTGAATGTCACTGCAACACAATACAGTAATCACTTGAGAAAATATTAAGTCATTTTTTTTTGTTTGTCTTTTAGTATTTTTTTTTTACAATGCAGGATCCTAGACTGGACCCTAGACTAAATTTATTTATTTATTTATTTTTTAATACAGCAGTTTCTTATGTTATCTATTTTATACATATTAGTGTATATATGTCAATCCCAACCTCCCACTTCATCCCACCCCCCCACCCCGCTTTCCCCCCTTGGTGTCCATATGTTTGTTCTCTACAACTGTGTCTCTCTTTCTGCCTTGCAAACCAGTTCACCGTACCATTTTTGTAGATTCCACATATATGTGTAAATATACGATATTTGTTTTCCTCTTTCTGACTTACTTCACTCTGTATGACTGTCTCTAGATCTGTCCATGTCTCTACAAATGACACAGTTTTGTTCATTTTTAAGTCTGAGTAATATTGCATTGTATATATGTACCACATTGTCTTTATCCATTCGTCTGTCGATGGGCATTTAGGTTGCTTCCATGACCTGGCTATTGCAAACAGTGCTTCAATGAACATTGGGGTGCATGCGTCTTTTTGAATTATGTTTCTCTGGGTATATGCCCCGTAGTGGGATTGCTGGGTCATATGGTAGTTCTATTTTTAGTTTTTTAAGGAACCTCTATACTGTTTTCCATAGTGGCTGTATCAACTTACATTCCCACCAACAGTGCAAGAGGGTTCCCTTTTCTCCACACCCTCTCCAGCATTTGTTGTTTGTAGGTTTTCTGATGATGCCCATTCTAACAGGTGTGAGGTGATACCTCACTGTAGTTTTGATTTGCATTTCTCTAATAATTAGTGATGTTGAGCAGCTTTTCATGTGCCTCTTGGCCATCTAGTATGTCTTCTTTAGAGAAATTTCTATTTAGGTCTTCTGCCCACATTTGGATTGGGTTTCTTTTTTTTTTTTTAATATTGAGCTGCATGGCTGTTTATATATTTTGTAGATTAATCCTTTGTCCGTTGATTTGTTTGCAAATATTTTCTCACATCCTGAGGGTTGTCTTTTCGTCTTGTTTATAGTTTCCTTTGCTGTGCAAAAGCTTTTAAGTTTCATTAAGTCCCATTTGTTTATTTTTGTTTTTATTTCCATTACTCTAGGAGGTGGGTCAAAAAATATCTTGCTGTGATTTATGTCCAAGAGTGTTCTTCCTATGTTTTCCTCTAAGAGTTTTATAGTGTCTGGTCTTACATTTAGGTCTTTAATCCATTTTGAGTTTATTTTTGTGTATGGTGTTAGGGAGTATTCTAATTTCATTCTTTTACATGTAGCTGTCCAGTTTTCCCAGCACCACTTACTGAAGAGACTGTCTTTTCTCCATTATGTATCCGTACCTCCCTTGTCGTACATTAGTTGACCATAGGTACATGGGTTTACCTCTGGGCTTTCTATCCTGTTCCATTGATCTATCTTTCTGTTTTTGTGCCAGTACCATACTGTCTTGATTACTGTGGCTTTGAAGTATAGTCTGAAGTCAGAGAGTCTGATTCCTCCAGCACCATATTTTCCCCTCAAGATTGCTTTGGCTGTTTGGGGTCTTTTATGTCTCCATACAAATTTTAAGATTTTTTATTCTAGTTATGTAAAACATGCCATTGGTAATTTGATAGGGATTGTACTGAATTTATAGATTACTTTGGGTCGTATAGTCATTTTTCACAATATTGATTTTTCCAATCCAGGGACATGGTATATCTCTCCATCTGTCTGTGTCATCTTTGATTTCTTTCATCAGTGTCTTATAGTTTTGTGAGTACAGGTTTTTTGCCTCCTTAGGTAGGTTTGTTCCCAGTTATTATATTATTTTTGTTGCAATGGTGAATGGAATTGTTTCCTTAATTTCTCTTTCTGATCTTTCATTGTTAGTGTATAGGAATGCAAGATATTTCTGTGCATTAATTTTGTAGCCTGCAATATTACCAAATTCATTGATTAGCTCTAGTAGTTTTCTGGTGGTGTCTTTAGAATTATCTATGTATAGTATAATGTCATCTGCAAACAGTGACAGTTTTACTTCTTCTTTTCCAATTTGTATTCCTTTTCTTTCTTTTTCTTCTCTGACTGCTGAGGCTAGGATTTCCATAACTATGTTGAATGACAGTGGGGAGAGTGGACGTCCTTGCTTGTTCCTGATCTTAGAGGAAATGCTTTCAGTTTTTCACCTTTGAGAATGATGTTTGCTGTGGGTTTGTCATATATGGCCTTTATCATGTTGAGGTAGGTTCCCTCTATGCCCACTGTCTGGAGAGTTTTTATCATAAATGGGTGTTGAATTTTGTCAAAAGCTTTTTCTGCATCTATTGATTTGATCATATGGTTTTTATTTTTCAGTTTGTTAATATGGTATATCACATTGATTGATTTGTGCATATTGAAGAATCCTTGCATCCCTGGGATAAATTGCACTTGATCATGGTATATGATCCTTTTAATGTGCTGTTGGAATCTATTTGCTAGTATTTGGTTGAGGATTTTTGCACCTATATTCATCAGTGATATTGGTCTGTAATTTTCTTTTTTGGTAGTATCTTTGTCTGGTATTGGTATCAGGTTGGCAGTGGCCTTGTAGAATGAGTTTGTTGTTTGTAGGTTTTCTGATGATGCCCATTCTGATCCTCTTCAGTTTTTGGGAAGAGATTAAGAATGATGCTTGTTAGCTCTTCTCTAAATGATAGACTTCACCTGTGAAGCCATCTGGTCCTGGACTTTGTTGTAAGATTTTTAATCACAGTTTCAATTTCATTACTTGTGATTGTTCTATTCATATTTTCTATTTCTTCCTGGTTCAGTCTTGGAAGGTTATACCTTTGTAAGAATTTGTCCATTTTTTCCAGGTTGTCCATTTTATTGGCATAGAGTTGCTTGTAGTAATCTCTTATGATGCTTTGTATTTCTGTGGTGTCCACTGTAACTTCTCCTTTTACATTCCTAATTTTATTGATTTGTGTCCTCTCCTTCATTTTCTTGATGAGTCTGGCTAAATATTTATCAATTTTGTTTATCTCCTCAAAGAACAGCTTTTGGTTTTATTGATATTTGACATTTTATTCCTTGTTTTTATTTCATTTATTTCTGTTTTGATCTTTATGATTTCTTTCCTTCTACTGACTTTGGGTTTTGTTTGTTCTTTTTTCAGTAGTTCCTTTAGGTGTCAGGTTAGATTGTTCATTTGAAAATTTTCTTGTTTCCTGAGGTAAGCTTGTATTGCTATAAACTTCCCTTTTAGAACTGCTTTTGCTGCATCCCATAGGTTTTGGATTGTCGTGTTTTCATTGTCATTTGTCTCTAGGTATTTTTTGATTTCTTCAATGATCTCTTGGTTATTTAGTAATGTATTGTTTAGCCTCCATGTGTTTTTGTTTTTTACGTTTTTTCCCCTGTATTTGATTTCTAATCCCATAGTGTTGTGGTCAGAAAAGATGCTTGATACGATTTCAATTTTCTTAAATTCACTCAGGCTTGCTTTGTGACCCAAGGTGTGATGTATCCTGGAGAATGTTCCATGTGCACTTGAAAACAAAGTTTATTCCGCTGTTTTTGAGTGGAATGTCCTATAAATATCAATTAAATCTATCTGGTCTATTGTGTCATTTAAAGCTTGTGTTTCCTTACCAATTTTCTGTCTGTATGATCTGTCCCTTGGTGTAAGTGAGGTGTTAAAATCCCCCACTATTATTGTGTTACTGTCGATTTCGTCTTTTATAACTGTTAGCATTTGCCTTATGTATTGAGGTTCTCCTATCTTGGGTGCATATATATTTAGAATTATTATATCTTCTTATTGGATTGATCCCTTGATCATTATGTAGTGTCCTTCCTTGTCTCTTGTAATATTCTTTATTTTTTATTTATTTATTTATTTATTTTTGTGGTACGTGGGCCTCTCACTGTTGTGGCCTCTCCCGCTGCGGAGCACAGGCTTTGGACGCTCAGGCTCAGCGGCCATGGCTTACGGGCCCAGCCGCTCCGCGGCATGTGGGATCTTCCTGGACCGGGGCACGAACCTGTGTTCCCTGCATCGGCAGGCAGACTCTCAACCACTGTGCCACCTGGGAAGCCCAGTATTCTTTATTTTAAAGTCTATTTTTTCTGATATGAGTATTGCTACTGGATGTTTCTTTGGATTTCCATTTGCATGGAAAATCTTTTTCCATCTCCTCACTTTCAGTCTGTATGTGTCCCTAGGTCTGAAGTGGGTCTCTTGTAGAGAGAGCATATATATGGCTCTTGTTTTTATGTCCATTCAGTGAGCCTGTGTTTTTTGGTTGGAGCATTTAATCCATTTACATTTAAGGTAATTATTGATATGTATGTTCCTATTACATTTTCTTCATTGTTTTGGATTTGTTTTTGTAGGTTCTTTTCTTCTCTTGTGTTTCCACTAAGAGAAGTTCCTTTAGCATTTGTTGTAATCTGGTTTCATGGTGCTGAATTCTCTTAGCTTTAGCTTATCTGTAAAGCTTTTGATTTCTCTGTCGAACCTGAAGGAGATCCTTGCTGGATAGAGTAATCTTGGTTGTAAGTTCTTCCCTTTCATCACTTTAAATATATCATGTCACTTCCTTCTGGCTTGTAGAGTTTCTGCTGAGAAATCAGCTGTTAACCTTATGGGAGTTCCCTTGTATGTTATTTGTCATTTGTCCCTTATTGCTTTTAATAGTTTTTCTTTAATTTTTGTCAGTTTTATTACTATGTGTCTTGGCATGTTTGTCCTTGTGTTTATCCTGCGTGGGACTCTCTGTACTTTTTGGAGTTGGGTGGCTATTTCCTTTCCCATGTTAGGGAAATCGTCAGCTATAATCTCTTCAAATATTTTCTCAGATCCTTTATTTTTCTCTTCTCATTCTGGGAACCCTATAATGCGAATGTTGGTGTGTTTAATGTCCCAGAGGTCTCTTAGGCTGCTCTTCATGTCTTTTCATTCTTTTTTCTGTTCCGCAGCAGTGAATTCCACCATTCTGTCTTCCAGGTCACTTATCCGTTCTTCTGCCTCAGTTATTCTGCTATTGATTCCTTGTAGTGTATTTTTCATTTCAGTTATTGTATTGTTCATCTCTGCTTGTTTGTTCTTTAATTCTTCTAGGTCTTTGTTAAACATTTCTTGTATTTTCTCAATCTTTTCCTGCATTCTTCTTCTGAGGTCCTGGATCATCTTCACTATCATTGCTCTGAATTGTTTTTCTCAAATGTTGCCTATCTCCACTTCATTTAGTTGTTGCCTATCTCCACTTCATTTAGTTGTTTTTCTGGGGTTTTATCTTGTTCCTTTATCTGGTACATAGCCCTCTGCCTTTTCATTTTGTCTGTCTGTGAATGTGGTTTTCATTCCTTAGGCTGCAAGATTGTAGTTCTTCTTGTTTCTGCTGTCTGCCCTCTGGTGGATGAGGCTATCTAAGAGGCTTGTGGAAGCTTCCTGATGGGAGGGACTGGTGGTGGGTATAGTTGGGTGTTGCTCTGGTGGGCAGAACTCAGTAAAACTTTAATTCACTTGTCTGCTGATGGATGCGGCTGAGTTCCCTCCCTGTTGGTTGTTTGGCCTGAGACGACCCAGCACTGGAGGCTACAGGCTCTTTGGTTGGGCTAATGGTGGACTCTGGGACAGTCATGCCAAGGAGTACTTCCCAGAACTTCTGCTGCCAGTTTCCTTGTCCCTGTGGTGAGCCACAGCCACACCCTGCCTCTGCAGGATACCCTCCAACACCAGCACGTGTGTCTGGTTCAGTCTCCTTTGGGGTCACTGCACCTTCCCCCTTGGTCCTGATGCGCACACTACTTTGTGTATGCCCTCCAAGAGTGGAGTCTCTGTTTCTCTCAGTCCTCTCGAAGTCCTGCAATGAAATCCCACTACCCTTCAAAGTCTGATTCTCTGGGAATTCCTCCTCCCATTTCCAGGCCCCCTGATTGGCAAGCCTGATATGGGGCTCAGAATATTCACTCCAGTGGGTGGACTTCTGTGGTATAAGTTTTCTTTAGTTTGTGAGTCACCCCCCCCACAGCAGTTCCGAGATTTGATTTTATTGTGATTGTGCCCCTCCCACCATCTCATTGTGGCTTTTCCTTTGTCTTTGGATGTGAGGTATCTTTTTTGGTGAGTTCCAGTGTCTTCCTTTCAATGATTGTTCAGCAGTTAGTTGTGATTCTGGTGCTCTCACAGGAGGGAGTGAGAGCACGTCCTTCTACTCTGCCATCTTGAACCAATCTCCCCTAGACTAAATTTAAAAATCTGATCTTTTGAACTCTCATTCAGTCTATGCAATCAGACTGAAATGAACTGTCTTCTTCAAGGGTCTAGTTGACATCTGTTGTTCATACCTGCCTAGCATTCATCTCATCTTCTCTTACAGAATCCTGACTTTCCTCTAGAGAACTCCACCTCCATTCTCCATCCACATAGTTTGGATGAAGCTGACAGGCCCATAGTAGTGCCATTTAAAGGGATGGGCACAGGTTCCAAGCCTAGCCAATCAGAGCCTTACCCCATCCCTGACCAATGTGATTGGTTCAGGAATAGACACATGTTCCATGCCTGGCCAATCAGAGCCTCAGCCCATCCCTGACCACCCGTGATTGGTTCAGGTATGGGCACATGACCCAATTTGGACCAGTAAGGGCCAATCCTGTGACTGGAGGAGCTTTTGGTAACAAGCAGCCCTTTGGGAGTAAGGGGATCTGAGTCATTATTACACTACTGCAAAATACATGTTACAATATTGCTATTAATATTGCAGATTATTCCAATCATGGTGCACATCTTGGCTCCTTTCAGTGAAAATCTGTACACCTTCCCACACTCAAACCATAGAGCCAGTGTCATGAAAACCTGCAGCATCAGGTCTGCCTATGAATCTAATATGGTCAGTGAAGAATACTAGACTGAAAACCTGAGTTCTCTACATGACCAAAACCCAGCCTCTCAATGCCAGAACCTGGGATATATATCCCATGAGTATTAAATGGAAATTTTTAATGAATAGATCACCTTTCTTTATAAGCAAAATATTTTTAATAGAAGTTGACATTTTCCAGTTTGTTATAAATTATCAGTGATGATATTTTTCAATAAGTGATATTCCCATTTATCACTGGATTAGAGTCCAAATTCCTTACCACTGTATATATACATATGCACATAAACATATTTATATTACAGACTAATAAGTATGTGGAGACACAATAATGAACAAACATGTCCTGGGCTCTGCCTTCAGTGAGCTTCTACTCTACTGAAGTAGAATTACATTTGGGGTAGTGGTGGGAGTGGTAAATTTGTGATTGGGGAAAATCCATGATAATATGAGATCATATAGTAGGGATATCAAACCAAGATTCAGAGATCAGGAAAGATTTTTCAAAAATAGTGACACCTGTGACACCCAGACTGATGTTAAGGATAAGTAAAAGTTAACCAGATGAACAGTGGGGGTTGGAGTATATATGCCAAGGACTAGAGACAGTGAGACATACGATGTATTCTAAAAAGTGGAAGAAATTCAGTATAATTGGGGCATAAATTAACAAGTGTATGAAAAATTACAAAGCAATAATGACAGAGAAAGGAACAGATCCCAGAGTAGCTTTGCATGAAAAAAGACGTAGAATTGTACACCTGGCTACTCTGTGAAGACTTCTTTCACCTTTGTGATAAACGCTCACTTGTTCCTTTATTCCGCACGGGTCCAGAGACCCAAGAGAAGACTTGGATTGATGCACCTAGAAGAACACAATTACGGCCTGTGTTTTGCATAGTAGGACTGGGATGTCTTCAGCCATTTTTCACAAACCATCAAAGTGAAGAAATCTTCAAAAGCCTTTGTATAAAGAGGTTAAAAGACATTTGACAAAAATTCTGCCACCATGAAACTTCCATTCTAGTGGAGAAGATAATCAGTAAATAGACAAGTACATATAAAATATAGTGTTAGATATCAATAAATATGAAGAAAATTAATGCTTGTTAACTTAAATGGAAATGATTTAAAATGGGTCCTTAGAATAAAAGTTATCCACAATTACTCTCACTTACTTTAAACCAGGAGGATTTCTACATAGAATACTAGAATCATTCTAACTAGATCCAGCAAAGCCTAGACAATTACCTGCTAATGATACAAATACATACATACATACATACATATATATATATATATATAATCTGTATACATATATATATATATAATTTGCTTTACTATCCACTATCCTAATTCATGTTGCAGAGTAGATCATATTCCATCTCCCTGACACCATGCAGATTATAAATTACTTGGGTTTAAGAGGTTGAGAGTGAGAAAGAAAACACACAGCTCTTTGAGTCATTTGTATTTTTCTAAGAAATACTTCCCATTTTACATGAATTTACTATACATTAGTTATATAAGTGTATAAAATATGTGTCATATCCCAATGTAATGTGGCATGTTGCTGTATTATAATTAATAACAGAAACTTCTAAAATAAGAACTATGACAAATAGAGAGCATATAAGAAAAACTAAAAATTAACTTTTCTTTTATTCTTTTTCCTTTAATTTTTTTCTAAAGGCAAATTAAATAATGAGGAATAAGTCTGATCAAAATGAAACTCCACTATTCACTCACTTGTTCACTAAAGAGATACCCATTTTCCTCAACCTGCAATCATTTCCTCTGTTTTTAATGTTACTAAAAGATAATAATTTAATCCATCTCTTGGGTTTCAAAATAAGTTACCTTCACTAGTATTGTTTCAAGGTTTAGATGCATGCGTTTTTATCCAACACTTGCACATTAAAATTTAATGATAGAATTATTGCTTATGATTCTGCACATTTCACTCTAGCTATTATAGAATATGATGCATACATACGTTTAGAAAGCTTTGTGATATAATTCATTACAGAAACTAAATACAGAATGCATTGTCCCCTGATCATTTATTCTACCTGAAGCCTGGGACACAGACTTTTTAATTTTATATTTGTTCTTTAACAGCATGTATAAAAAATGCACTAATAGCTGCCGCTGTCTCCACAACATCATGGTCACAGTTAAATAGTTAATGCCACCAAGCACAAGCAGGGCATGCAGTGAGCATGAACGTGACTGTAAAACCACTGTAATGGGTTTAGATCCCTTGGGTCCCCAGTGTGCTGTGTACCAATACAGTAAAAAGAGGAAAAAGTCTCATCAAGATGCAAGTTTAAACAGGAATCTGTCCTGCCGCATCTGCTGACAAGATTAATTATAGACCTCTGAACCTGATGTGTTTTCTTAATATCTTGTATCACTTTACTAGTCTGCAGTCAAGCTGAAATATTAGGTGTGGCTTTGTATGATTCTCAATTCCAGAGTGACACCTTGCAGTATGTTTTCTCTTGATAACTTAAAAGTTTTCATTGGTGATTTGCCATTATTCCTTGCATTTGTCCATTGAAATCAGGATAATCTCTTGGCCTTAGTAACAAAACTCTGAAGGAATGCAACAGCCCTCTCTATGAGAAAGTGCAGCCATTTTCTCTAGGGTGTATATCTTCAAATGAAAGGACAAGGCAGTAAACACAGTAAAAATTATTACAAGATATTTTTCCTAGTGAATCAAATAATCTTCCAAGAAAGAAAAGAAAAGAAGAGAGAGAGGAGGAAAAGAAACAGTGACAGACCCAAATAATTTTTTTTAAGTTGAAATGATGTCTTTATCAAACACAACACATTATTTGTATTAAAAAAAGAGGTTATATCTCAAAGAAGTTTAAAGCTCAAGTTTATAGTGAGACAAAACGAATAGGATATCAATTGGGTAAAGTTATTTTTAAAAATTTTTTCATCTTTAGTTTCCTCATTTATAAAATGGAAAAACATAATTGTAACTTTTTAGATTTGTTATGATGTTTACAATATGATAAAGAAGGTGATTGTCACAATGCTGGGCTCATTACAATCACTAAATATCAGCTGAAAAATAAGTATAGAGGGAGTGGCTTCAAGATGGCGGAAGAGTAAGAAGCGGAGATCAGCTTCCTCCCCACAAATACATCAGAAATACATCTACATGTGGAACAACTACAGAACACCTACTGAACGCTGGCAGAAGACCTCAGAGCTCCCAAAAGGCAAGAAACTCCCCACATACCTGGGTAGGGCAAAAGAAAAAAGAAAAAACAGGACAAAAGAATAGGGATGGGACCTGCACCAGTGGGAGGGAGCTGTGAAGGAGGAAAGGTTTCCACACACTGGGGAGGAAGCCCCTTTGCGGGCGGAGACTGCAGGGGGCGGAGCGGGGGAGCTTCGGGGCTGTGGAGGAGAGTGCAGCAACAGGGGTTCGGAGGGCACAGCGGAGAGATTCCCACACAGAGGATCAGTGCTGACCAGCACTCACCAGCCCGAGAGGCTTGTCTGCTCACCCGCCGGGGCGGGCGGGGGCTGGGAGCTGAGGCTTGGGCTTTGGTCAGATCCCAGGCAGAAGACTGGGGTTGGCAGCGTGAACACAGCCTGAAGGGGGTTAGTGCGCCACAGCTAGCTGGGAGGGAGTCTGGGAAAAAGTCTGGAGCTGCTGAAGAAGCAAGAGACTTTTTCTTGCCTCTTTGTTTCCTGGTTCACCAGGAGAGGGGATTCAGAGCACCGCTTAAAGGAGCTCCAGAAACGGGCATGAGCCGCGGCTATCAGTGTGGACCCCAGAGACGGGCATGAGACGCTAAGGCTGCTGCTGCAGCAGCAAGCACAGGTCACTACCCATACCTCCCCTCGTGGGAGCCTGTGCAGCCCGCCACTGTCAGGGTGCCGTGATCCAAGGACAGCTTCCCCGGGAGAACGCTCGGCATGCCTCAGGCTGGTGCAACGTCATGCTGGCCTCTACCGCCGCAGGCTCGCACCACATTCCATACCCCTCCCTCCCCCCAGCTTGAGTGAGCCCCAAATCAGCTGCTCCTTTAACCCCGTCCTGTCTGAGCGAAGAACAGACGCCCTCAGGCGACCTACACGCAGAGGTGGTCCAAATGGAAAGCTGAACCCCAGGAGCTGTGCGAACAAAGAAGAGAAAGGGAAATCTCTCCTAGCAGCCTCAGGAGCAGCATATTAAATCTCCACAATCAGCTAACTTGATGTACCCTGCATCTGTGCAATACCTGAATATACAGTGAATCATCCCAAATTGAGGAGGTGGACTTGGGGAACAAGGCTATATATATATATTTTTTTCCCTTTTTCTCTTTTTGTGAGTGTGTATATGTATGCTTCTGTGTGTGATTTTCTCTGAATAGCTTTGCTTTTACCATTTGTCCTAGGGTTCTGTCTGTCCATTTTTTTTTCTTTTTTTTACTTAAAATTTTTTTTCTTAATAATTATTTTTTATTTTAATAACTTTATTTGATTTTTTTTATCTTCTTCTTTCTTTCTTTCTTTTTCTTTTTCCTCCCTTTTATTCTGAGCTGTGTGGAGGACAGGCTCTTGGTGCTCCAGCCAGGCGTCAGGACTCTGCCACTGATGTGGGAGAGCCAAGTTCAGGACACTGGTCCACAAGAGACCTCCTAGCTCCACGTAATATCAAACGGCAAAAATCTCCCAGAGATCTTCATCTCAACACCAACACCCAGCTTCACTCAACGACCAGCAAGCTACAGTGCAGGACACCCTATGCCAAACGACTAGGAAGACAGGAACACAACCCCACCCATTAGCAGAGAGACTGCCTAAAATCATAATAAGGCCACAAACACCCCAAATCATGACACCAGACGTGGACTTGCCCACCAGAAAGACAAGATCCAGCCTCCTCCACCAGAACACAGACACTAGTCCCATCCACCAGGAAAACTACACAACCCATTGAACCAACCTTAGCCACTGGGGACAGACACCAAAAACAACAGAAACTACGAACCTGCAGCCTGCAAAAAAGGAGACCCCAAACACAGAAATTTAAGCAAAATGAGAAGACAGAGAAACACACAGCAGATGAAAGAGCAAGGCAAAAACCCACCAGACCTAACAAATGAAGAGGAAATAGGCAGCCTACCTGAAAAAGAATTGAGAATAATGATAGTAAAACTGGTCCAAAATCTCGGGAATACAATGGAGAAGATAACAAGAAACGTTTACCAAGGACCTAGAAGAACTAAAGAGCAAGCAAACAGTGATGAACAACACAATAAATTAAATTAAAAATTCTCTAGAAGGGATCAATAGCAGAATAACTGAGGCAGAAAAACGGATAAGTGACGTGGAAGATAAAATAGTGGAAATAACTACTGCAGAGCAGAATAAAGAAAAAAGAATGAAAATAATTGAGGACAGTCTCAGAGACCTCTGGGACAACATTAAATGCACCAACATTTGAATTATGGGGGTCCCAGAAGAAGAATAGTAAAAGAAAGGGACTGAGAAAATATTTGAAGAGATTACAGTTGAAAACTTGCCTAGTATGGGAAAGAAAATAGATAATCAAGTCCAGCAAGCACAGAGAGTCCCATACAGGATAAATCCAAGGAGAAACATGCCAAGACACATATTAATCAAACTATCAAAAATTAAATACAAAGAAAAATATTAAAAGCAGCAAGGGAAAAGCAACAAAGAACACATAAGGGAATCCCCATAAGGTTAAGAGCTGATCTTTCAGCAGAAACTGTGCAAGCCAGAAGGGAGTGGACATATTTAAAGTGATGAAGGAGAAAAACCTACAACCAAGATTACGCAGCAAGGATCTCATTCAGATTTGATGAAGAAATTAAAAGCTTTACAGAGAAGCAAAAGCTAACAGAATTCAGCACCACCAAACCAGCTTTACAAAAAATTCTAAAGGAACTTCTCTAGGCAGGAAACACAAGAGAAGGAAAAGACCTACAATAATAAACCCAAAACAATTAAGAAAATGGAAATAGGAACATACATATTGATAATGACCTTAAATGTAAATGGACTAAATGCTCCAACCAAAAGTCATAGACTGGCTGAATGGATACAAAAACAAGTCCCGTATATATGCTGTGTACAAGAGACCCACTTCAGACCTAGGGACACATACAGACTGAAAGTGAGCGGATGGAAAAAGATATTCCATGCAAACAGAAACCAAAAGAAAGCTGCAGTAGCAATTCTCATATCAGACAAAATAGACTTTAAAACAAAGACTATTACAAGAGACAAAGAAGGAAACTACATAATGATCAAGGGATCAAGCCAAGAAGAACATAATAATTGTAATGTTTATGCACCCAACATAGGAGCACCTCACTACATAAGGAAAATACTAACAACCATAAAAGGGGAAATCAACAGTAACACAATCATAGTAAGGGACTTTAACACCCACTTTCACCAATGGACAGATCATCCAAAATGAAAATAAATAAGGCAACATAAGCTTTAAATGATACATTAAACAAGATGGACTTAATTGATACTTATAGGACATTCCATTGAAAAACAACAGAATGCACATTCTTCTCAAGTGCTCATGGAACATTCTCCAGGATAGATCATATCTTGGTTCACAAATCAAGCCTTGGTAAATTTAAGAAAATTGAAATCATATCAAGTATCTTTTCCGACCACAACACTATGAGACTATATATCAATTACAGGAAAAAAATCTGTAAGGAATACAAACCCATGGAGGCTAAACAACACACTACTTAATAACCAAGAGATCACTGAAAAAATCAAAGAGGAAATCAAAAAATACCTAGAAAAAAATGACAATGAAAACACAATGACACAAAACCTATGGGATGCAGCAAAAGCAGTTCTAAGAGGGAAGTTTATAGCTATACAAGCCTACCTTAAGAAACAAGAAACATCTCAAATAAACAATCTAACCTTATACCTAAAGCAATTAGAGAAAGAAGAACAAATAACCCCAAAGTTAGCAGAAGGAAAGAAATCATAAAAATCAGATCAGAAATAAATGAAAAAGAAATGAAGGAAACGATAGCAAAAATCAATAAAACTAAAAGCTGGTTCTTTGAGAAGATTAAAGAAAATTGATAAACCATTAGCCAGACTCATGAAGAAAAAAAGGTAGGAGACTGAAATCAATAGAATTAGAAATGAAAAAGGAGAAGTAACAACTGACACTGCAGAAATACAAAGGATCATGAGAGATTACTACAAGCAACTCTATGCCATTAAAATGGGCAACCTGGAAGAAATGGACAAATTCTTAGAAATGTACAACTTTCTGAGACTGAAACAGGAAGAAATAGAAAATATGAACAGACCAATCACAAGCACTGAAATTGAAACTGTGATTAAAAATCTTCCAACAAACAAAAGCCCAGGACCAGATAGCTTCACAGGCAAATTCTATCAAACATTTAGAAAACAGCTAACACCTATCCTTCTCAAACTCTTCCAAAATATAGCAGAGGGAGGAATACTCCCAAACTCATTCTACGAGGCCACCATCACCCTGATACCAAAACCAGACAAAGATGTCGAAAAGAAAGAACACTACAGGCCAATATCACTGATGAACTTAGATGCAAAAATCCTCAACAACATACTAGCAAACAGAATCCAATAGCACATTAAAAGGATCATACACTATGATCAAGTGGGGTTTATTCCAGGAATGCAAGGATTCTTTAATATATGCAAATCAATCAACGTGATACACCATATTAACAAATTGAAGGAGAAAAACCGTATGATCATATCAATAGATTCAGAGAAGGCTCTCAACAAAATTCAACACACATTTATGATAAAAACCCTCCAGAAAGTAGGCATAGTGGAAACTTTCCTCAAAATAATAAAGGCCATATATGGCAAACCCACAGCCAACATCATCCTCAATGGTGAAAAACTGAAACCATTTCCACTAAGATCAGGAACAAGACAAGGTTGCCCACTCTCACCACTATTATTCAACATAGTGTTGTAAGTTTTAGCCACAGTAATCAGAGAAGAAGAAGAAATAAAAGGAATCCAAATTGGAAAAGAAGAACTATAGCTGTCACTGTCTGCCAGTGACATGATACTATACATGGAGAATCCTAAAGATGCTACCAGAAAACTATTAGAGTTAATCAATGAATTTGGTAAAGTAGCAGGATACAAAATTAATGCACAGAAATCTCTTGCATTCCTATACACTAATGATGAAAAATCTGAAAGTGAAATTAAGAAAACACTCCCATTTACAATTGCAACAAAATGAATAAAATATCTAGGAATAAACCTACGTAAGGGGAGAGAAGACCTGTATGCAGAAAATTATAAGACACTGATGAAGGAAATTAAAGATGATACAAAGATATGGAGAGATATACCATGTTCTTGTATTGGAAGAATCAACATTGTGAAAATGACTCTACTACCCAAAGCTATCTACAGATTCAATGCAATCCCTATCAAACTACTAATGGCATTTTTCACAGAACTAGAAGAAAAAAATTCACAATTTGTATGGAAACACAAAAGACCCCGAATAGCCAAAGTAATCTTCAGAAAGAAAAACACAGCTGGAGGAATCAGGCTCCCTGACTTCAGACTATACTGCAAATCTACAGTAATCAAGACAGTATGGTACTGGCACAAAAACAGAAATATAGATCAATGGAACAGGATAGAAAGCCCAGAAATAAACCCACGCACATATGGTTGCCTTATCTTTGATAAAGGTGGCAAGAATATACAATGGAGAAAAGACAGCCTCTTCAATAAGTGGTCTGGGAAAACTGGACAGCTACATGTAAAATAATGAAATTAGAACACTCCCTAATGCCATACACAAAAGTAAACTCAAAATGGATTAAAGACCTGAATGTAAGGCCAGACACCATCAAATTGTTAGAGGAAAACATAGGCAGAACAATCTATGACATACATCACAGCAAGATTGTTTTTGACCCACCTCCTAGAGAAATGGAAATAAAAACAAAAATAAACAAATTGGGACCTAATGAAACTTAAAAGCTTTTGCACAGCAAAGGAAACCTTTATGGTTTCCTCGTTTATCGAGAGCAAAAGACAACCCTCAGAATGGGAGAAAATATTTGCAAATGAAGCAACTGACAAAGAATTAATCTCCAAAACATACAAGCAACTCGTGCAGCTCAATATGAAATAAAACAAACAGCCCAATCCAGAAATGGGCAGAAGACCTAAATAGACATTTCTCCAAAGAAGATATACAGATTGCCAGGAAACACATGAAAGAATGCTCAACATCATTAATCATTAGAGAAATACAAATCAAAACTACAATGAGATATCATCTCACACCGGTCAGAATGGCCATCATCCAAAAATCCACAAAGAATAAATGCTGGAGAGGGTGTGGAGAAAAGGGAACACTCTTGCACTGTTGGTGGGAATGTAAATTGATACAGCCACTGTGGAGAACAGAATGGAGGTTCCTTAAAAAACTAAAAATAGAACTACCATACGACCCAGCAATCCCACTACTGGGCATATACCCTGAGAAAACCATAATTCAAAAAGAGTCATGTACCAAATGTTCATTGCAGTTCTATTTACAATATCCAGGACATGGAAGCAACCTAAGTGTCCATCAACAGAGGAATGAATAAAGAAGATGTGGCTCATATATACAATGGAACATTGCTCACCCATAAAAAGGAATGAAACCGAGGTATTTGTAGTTTGGTGGATGGACCTAGAGACAGTCATACAGAGTGAAGTAAGTCAGAAAGAGAAAAACAAATACCATATGCTAACACATATATATGGAATCTAAAAAAAGAAAGTATATGGTCTGAAGAACCTAGGCGCAAGACAGCAATAAAGATGCAGATGTACTAGAGAATAGAGTTGAGAATACAGGGAGGGGGAAGGGTAAGCTGGGACAAAGTGAGAGAGAGTCACGGACATATATACACTACCAAATGTAAAATAGATAGCTAGTGGGAAGCAGCCGCATAGCACAGGGAGATTAGCTCGGTGCTTTGTGACCACCTAGAGGGGTGGGATAGGGAGGGTGTGAGAGAGGGAGATGCAAGAGGGAAGAGATATAGGGACATATGTACAGGTATAACTGATTCACTTTGTTATGAAGCAGAAGCTAACACACCATTGTAAAGCAATTGTACTCTAATAAAGATGTTAAAGAAAAGAAGTATAATCTTCACAGCTTTTGTTTCATTGTGATGCATCCTATTAATGGATGCATGGGTGACTATTTGTTGATATACTGCTTTCAAAATTATTAAACAAGAAAGTACTATGTTCAAGCAGGTTTTACCATCTTCTCTAAGAGTTGGGACGATAGTCTTATCTGTAGGACATAGCAAGGTGTATCTGCACTTTCTGGACCATCTTCATTAGCTCTCTTTCCCTAAATCTGAGCTCCCATCTTCCCGTCATATGAACCATCATATGCAGAAGCAGATACTATCACAGTCCTGCTCTGAATGTGGGGGTGGACTGGTCAGCCATATCTCCATGTAGAGAAAGACAAAGTCCAGGGGCTGGATCCCTCCTGGAATGCAGATCACAGGGTTACTTCGGAACAGAGGTGAAAGCATTATTCAGGGTAGTTGATAAAAAAAAAAATCTGGAACTGAATTTTAGGTGGGTAGAAATCAGTCAGAAAGAGTATAGTTTACAAAGGTGTAAGTAAAGGGAGGATCTTATATTTGTTTTATTTATTAATGGTATTTTTTTAGGGTGGAAACAGAGGCTGAACAATAAGCAGCCTGGTGTCTTCATCAAAATTGTTTTCATCATTATCACCGCTATCATCATCATCATCATCGTCATCAATTATGTTTTCAGAAAAATAAGAAAATAGGTCAGGGTTACATTTAAACAGTCAAACAATAGGTTAAAGCAAAACTTGGTTATTAGTGTATAATCTTTATTCTGTCAGTTATTGATTGATTTTTGTTGAGATATAATTCATATAACATAAAATTTCACATAACATAAAATTCATCATTTCAAAGTGTACAATTCAGTGGTTTTTATCCTCCCATCCACACCATGCCTTAGCAATCTGATTGTTTTCTTAATATTTGGTCAAGTCTTGAAAAGTTGTAGATCTGACTCTTAGTTTATCAAGATTCACCAATCTGAGCATGTTAGTTTCTTACTGTTGGTGCAACAAATTACAACAAATTTAGTGGTTTAAAAGAATAAACATTTAGTATTTGCAGTTTGGGAAGTCTTACTAAGGTAAACTCAAAGTGTTAGCAGGGCTGCATTTCTTCTGGAGGCTTTAGGGATAATCGATTTCCTTGCCTTTTCCAATTTCTACTGGTCACTTGCATCCTTTGCTCATGGCCCCTTTCTTCATCTTCAAAATCAGAAGCATAGCATCTTCCAATCTCTCTCTTTGACTCTGTTCCTTTTACCTCCATCTTTCACTTATAAAGATCCTTATGGTTACATTTGGGGTCACCCAGATAATCTAAGTAACCTCTTCATCTCAAGATCCTTAACTTAATCACATCTACAAAGTCCCTTCTACTGTGTACAGGAACATTTATGGGTTCTGGGGATTAGAATGTGGACATATTTAGGGGAGGGTGTTGTCATTCAGCCTGCCACACTGAGATTCGTATTAATATGTTATATTACATGAATAATACTCTTGTAGTGTATTTTATGTTCAATGAGGTCCTTCACCTCTAGAAAATATTCTTGAACACTTCTCTGGATTTCGCAGCCTAAGAAATTTAAAAGCCCTCTTTAAGGTGTATGCTAAGTTACAGGGAGTTTATACTCTCCTACTCTGTGTCAATCCCATCTGAAATGAATTTCTTTTACTGATTTCCACAAAATATATCATCACATTTATTGAAAGTTTGCCTATTTTGCAAAAATTTGCAAGTTTGTGGGGATGAGCATTTATCTTATTGATCCCTTCTTTCCTTTTTTCACACTTACCTTCCCCATCTCTCTTCTTGTCCCTCTACCACTCAGATATCCTGGGATCTCTAAATTCTTCTCTGTTATTCAGAACAGGCCATTTTTTAACAACTTCAGTTATCACACTTGAAAAACTACACCAAAGCATTTCAGAGCAAGGGGCCTTCACTGAAGAAGTTTCTGTGTCTGTTGAAATGGCTGTAGCTATAGTTGACAAAGTGATGTCTCCTCCAATTATAATGCTACAACTTCCCAAGTAATTTATAAACACATCCAAAGAAAGGATTAGTTTTCTTTTCTTGTTTGTTTTTCCATTTTCATTTGCTCATCCATTCGTTTTAGTCTCTCTTTTGCACTTCCAGGCCAGGCCCACACATAACTGGGCTTAATACACAGTGCATCCACTGTAACTGTTGTTGATTGAGAAACATCCTTTAATGATGCTGTCATTATTGAAGTTTTGCAGGTTTCTTTTCCTAATTTCAAAATGCCTTTTTCATTTTAGATCACCCCAGGTAGCCGTCTCACAGCGTCCATCTATCGATTCTCCCTGCACGAGGTGAAGAAGAAACCACCAGCTAAGGTATGGCTTCCAGTACCAAGACGCACCCACTCAAAATTAAATACATGTAATACAGATAGAGTGAAACTTTAAAAATACTCTTACAATAGAACTTGAGGCAATTGATTTTGGAAATTACTAGAAGAGACCGTTCTTTTCTCTACTACAAGATCTCTTTTGTGGAAAAGAAACTATTTATACAAGTACTTGTTCGAGCTTCTACATTGCAATTTACTCCACCTAATAATTACTCTATCAACACACATTCTGTCTAAATGTCTTTAGTCACAGTCCTTCTAATGTAATCTGGGTGTTCATTGTTCTTCTGTTTGATATGCACTGGAAGCTCGCAGCATCTTATTCTAATCAGTATTTGAATGCATTGTCTGTTGAAATGAAAGTAACAATGGTTAGTAGGACAGGTGTTTCCCTTGAATGTGAAAATGTAGGGGTTAAAACCACAAATTAAACTGACTATGCACAGTCTTTGCATGTTTCAGGATTGTGGGAAACAAATTTTTTGCGAAGTGGAAATCAGGTACTAGTCAAAGTTGTAAAGATCTGTGACCTGAAAAATAAATGGCATTTGGAAATGCCTATACTCTCCATTCTGGAGAATAGGCACCAAACTGCAGTGTGTTGGTAAAATGAAATATCATTTGCCTTTATGGATGGTGATTTTGACAAAGAGAATAGGAGAACCAGAAAGAGAAAAAAGAACAATCAGAGTTTCATGCCATTTGCATCAGTGCATCAGTAAATTAACAGAAGGATTGGAAGAGCCTATGAATTGATTATTATTATTAATTAGTAGATTACTGTTCTTATAAATATTAGACACTTCTCTGCTTGTTGGCTGAAAATGCTGTAAAGATCAGTTTATGACATTTAGTTGTCAAAATAGAAAGATTTTATAATAGCTAACTGATTTGTCTCATATTGATCATATTTATCTCTTGTTTCTACATATATACTTAGTTATTATTTTTCATTGGAATTTCTAATTGATAAGGTTATGAGACATTTTTAAAATATAACATATGTGTCAATGAACTGTTAACTTCATAGTTGAGGAAATAATTGAGGCCAAAGTGATTTTCTTTTTTTTTTTGTTTGTAAAAACAGTATGGTAATTCATACCATTTATTTAACAAAATTTTTTTAGCAATTCCTTCTTTTCAGCCTTCACAAACAACTTGCTGAATAGGTAATGACTAAAGCTGAAGAATACAGATGAGCTGGCCAGACTGGGATGTGTACCTAGTTAGCTAATGTCCCAAGGAAGAACAACAGGTTCAATCTTAAAACCCCAATTTACGATGCAAGTTACTGTCACCTCAGGAGTGATAACATATGATTTTCCATCTACAAGCGTCTTAGTTCTCAGGCTGATTTGTGGTGGCTCCTTGTTTTGTTTTGTTTTGATCTAAATTGCTTAAGCAGTTTTAAGAAGATGAATGAGTGTCTGGGTTAGAATGATTCCTCTGGCTACTGACCTGCTCAAGGTTCATACAAAATCATTGTCTGTGTTTCTTCAGATCATGGGCCGTGGGTCTAATCTACACCATTAAAGCTTCACTCACATAGAATTAAGAGGTTCCAAATGAAGCCTCATTGGAGTGAATTCCTACGGTTAAGAGGCTACTAGTCTTTGTGGTCAAGAAGGTGGCACTACAGTGGGATTTCTGTCTTTCATGATGCCTTCCTTACTTCATATCTTATGCCCCCATACACACACACTGGTTAATTTTTTGACCATGGCCTTTTGTAATATATGCCTTGGTTTTAACTTCATTAACTTAGCCTAAAGCTCTTCAGCCAAGCTCACATTTGAAAAATCAAATAAATAATAAAATAAGTAGTAGTGTTTCGTACTTCATAAGACTGCCTCCATGATTCTGGGCAAATCATTTAAACCCTCCTCCTTTCTACTCACTTGATGAAAGGCCTCTGCTGGAGGAAGTCTAACTCCTCTCATTATAGGGATATAATATCTTTGTTCTTTCCTTTTAAATTTATCTTTCTTTTTGGTATCAGACAAAGAGATCTATCTGAATATATTTTGGTTGTCCCATTTGATAACTACCTGATCATTTGATCTTTTAAAAGCATAAACAGAATATAAACTTTAGAGATAAGCATACAGAATCATGTTCCACCGTCATCTTTCACTTGCTGTGACTCATGAAAAAGTAAGCTAACCTCTCTTTGCTACAGTTGCTACATGGTAGGTGGGGAACAATGATATTATCCAAAAGTTTTTCTGAGGATTGAGGGAGGTAATACATTCAAGCTCTTGGTATACTGGGTAGCACAGAGGAAGCACTCAAAAATGCTAACTGTATGATGGAATGTGAGTGGTAAATATATAGATTAATAGAATAATCATAGGGAACAAAGTGTATCTGTTTTCAAACAATTGGAATACAAGAAAATCTTCACATCAAAAGTATACTGACGATAGCTTGGAGTATGAGATTTGCAGTGCCTTGGGTTGTTATCACTATTGATTATCATTGTAAGCACAGAAAGCTGGGAGTACAGAATGTTCTGTATGTGTGGAGTTCAGTATCTGAGAAACCCAATGTGAAAGTGACGATGGATATCCTCTAGCCCGAAGATTTTTTCAGACTGGATTTTTTGTTTAGGTTTGTTTTGTTTGATTTGGTTTGCTTCCTTGTGTGGAACTTCACTATATGTGAAAGTTATACAAGGAGAGCTGATCTCTCTGGGAATGGAAGAGGTTCAGATTCTTGTCTGTTCAACTCCACCACCAGCATCATCCCTGAGTTTGCTCTGAAGACCCCCCTAATGCTTAGAGTACACAATTTAAAACAGACTGATCTACTCTAGTCCTTTAAATTTTAGGATGGAGAAACTGAAGCCAAGAATAGTGAAGTCACATGCCTCAGGTAGCACACTAAGGGAGAGAGCAGTTTGGGTATGCTGACTTTCCTCTACTGGATCATGTTGGCTCTTCTGCAGAATATATTTAAAGCTTAGGATAGCAAATATGGCTGTGAGAAGTGTGACCTTCCCTTTCTTTTTGCCAATCATATTGTTTTGGTGGTTGCGTATGTATGACAGAAGCAGTTCTCAAAGTGTGTGCACCAATCAGCAGCATTAGCATACCTTTTCTAGAAATATAAATTCCTGGACCTATCTAGCCTTCCTGAATCAAAAACTTTGGTGGTGTGGCCCAGCAATTTAAGTATTACCAAACTCTCCAGGGGATTCCGGTATTCATTAAAGCTTAAAAACCTCTGTATTAAATAATTTCTTTGGAAATTAGCTCTATCTGCAAAATAATTTTAATTGCATGGCTTACCTACCAATGGCAAAAACCACTATGAAGATATGCAAAATTCTGTAAAGAAAACGATTGAGAGGGAATAATGTAACTAAAATTCACTGATCACCTGCCATACACCATAATACCACTCTTTGATTTTTAGTAGTTATCTTATTTGATCCCTATAGCAACACTATGAAGTATATCTTATTATCTGAATTTTGATGGGAAAATTCAACTCAGAAAAACTAAATAACTTGTCTAAGATCATTCAGCTGGAAGTTGTAGAGCTAGAATTTGAACCCAGATGTCATTGACTCCAAAGCTTTAAGTCTTCCTATTGTGAATTGAAACATACTGGGTTTCACACACACCTGGCATGGACTATCTACAACTCCAGGGAAAAATTTATGCATTAGATTTTCCTTGTAATTACGAAGTGCTTTGATGTTGATTATTCTTGGTGTATATTTCTTTCTCTTGATGTTACCTGGAAATAATGACTTATCACTCTGATATAAATATGCCTTTTCTATTCTTTTTCATTCTATTGATAATTGCATCTTTTTCAATATCACACCCCAAATTTTTATATACCTGCCTATGGCAAGCTAATATATATGTATATACTAATTTTTTTCTTTAGCATTTAATATAAGAAATAAATATAGCCTCATTGCACCCTGTTTTGGGGCAACTAAAAAGTTTCTGAAATATGAATCATAACCTTAGATATTATGTAAATAAAATCACATAAGTATTATGTAAATGTAATTACATATAGAAGTAATTAGAGGGATATGCATTGCAAACTTCAGAGCTGTAATATAGGAAATTATAGGAGAGGGTAATTATATATCATGTACTCTGAAGCTTCAACATCTAGGAAGAAATTCATCAATTTTTATATCTGAAAGAGACGTTAAATATCTCATTGTGTTCTGCAGAGTGTGTGGTGAATGGGTGGTCTGATTAGAGAAATGGAGAATGAGGATGTTTTGTGAACTTGGAGGATGTTTCTATTGTGGAAGCATCTCAGTTCCAGAGCTGCTAAATTATGTATCAATTATAGGCCTTACTGATCTCTATTTGAGATTGGTTTTCAACGTCCAGGGAGAAAAATTCCCCTTGCTCACTCCACATTCTAGGTTGCTGACTGTACAAATGTCAGCCACATATTCTAGTACCTGGTAAAGTTCTGGAAGATTGAACTTGATTGGACAAGTTGTACCAATGACTGTCAGAAGGAAAATAATCTAAAGAGATAAATGCATAGAACTGTGAACTGGATGAAAATGAAAATACAACATATCAAAATCTGTGGGATTTTGACAAAACTTAAAGAAAATTTTATAGCACTAAGTGCATATTTTAGAAAATATAAAAAGTTAAATGAATGATTTCAGCTTCCACCTTAAGAAACTAATTAAAAAAAAAGAGTAAATTAAATGCAAGTTAAGCAAAAGACAGGAAATATTAAAGTTTCAACACAATCTCCCTCAATGAAATAGAAGACAGAAAAACAATTGAGAAAATTAATGAAACCAAAAGCTTATTTTTTGTACAAATAAATAAAATTGATAAACTTCTAGCCAGACTGATCTAGAATAAACATGGAATAGACACACATTACCAGTATCAAGAATGTGAGATATATATTATGAATAACTTCATACCAATAAATTTGACAGTTTAGATGAAATGGACAAATTTCTTGAAAGACACTAAGTACCAAAACTCACTATAGTGGGTTAAATAATGTCCTTCAAATCAGAATCTTTGGAGATGTAATTAGTTAAAGATGTTGAGACAAAATCTTCCTTGATTTAGGCTGGACCCTAAATCTAATGACTGGTGTCTTTACAAGAGAGGGAGAGAGATTTACACACAGAGAGACACAGGGAAGAAGGCCATGTGAAGTCTGAGGCAGAGATTAGAGAGATGCTGCCACAAGCCAAGGAACACCTGGAGCCACAGAAGTTGCAAGAGACGAGGAAGGGTCCTCTCTAGAACTCTCAGATAAAGTTTGGCTCTACTGAAATCTTGATTTCAGACTTCTGGCCACCAGAAGTATGAGAAGACAAATGGCTATTGTTTTAAGCCACCCAGTTTGTGGCAATTTTGTTACAGTAGCCCTAGGAAACTAATATTCTCACTCAACAAAAAAATAGGTAAGAGACGCTATAACTATTAAGGAAATAGAATTTGTAGTTAATAACCTTCCCACAAAATATTTCCAGGCTGAGAGAGCCTTACTTGTAAATTCCACCAAATACTTAAGGAGAAATAGTATCAATTCTATACAAATTTTTACAGAAAATTTAAGAGCTATGTTCCTCAAGTAATTATTTGAGGCCCACATTACCTTAATACCTAAACCATACAAGAACACTACTACAGACTAACATCCCTTGTGAACATAGATGCAAAACTTCTTCACAAAATTTTAGCAAATGTAATTTAAAAATATATAAAATAGATAATACATGCTATATACTTGGGGTTCATTATAGGAATGCAAGTTTGACCTAGTAGTAAACCACAGGATCATCTCAATTGAGTCAGAAAAAGCATTTTAAAAACTTCAACATATACTTCTAATAAAAACTCTTATTAAACTCAGACTAGAACAGAACTTCCTCAACCTGTTAAGGGGCAGAGATGGTGAAAGACTGAATGCTTCCCCCTAAGATTAGGAACAAGGTGATAATGCCTGCCCTCACCACTTGTATTCAACATATTGCAGAAGGTTTTAGGATATGCAGTGAGAAAAGGAAGGAAGGAAGGAGGGAAGGAAAGAAGGGATGGAGGAAGGAAGGGGGAGGGAGGGAGGGGGGAGGAAGGAAAGAAAGGAAGAAAGAAAGAACGAAAGAAAGAAGGGAAAGAAGGAAAAGAAAGAGAGAAAGAAAGATCCTAATTGGAATGAAAAAATTAAAACTCTTTATTTGTAGATGATGTGGTTGTCTATGTGGAGAATCCAATGGAAGCTACAAACAAGGTTACTAAACTTAAGTTTAGCAAAGCTGCAGGATACAATTGAAAATTGAATTTAATTTTTAGCAGACTGTTAAAACAGTATCAAAAATGTGATATGCTTAAGGATAAATCTGACGGAACATGTATAAAACTTCTATCCTGAAAGAAAAAAAAACAAAACAACAACAAAAATACATTGCTGAAAGTTTTAAATAAGTTCTAAATAAGTGGAGAGATAATCTGTATTTATAAATTAAAAGACTCTATATTGAGATTTTAATTCTCCCTAAATTTGTCTGTAGATTCAATGTAATGCCAATAACAATCCCATCGGATGTTCTTGGTAAAAGCTGATTCTAAAGTACATATGACAATACTAAGTACCTAGAATAGCCTCAAAAACATTGAAAAACAAGTGTGAACTTGGAGAAATTACACTACCTCACTTCAGGATTTATTATAATGCTGCAGGAACAAGACAGTGTGGTAGGGGCATAAAGATAGGCATATGGATCAATGGAACAGAATGGAGACCCACAGAAATAGATCCATACATTCATGAACAATTGATTTTGGACAAAAACAATTCAGTGGGGAAAAGCTAGTCTTTTCAACAAATGGTTTTGGAACAATTGGATATTCATATGCAAACATGTGAACTTGTGTTCATACCTCTTATTGTATACAAAAACTAACATAATGGGTCATAGATCTAAATTTAAAATATGAAACTATAAAACTTCTAGAAGAAAACAGGAAAAAATCATTGTGGCCTTGGTTAGGCAGTTTTCTTAAATCCACCACTGAAAGCAAGATCTATGAAAGGAACTATTCAGAAATCGGATTTCATCCCAATTAAATATTTTTCTCTTTGAAAGATGCTAAGAGAATATCTAAAAAGACACAGACTTAGAAAAAGTGTTTGCAAATCAAATATTTTATTCTAGGATATATTAAGAGCTCTCCAAATATCATTATAAGTCACACAAACCAATTATAAACAAAACAAATTTTATAGATACTTCACCAAAGAAAACATATGGGTTGGAAATAAGCATTTATCATTAACCATTAAAGAAATGTAAATTAGAACCACAAACCGTGCCACTACACACTTATTATTAGAATGTCTAAAATTAAAAACAATGATGACACTATTTGTGGACGAGGATGTGGAGCAATTGGAAATCTCATGTACTTCAAGTTAGCATGTAAAACGGCACAAGCCCGGGCTTCCCTGGTGGCGCAGTGGTTGAGAGTCCGCCTGCCGATGCAAGGGATGCGGGTTCGTGCCCTGGTCCGGGAAGATCCCACATGCCGCGGAGCCTGCGCGTCTGGAGCCTGTGCTCTGCATACGGGAGAGGCCAAAAACAGTGAGAGGCCCAAAACAGTGAGAGGCCCGCGTACCACAAAAAAAAAAAAAAAAAAAAAAAGGCATAAGCCCTTGGGAAAACATTTTGCCTATTCAAAGTTAAACACACCTCCCACTGACACAGCCATTACATTTTAGGTATTTACCCAAGAAAAATAAAAGTATATACCTCTATGAAGACTTATAGATGAATGTTTATAGCAACATTATTTGTAATACCCCCAAACTGGAAACAACCCAAATATGTATCAACAGATGAATGGATATATCAACTATTGTATGGCCATACAATAGAAACATACAATGAGAGACAATGAAAAGGAATGAACCTCTGACACATGCAGCAATGTGAAAGACTCTCATAATATGATTCAGAGATAAAGAAGCCAGATTAAAAAAAAAAGAGCACATACTGTTTGATCTACATTTATATAAAATTCTAGAAAGTGCAAACTAATTGGTAGTGACAGAAAGTGAATCAGTATTTACCTGGGGATGGGGAAAAAGGCAGGAAAAGGGAATTAAAAGGGGCAAGAGGAAATTTTGTGGTGATGGATATATTCGTTACCTTAATACTGGTGATGGTTTCAGGAGTATATACATATGTCAAGGATTATCCGGTTGTACACTTAAAGCACATAGGTTTGAAAGAACTGAAAAACAGAGATTGAGACAGAGCAAGGGTGGTAGACACAGATTTTATCCCCATTCTGCTCAAGACCTCGGACCATATTCTCCAGGCAGTGTAGAGCCCTCAAAGGCTTTAGTGGGGCAATGACATGATTTGCATTTTAGCAACATGACTGTAAGAGTGAAGGGAGAGGACTGGCAATACACATTTTTAGCACGGTAATAGAATTGCAACAAATGTTCCAAATAATCTCTGCAGGATTTCCAGTGAAATCAATTAGCATACATTTGAAAAAGTGCTGGTGGGGTTTGGGATTTATTCTGTAGCCATTAAAACAAATTGGTCCACATTGGCATACAAGCTAATACGTGGCTGAGCAATGACTTCAAACCAAGCCTAACTGATTTCAATGCCAATTTCTCTTTCTGCTACACACGCCCTCCCCCACCTGCATGCAAATCTCATTCCAAAACCTAGTGGTGATGAAGTGTCATGCAATCAAATGAGAATTTTCAGGATTTCCCTCAAATCAGAATGTGGACCAGACATTACTTAATGCCAGGGCCTAGTTCTTAATGGGAGCTGAACAGGCAGTACTTTCATACCTCTGAAGCATGCTATATCCCTTATGGGTTACATCTATACCCCTATTTTTTTATTTTATTATTATTATTATTATTTTTGTGTGTGTGGTACGCAGGCCTCTCACTGTTGTGGCCTCTCCCGCTGCGGAGCACAGACTCCGGACGCGCAGGCTCAGTGGCCATGGCTCATGGGCCCAGTTGCTCCGCGGCATGTGGGATCTTCCCGGACCGGGGCACGAACCCGTGTCCCCTGCATCGGCAGGCGGACTCTCAACCACTGTGCCACCAGGGAAGCCCCTATACCCCTATTTTGAGAGTATGAGTCACATTCCAAGGTCATCCCCCAAGCTGCACAGATTAAAAGTGATTAGAATGGCAATTCACTGTCTTGCTTAAGGTCAATGAATTCAATGGGTCTCGATGCTACATGTGGGCACAGTGCTCCATATTGGTTCAAGAACAGCATCTCTAACCTAGTCTAGATAAGATTGTTTCTCAGGAAAGCTCTAAATAAAGAGAGTAGAAAGCAAGAATGTCAAACTTCAATTAATTTGGCAAAGGAGAGGTTAAATTTTAAGATTATCAGTCTCTCTGGAAACAAGAGAGGCAGTTACCCCATTCCATTTTTTTTGGAAGTCTTTGAAGGTATTGACATTTTGACAATCTGAAGTGTCAGTCACTCATTCTGTGGCAAGTGCATAGAAACCTACATGAAATTTGCCTATTTGGTTTTTCAAAACTGTTGAACAGAAACTCTCTTTGGACATTGGCAAATAGTACTAATCAAAACTTGAATAATAGACTTGTCATTTATCCTTTTCATTATAAGTTGGGTGGGTCTGGAGACTGTACAGTTTTCACACAAAAGAATGAACAATGTGTGTTTCAGGCTTGTTACAAAGTCATTTTTCCAGGCAAGAAAGAAAATGGAATAAAATTGGGTCTAATGGATCAAGGAATTCCTCCCTAATTTGGCTAAATTTTCTTTAGTCCTAGAGAGAGGAAAATGAGATTAGTTCTCATTCTGTTATTTATTTACCCTAATGTGCATCACCATGCATTAAGCAGAACAGTAGAGATAGTGGGGACGGTTTAGACTCTGCGTTTGTGGAGCTCATAGTGGAAATTAGTAGAAGGATTAAATGCATGTCTTGGCTTTTGACAAGACTAGGTTCAAATTCTGACTTTCCCCACACTGTCTCTGATAAACTTCTTTACATTTCTAAGTCTTTTATTCTTATTTGTAATTAACTCTAGCAGTGATGCACACCTCTGAGGGTTTCAGTGAGGATCACATGACATTGTGAATCCAAACCACTTTGAACTCAGCAGTCTGTACTGTGTGTATTATCATTATACATTACATATTATCGTGGTGTTCTTGGACCTGTCATCGCAGAGCAGTGGGATTAACTGTGGATCACATAGTTTGCATGTGCTTGATAAAAAATCTCTATTATTTTCATTTTACCAATAAGGAGACTGAGAAACAGAACATTTATGAAACTTCCTTAAAACATTCGGTTAATAGTGGCAGAGTCAAGACTTAAGTCAAGTTCTTTCAGTTGTCAAAGCTGTGTTCTACTCTGCAGTACTGCTGCTTTCTAAGTTAAAATAAAAAAGAAAAGAATAACACAATAAATATTTATTAGTGAAAAATCCTTTGGTACTGTTTTATTACTAACCAAATCTGCATATTTATATCAGTATTCACATGTAAAATTGAATTGTAAAAGCAAATGTAAATTTTCTTATTGAACGACATGCTTTGTGCAAGGAATTCTCCAATGAATATGCCCTCTCTTCTCATAAGTTTTTATTTAGATGAGTTTTGGTTCAATTTTCCAGCCATGTTTATGGTGATTGCACATGCTGAACCAAAATTTAAGAGAATGTTCTGAATACAAGTATCACTTCTTAAAATTGCATGTAAAGCCGTATATATTAAGCACAAATAGTTATTATCCCTTTTATAAGTCTATGGAGCAGTATAGTTTGAGAAGACTGACTCTATTACAGGCCATATTGTACAGTGGTTAAGTGAGGTTGGATAAACCAGGCTAATGGAGGTCAGAGAGATTAGCATTCAGAGCTCCACCTCGGTTAGTCTAGCTGCATGGCCATGGGCAAGTTCATCTTTCAAGTTCAGTTTCAAGTTCAGTTTCCTCAATAGTGATAGTAATAGTGATAGAAAATAGTGCCTATGCATGGTGCTGTTTTGAGAATTAAATGAGATCATGGTGCAGATTAATTAATTAGCCCAGTGCCTGAGAAGGAGCATTGAATAAACTGGATGGGGTTGTAGGATGTGGTTGTGTAGGTCTCCACCATCAGTTCTTTTCAACTTCAAGGGAAGCATTCTTACAGATAGGAAATCCACAAGGATAGATAAATCTCGAAGATGATGTTTTGATGGAAAATGTTCCCTAGAAAGCTCTCCATTTTCAATTCTCTTTCAATTCTTCCTATTGCTATAGAGAAGTCCTCAATTAAGAGTTAGTGCACACATGAAAACACCTAGCAATCTTCATTTGTACAAAGAGGGCTTAGTGTGAAGAACTAACATATAGCTAGTATTTCTCAGCCCACAGCTACTGCAGGAGTGAGAGGTGGGATTTGAAAGGTACAGGCCTTTGGGGTACCAGAAAGCTCAAACTGAAATGTTGAATTCATTAAATTGTACAGTAGTCTGTACATTTATAGTGGAGGACAGAACTCTTCCATCAAAAGACCATATGACCCAGAGCCTAGCTATTGGTTTTTAATACTATTCTCCCATGGAAGGTACCCAACCCCTTGGATAAATGGCTGATTTTAGAGCTGAGGAATGGGATATACAAGATAAACCTAGAGTATCTCATAGTGCCAGAAACTAAGGAATTCTCAAAACAAAATGAGGAGGGTATGCCAAAAAACAGAGAAGCCAGCTGAAAGAGCTCCCAATGGCCAAAGCTGGAACAATTCGAACAACAAAATTAACAGTGTAGTATATAGACCTATACCCCTGAGTACAAAATGAGGTCCTCACCGATATAAATAATTGATAGAATGAAAAATGAAAAGGCGGGGGCGGAGGGGAGATGGGTAGATAAATCTCCATAAGAAGAATTTCAAGTAATTTATGAAATACTTGATCTTCTACTCCTTAATTATGGACTGTGCTTAGTGACTTGCTTATAAAGAGTATAGTGTGGAAGGGGGAGGAGAAATAACTTTACAGTGGGGAGTCCTGACAAGTACTCCCTCAACTTGTAGATTAAGTTTAACATCATCAGTGATAAGTCATATATTGATCGCCTGTACCCTTGGTAAGTGCTGATAATGGTACTTGACCTGTAGGGGTCTTCCTTCCCCAAACCCATAACCCCAGTCTAACCAGAAGAAAATACATCACACAAACCTAAGCTGAGGAACATTCTATAACATACCTGACCAGTAGTCTTCAAAACTGTCATGGTTATCAAGGAAAATGAGAAACTGTCACAGCCCATAGGAGCCTAAGGAGACATGACAACTTAATGTAATGTGGTGTCCTGAATGAAACAGAAAAGGGACATTAAGAAACCCTAAACCTAATAAACTATGAATAAAGTATGAAGTTTAGTTAATAAGAATGTATCGGTATTGTTTCATTGATTGGGACAAATGTGCCATATTAACATAAGATATTAACAATGGGAGAAACTAGTTGCAGGGTATACAGAAACTGTTCTATCTTTCCAACTTTTCTATAAACCTAAAACTATTCTAAAATAAAACAGATAATATGAAAGATAGTCCTACTCAACTTCTAATGCTTTCTTTTAAAATTATTCTTACTGTCCAATATGGTAGCTGTTAGCCACTTGGGCACTTGAAATGTGGCTAGTGTGAAATGAGATGTGCGTTCACTACTATATGTAAAACAGATAACCAACAAAGACCTATTGTATAGAACAGGGAACTATACTCAATATTTTTTAATAACCTCTAAAGGAAAATAATCTTAAAAAGAATATGTGTGTGTGTGTGTGTGTGTGTGTGTGTGTGTGTGTGTGTATACAGCACACCTGAAACTAACATAACATTGTAAGTCAACTATACTTCAATAAAAAATATTACAGTACATAAATAACTAAGAATAAAATGAGATGTGCTTTAAGTGTAAAATACACACCTGATTTGGAAGACTTAGTCTGTAGAGAAAAAGAATGCAAAATGCCCTTATTAATACTTTTTCTTATCTATTACATATTGAAATGATATTTTGGGTATATTGGGTTAAATAAAGTATAATATTTAATTTCATCCATTTATATTTACTTTTCTTAATGTGACTACTAAAACATTTAAAATTTATTCTGTGACACATTGTTTCTGTTGGACAGCACTATTCTAAACTATTAACAAGGGCATGTTTGGGTGTTTTAGGAGAACAGGGTATGTGTTCTTTGTGTTTACTTAAGTGTTTGTATATATGTGGATTTTCCATATCATTTTATTTTTGTTGTTACTGTAATTTTTTAATGGATGATAACCCAAGCACTTGAGGAAGAAATTCAAATGAAAATTTTCAGCCTTTGGGGCAGATTTTTACATATAGTTATTCGTTTATCTGAACAGTACCTAAGACTAGACTAGATCCTATGCAGGTTGATGGATGGTCTTGTAGTCGACCTTCTCACCTCAGATGTTGCCTGCAGGTCGCATCTGCTGTGCATTTGGGATCGCTTTGTGCCTTATTTTCCCCCAAGGATTCTGTGAGATACTGCATGATCAGTATACAGCAAAGGCAAAGTAGAGACACATTCTTTCCCCCATTTTATCTAAAACTATAGGTGCCCTTCCCATGAAAAATGTGTGACTATATCCGAAACTTACAAACCCCCATTGCCTGAAATAAATAAACGGTGCTTTACGTGAGTAAAAGAGCACTGATTTTATTCATGCTGCCTTCTGAGTGATACCTGGCAATTAAAAAAAAAAAAGGACAAACTTCCATTTTCTTCCTTTTCTACCTGGAGAAGTCTTCATTCTTCAGGACCTAGCTTCAGGCACCTCTTATTATCAAGATTTTCCTCATCCCAACTTTAAATATCTCTGTGCTCCCAGAACACTGGTTGGAAAACACTGTCCCCAACAATATTGCAACGTACTCTTGTTAGTATGGTAGTGGTATGTCTCGCTCACTCAGTTTTGAGATCCTATGTCTTTCCTATGGTAGCAAGATGTGAGAAATAATTTTTTTGACTGACCTAGGTGCCAATCCTTGCTTTAAACAAACACAAATCCAATGCAGAGTCAAATAAAGACAGGAAAACTATCAGGACAATGTAAAACAGTAGGTAGTTAACAAATGACTGACTGAATGACCACAATAATGTCATCCCTTACATATGCGTAGGTTAAGTTCCAATTACATCTCTTGCCAAATATAACTGTTCACCCTACAATATGCCTGGTTATTTGCCCTACACTCTTCCTAAATTATTGAACGATGTTATTTTGCCCTTCTAATGCTGATGACTTTATTATAAATGTTAATGGCTAGAACTCATTTTGGCAAAATGAGAAAATAAGAGGAGCCTTAGGCAACCTGAAGAAAAGACAGATCAGCTCAGACCTTCCTTCAGTAAATCTAAGGGGAGCACAGGCCTGGGATGGATGGTTGAAGTTACTCTGGGTAACTATACTATTTGAACTTTGTTGCACTCCTGTTATTTAGATAGCAAGAGGAGGTTGCTTTTAATAGAACTAATAGAAATAATATGTTTCTAAATTTTATAAAAATCACAATATATTATAAATTACGAACATTTATTTATCAGGAGAATAAAAAAGGAAACTCACAGTGAAAAACATGTTTGCAGTACATATATCTGACAAACCACCTGTACCCAGAATATATAAAGAACTTACCTAAATCAACAGGAAAATGTGGACAACCCAACGGAAAAGTGGGCAAAGGAATGGGTACTTCACAAAAGCGGGTATCCAAATGGCTATTGAAATATATTAAAAAATGCTCAATTTCATTAGTCACCAGGGAATGTAAATTAAAAACATAGTACTATATTACTATATACCCACCAAAATAGCTGAGATGAACAAGAGGGAAGATATCCAAGATTAGCAAGGATGTGGATGAACCAGGACTCTCCTACATTGCTGGTGGGAGTGTAATTCGATACAGCCATTTGGAAACTATTTGACATTGCATACTGAAACTGAACATATGTATAACCTTGGCAGTCCACTCCCATGTCTACTCAACAGAAAGCATACATGTTTACCAAAATCCACATATTAGAATGTTTATCACAACTCTGTTCATAACAGCCTCTAATTGGAAACTACACAAATGTCAGTCAACAGTAAAAAGGAAAAATTAGTTGTGGTATACTCACTCAATGGAATGATATAAAGCAATGAGAATTGGGTGATATAAAACTGGTACATTCACAAATATAGATGCCTCTCACAAACTTAACACTGAGGGGAAATTGAGACAAAATAGAGTATACATGGTAATAATTCATTTTACAAGAAATTCAAAGCAGGCAAACTTAATATATGTTGTTGGAATTCAGAAACGAAGTTAACCAGGGGTGAAGAGCAGAATAATGAGTGGCTGGGAGCACAAGGAGTGTCTGGGGTGCTGGTAATGTTCTGTGCCTTCATTTGAGTGCTAATTACGTGTGTGTGTTTAGTTATAAAAATGTATGACTGTACACTTGTGATATATAAGCAAATAATTCCAATTAAAACATTTACCCAAAAAAAGGCTGCAATACCAATTCTTTTCCATTTTAGGTCCAGGCTGAGGTATAGAGTATTGCATAATCCAGGGAGCACCTGTATGAAGTTGCATAAAAATAAAGTCTTTACCCAGGTGTGCTTGGGCTACTCTGTAGTTAACATTAAGGGGAGGTATTCCAGACACTGTCCTGAGAATTTGTCATGCTTTATGTCATTTAATCTGCACAACAATATCGAGAGGTAGAAATTATTGCCTACATTTTACAGAAGGGAAATTTACTCGATTTGCCTAAAGGAGCAGTCAACTCAGACTCATAAGCTTGCCAGCCTGACTTCAGAACTTGACCTGTTAGCTGTCACGCTGTAGTCTTTATTTTTTACTTTCTTTATTAAATTGAATTCCTTTCTCTACAGGAGAATATTTTAAAGGGCGAATATTGGCTGGCAGTGGCCTATGGGCCTCTCTGCACAACTTAGCCGCCCCTCAATCCGGAATTCCAAAAGGGAATTTGTGAACCACGTTACTCTGTGTGCCTAGAATACAAATTTGCTCATAACACCTATACACCCTCTGCAGAGCAGCTAGGAATGAATGCCTTGTGGGATATGTATTTAGGGAGGAGCCACTGATGAGGCTGGCAATAGGTGAGCCTCAACTTGATGAGAGGAGACTTAAATCTAGTTCCATTTTGTCAACATCAAGTTGTGTAATGCTGGACATGTTATTTGCATGTTCTGAGCCTCAGGTTTTGCAGTTGTAAAAATGGAAAAAATAATTACTTCTCTGATTCCCAAAGTGTAGTAGTATTCTCTCCTTTCCTTTTTTTTCTTTTAGTTTTGCTTCTTTTTCTTTTTTGTTTTTTTTTTTTTTTTTGTAAATACTCTGTACTATGTACTCTTTAGCCACTCATATATATGCTATGTTAGTTTTATCCTCACAGTAAACATTATCTGTTTCTATCCCCACTTTTCTAAGGGGAAATTAAGGCTTGGAGAGATTAAGTAGTTTGTTTAAGTTCATATACCTGTGTCATTTTTCCTCTATTACTTTAATGTCTCTGAGCCTCAGCTATAAAATGGAAATAATTGTAATATTTTATCTGGCGTATAGGGTGGTTTTTATCTGTTTGTCATGGTTGTACTTTTGTTTAATTTTAATATTTACTGGGGACCCACTATATGCCAGGCCATCCGCTAACCACTTTCAAATATATCATCTCATAAATCATCCTCATAACAACCCAAGATTGAAATTAAATCCATTTTACAGACAAGGAAACTAAGTCTCAAACAGACCCAGTCATTTTCTCAAACCTATCCAGCTAGAATCCAAGCCCAGTTTTATCTTACTGCATCAAATAGAATCTACTCACTAAGCTCAGGGCCCTCACATTTTATGTTTCAGAGAATAAAAATATGTTAAGGTAAAAAGTAATCATTTAAACAATAGTATAGAGGAGAAACTGAATTTTGAACAAAATTAAATGCTTTGTGACAAAAACCAATGTCATTAACTTCTTTATTTTTCTTTTTTATCATAATTTGAAATTAAACCATTCACTTCAATCACTTATTCTTTATTTATTCAAAGAAATATCAGTTAACTTCCTAATGGGACTGAGCACTAAGGAACTAGGAAGGGAAACCTACTATTCCCTCCTTAAGGACAAGCTTGGGTTAGGGGCAGAGTGAAGCTTGAACTGGTGGAAGTGGGGAGACAGCATAGAAAAGGAAATATAGTTAAAGACCATGTGGTGTGACAGGGATAAGCACTAAAGTGGAGCCCCCAAACCAGGTAGGAGGTGAATCCCCATTTGTTGATTCTTGAAGATGTTAGGAGACAGCCAAGCAGAGAAGGGAATTAGGGTGTCTAAGGGGTGGAAATAACTTATGTAAAAACTGAAAACCTGACAAATCCTGATGAGTTCTAAGACAGGCAACTGTTCCAAGTATTTGTACTGATATGATGGTGAGTGGCAAGGCAGTGGCAGAGCTATGTGTTTCGAGACCTGAAGCTTACACAAGTGAGGAACACTCCTTCAGGAAAACACACACAGTCAGGTTAACATAGTGTATATTTCTTTAGAACGAGAAAAGAAATCACACAAAAACAACTGGATCTTTGGAGATTCAAGCCCCTTTCTTCCTGAATCAGAAATGCTTATATATGTGCCACATCTTTATCCATTCGTCTATCAATGGACACCTAGGTTGCTTCCATGTCCTGCCTATTGTAAATAGAGCTGCAATGAATATTGTGGTACATGACTCTTTTTGAATGATGGATTTCTCAGAATGTATGCCCAGGAGTGGGATTGCTGGGTCATATGGTAGTTCTATTTGTAGTTTTTTAAGGAACCTCCATACTGTTCTTCACCACAAAAGCAATGAAATTGAGTTATTCATAGTGAGGTGGATGGACCTAGAGTCTGTCATATAGAGTGAAGTAAGTCAGAAAGAGAAAAATAAATTCCATATGCTAACACATATATATGGAATCTAAAAAAAAAAAAAAAAAAAGGTTCTAATGAACCTAGGGGCAGGACAGGAATAAAGACACAGATGTAGAGAATGGAGTTGAGGACAAGGTGAGGGGGAAGGGTAAGCTGGCACGAAGTGAGAGAGTGGCATGGACATATATACACTACCAAATGTAAAATAGATAGCTGGTGGGAAGCAGCTATATAGCACAGGGAGATCAGATCGGTGCTTTGTGACCACCTAGAGGGGTGGGATAGGGAGGGTGGGAGGGAGACGCAAGAGGGAGGGGATATGGGGACATATGTATGCATATAGCTGCTTCACTTTGTTATAAAGGAGAAACTAACACAACATTGTAAAGCAATTACACTCCAATAAAGATGTTAAAATAAAGACATCTACATAAAAAAATTATATGTACAGAATACGAACATTGTACTTTAATGTCTAAATGATGAGACAAGATAAAATAAGAATTATATTCCTGTTGAAAAAAAAAAAAAAGAAACGTTTATATAGCCTGACTTAACCAGAGGAACACTTAAAAGAGGTATGGAAAGGGTTTCCCTTCCATCTGGCCTTGAAGAAGTAAGCTGCCACGTACTGTGAGAGGGCCATAGAGCGAGGAGCTATGAATGGCTTCTAGGAATTCAGAGCTGACAGCCACCATAAAAATGGGGACCTCAGCCGTACAATGGCAAGATGTTGGATTTTTCCAACAACTATGTGAGCTTGGAATGGGACTTCAAGCTCCAGAAAGGAGCATAGCCTGGCTGACATCTTTGTTGTCGCTTTGTGAGACCCTGCACAAAGGACCCAGAGAAGTCATGCCTGAACTCCTGGCCCATAGAAACTTTGAAATAATAAATATATATTATTTTAAGCTGTTAGGTTTGTGATAATTTGTTATCCATCGATAGAAAACTAAATACATCGGGAAAACCAAAACAAAAAGAGTTAGGTATGCCACACTTTGAAATTCATAGCACTGTGATGATTGATGGATATGATAAAACAATTACAACCAAAAATGGCTTGACCTACAAGTCTGTGACACTTTTAATTGTCTCTGTGAGATATAATGTCAGGGCAACTGTTCTAATTTCAAATACTGGTGCCAGTTTACTGGGTTACCCTGGGTTCATCACTCTCTTCTATGGGTTTCAGTGTTCTTGTCTTCACAGTGAGAGGATGGGATAACTTGATCTCCAAGGATTTTCCAGCTCGGACACTTTTATGAAATTCTCAGATGTACTATCAGATGACAATCTCCATGAAAGTCAGTGGCCCCTCTGTATTTGTACATAGGTTCCATAAGTTTAGACACCCAGTTTTCTTTCCATTTCAAAGTGGACTGGATTGTGTATTGAAATTCCTCGCTTTCTGCAAAATATAATTGTAGATGAGCACAGATGATTCATTCTCAGAAACAGTCTATTCACTTAGATTAACCACACCTAAAACCGAAATCTTCTTGACCCAAGAGTTTTCATTTAGAACTTGCTGATTCGATAGAAAGATATCAAATTATATCCCCTGTTAATTTTAAATTAACTCAAAGTATTTAATTAACACCTCTTCAAACAGAAAAAAAAATAATAAGGATACTTTCCACTGAAGGCAGTGAAGACCACTTAAGAGATTTTTATAAATCAAATTTAAACCCCGTATCCATTCAGACTCTTGCACAATTAAGAATATTCATGGTATAGATTCATATAAAGCAATTAGCAGCTCTGGGGAATGGATGGGGTGGGAGGGATACTAAGAAAGACTTGATTAAATGTTGAAGTGAAGTGAAGCTGAGGCTTTCCATAATTGTAGAAGAGGAACCTGGTCCCTTAGGTATATTTTAAAACAAGAAGGAAAACTATAAAAACTGTGAGCTCACTACAGACCATTCAATCTGATGGTGCACATGAGAAGCCTGCTCAGATATTAGGTTCTGAGGTCTGTAATGGGGAAGAAAAAAAAAACAAAAACATGGGGCTGAGTCAGTGGGCCCAGCAGTTTTATCATTAGTTTGCTAGATGGCCCCGACTAGGTCACTTGACTTCTTTGGGCCTCATTTTCCTTTATTAACCAAAATATGTTATTTGTATTTACTCAGCATTTCCCAAAATGTATTACAAGGACTACTTGTTTGTTGGGCTCTTGATCTGTGTTAAAATACAGAGACCATTTTTAATAGTTCTGTTTTAGGAAAGTCTGGGAATCAAATGGATTTAATTTTTTTATCTTCTAGTTGTAGAATTTCTTGGAGTCTTTTCCAGGCTGATGGGTCATGTGAATCTCCCAGGTAATTACCCTATCAGCTCGTTTGATGAAAGGATCCCCTGTTCTTAGAAAATATCTGGGAACTGTGTTAGACAGAACCCATGTTGGAAAGCAGCAGATGAGGTGATCTCTAAAGACCTGGACAGCTCAACATCCTTTGACTCTTTTTTTTTTTTTTTTGCGGTACGCGGACCTCTCACTGTTGTGGCCTCTCCCGTTGCGGAGCACAGGCTCCAGACACGCAGGCTCAGCGGCCATGGCTCACGGGCCCAGCCGCTCCGTGGCATGTGTGGGATCCTCCCGGACCGGGCCACGAACCCGTGGTCCCTGCATCGGCAGGTGGACTCTCAACCACTGCGCCACCAGGGAAGCCCAACATCCTTTGACTCTTGATCATCTTGTCTGCACTTTAGCTCCAGGTACATTCACGAACCGGAAAGGATGTTAACAGACATAGCACTTTTGACAGTCATTTACTAAGTCTCCTTGATGAAGTCAGACATTTAATTAAATATTCATTAGTTTCAAACCTGAGCCTTGTTAACCATGAATTTATTTCAAGCATGTATTGAGGGACCTTCCCTTTTTACAATCTCTTTATAGTTTCAGATGTACATACTCACTTATACCCCAAAAGTTTAAATTATTAAATCAGAAAACAAATGCCTTCTAGGACATTTTGGTTCCATTGGTCCTTTCTCTGTCCTTACCTACTTCAGGTAGCCCCAAAATAGATTGCCGAGTTGAGACAGAGTTAAACTCCACACAGTAAATAGTAGCACACTATGTAGAAAGGGAAGACACTGATGCACCAGTAATAGTTGGAGGTAAAGATCAAGCTAAGAAATGAACTTTGTGACAAGAAAGGGCTTTGGAATGGAATGAGGTGGAAGTTCATCACTTAGCTTCATCACAGTACCTGTGTGATCTTGGGCAGTTTACTCAAACAAACACTTTAGGGTAGTATGACAACTTAAGTTTGTTGATTAAACATACCCGAGTCTCTTGAGATTTAAAGAGTCTCTTTTCATTTTAAAAAGTCGCCTTCACTATTTGTAAAAGTCCAGTCTTTTAGAGTCCTGTCTCTCTTTTTCCCTCCTCTACAATGGCACTGAAGTTTTTGACAAGGTTCTATAAGTAGTACTCTTCTTCACCCCTCAGTGTTTGAACCAGTTGAAAAATATAGCAAAGGAGCAAATAATGGCCAAAATACCACACTTTTTTTAATCCAAGGAAATGTACCATTATTTTAAGACATATTATTATTTTTATATATTTTAGAAAGATAAAGACACTGCTAATTAATATTTGATTATATACTTTCTTATTCTTTATAATTTCTATTTTACACGGAGAGAAAGAAACTTAGACTTAATTGATCATATATTTTTATCATGCATCAGTCTTTTGCAAACATAAAAAGGAAAATGTGGACCAACCAAATTGGTAAAGGTTTTCCTAAAGCTTCTTTTTATTCTAAGATTGATTTTTTTCACTCACATGGGTCAATTTGTGAACCTTTTACACACAATATTGCCCTATGTCCTATCAGAGGTCTTGGTGATACTGTGTTCTTAAAATAGTCCAATAAAAAATATCTGGAAAAAAAATGTCTGGAAGCCATTGCTGCTGGATTTTTAATTTGGCTTCGCTGTGAAGTAGAACTAGCCTAATTTTGACTCCTGCTTTTTTCCTAAACATATCTGATCTAACTCCTTACTATTTGTTTTCTAAGGCTTAAAAACAATCTTCAGGATTTTCTTCAGTGTTTCTGGTACCATTCAGCAAGTTTTGACATTGGCACATTTGATATTAGCAAGTGTGTAGGCAATGACCACTGTCGTGACTGCCACCTGGCCAACAGTGACCATCAAATGCTGTTGATTGTAAGATGCACTCCAGTTTCAGAAGTGTTAAAGTGCAGAAAAAAATGTGAATCTTAGAGTCACTGAAATATAGTATTGTCTTTATTACTGATAAAGTGGATTTTTTAAGAATGTGATTAATATCTATACACAAGTGATCTTTGTAATAATGAGATGAACTGACCTGTTCATACAGAAGCTCTGGTCTGGCCGTGCATGTTCAAAACGAGTAGCTCACTGCCAATAAAGGGAGGAAAGTGCAGTGATACACAAACCAGTTTCTTCTTTCAAATCAGTTAAACCACAATAAGTGTAATTGAGGGTGTGGTTAGAGTCAGGAATATTAAAATAACACAGCTCCATCAAACGTGGGAGAATATCCATCCAACAGGGATAGGGAAGAATCATTGCCCCACAATAATGGTATATGGATAGTGAGACATATTTAATATTGTTCTTGGTGGGGTGGGGGAAAGAGATCCCTGACTCTAATTTTCTGCATCCTCCTTGGTCTCTGCTATGGAGTGACTTATCTGGCCTGATGATGTGATGATCCCACTGCTGTAGTGGGAGCCTGTGAAGTCCCCCATTCCTACAGGAATCTTCATAGGTCTATCAGCATTCTGGTATCCCCATACCAGGGCATGTAAGGATGCCATTTTTCTGCACACTTCAGGCTGTGGGATTCAATAGGGCTGCCACAGCCCATATATCTAGACGCACCTCACATTGCTGTTGTTTCATGCTTTGGCCTTCTGCCATCTTGATGATGCCGGGCACAAAGCTTCTTCTAGAGACTTGAAGCCAAGAAACTTGATGTTATAAGCTATCTAAGGAAGTGGGTCTCTGTACTTCTGATATTCTCAGGTATCTGCAGACCCCATGCCCCTCTGTATATTTCCATTACTCTCTGCACCCTTATGTTCCACACTGAGAGGGAGAAAGTAAGGACACACTCTTCTTTGACCTTCTACTGTCTTTTTTCTTCCATATACTTTCCCACCATTTGAAGAGGTTAGATCTCAACCTTTTCTTCCTTTTGTGTTGGAATATCCCTCTTCCTTTGTATCCGCACTTTTCTCCAGATCTATGATGGCCAGGGAACATGATTTAAAGGTAAGGTAACAATATGATTTGTTGTTCAAATTAGGATAATTTTGAGTATTAAAGGGGGCACTATTAATTACATTGGGAAACAGGCATTAACCAGGAACAATCAAGGAAATCTTCTGAGATGAGATAAGAACAGATCTTGGTTCTGATGAAAATTTAAGACTCTTCCAAGGCCTCCAAAGTGTGGAGAGAATTTTAAGGCAGAAGAAACAACTCATGCAAATGTGTAGTATAGAATTCAGAGTGTGCAGCAATCCACAAGTAATTTTGTAAGTCAGGGGTATACTGTTTGTGCATGGGGGAGGTAATGGAAAGGGCTGGAAGAGGTAGTAAGAATAATTAACCTTTACTTATTAACACCTATTATAAACAGACCAGTGTTTCAAGCATATTGCTTATACTGTTATTAGATTTTCACAACAGCTATGAGTTAGGAACTGTGATTATCCCCATTTTACAGGTCTTGAAATGGAAGCACCAAAAGACGGAGTAACTTGTCCAAGGTCACATTTAGAACAAATAACTAAGCCAGAAATTTAAGCCAGGCAGTTTGGCCCCATATGCCATGTTCTAATCCCATGCTCTCCTGTCTCATTATTTTGAAGATGCTATAATGCCATTGGGAATCATAATTCATATTGGATGCAAATTGATAATAAAATCTAAATTATTTAGTCATATGAGATCCACGGATGGAGAAGGTCTCAGAGGTTGGTTTGTGAACAGAAATGTCATAGGGAAGAATGATAAATTCAACACAACTTAAATCCAGGCATTTGTAGTGTCCATCAGCAGGAATGCAAGGTTGTATTCTATAAAATTTGTAGTTGAACAATTTCATAAATACAGGCTTTGGAGGGTGAATGTTGAAGACTGATTTTATTTAAAATTATAATGAGGCTGGGCCCGTGTGCCAGGGCCCTGCTGAGCTTGTGCGTCTGGAGCCTGTGCTCCGTGGTGGGAGGGGCCACAACAGTGAGAGGCCCGTGTACAGCAAAAAAAAAAAAAATTATAACGACCATATTAGAAAATTTCAAATCATGAAAATATATATAAAAAAATTATATATATATATATATATATATATGTATATTCTCCTTGAAGGGCTTTTGTGTGTGTTTGTTTCTTTTTTTCATTTAAAGTAAGTTTTATTTCGATATACTTCACATACCATAAAATTCATCCTTTTTAATTAATACGATTGATAGTGTTAATATATTCACAGAACTGTGTAACCATTCCCATAATCTAAGTTTAGAATTTTTTCATTACACCAATTAGAAGCCCTACATAATTAGCATTCATTCCCCATTTCCCCTGCCGTATTCCCTGGCAAGCCCTAATCTACATTTCTGTCTATAGATTTTTCTATTCTGGACACTTCATATAAATGTAATATATGGTCTTTGGACTGACTTCTTTCATTTAGTACAGTATTTTTAAGGTTCATACATGTTCTAGCATACCTCAGTATTTCACTACTTTTTATTGTAGAATAAGATTTCACTGTATAAATTGTGCCACATTTAATTTATCCATTTATCAGTTGATGAACATTTCGGTTGTTTCCACTTTTTGGTCATTATGAATAATGCTACTGTGAATATTCATATACAAGCTTTTGTATGATTGTGTTTTTATTCCTTTTGGATATAAAACTAGGATGAAATTGCTGTGGTGACTGTGTTTAATGATTTCAGAAATTGCTAAACTGTTTTCCAAGGTAAATTTTGTGATGATTAAATAAATTAATTTAGTAAAATTCCTGAAACATTGAAGGCTCTTGATAAGTGCTAGTCACCTTTTCTTGTAACCCTGCAGAATGCTTTTACTCATAAATATCTTTATGTATCTAAGGATTAAAATGCTAATGACTAGCAAGCTCCAGCTTTCTTCTGAGGGATATATTTTTCCTTTTTCGATGCACATCAAAAAATATCCCTTCCATTGCAGTCATTTTGTTTAAAACTCAGTAATTTTGACCTTACAAAGTCGATATTGTTGAGTTTGGTAGAAAACAAGGTCCCAAGCACTGAAGCAAATCTTTTCCTGTCTCCTTTGATCTATTTTTCCTGCCTTGAAGAAATGTTCCATGTATTTGACTCCTCTATTTATATCTCAATTCACAGTTTTTACCAGATTTACATGTTCACATTCACATTTTCATTTGTAAGGTTTATACAGAACATGTCCTTTGCCTAAGTGTGCAACATAAAATACAGACTTTTTTTTTTAAACATCTTTATTGGAGTATAATTGCTTTACAATGGTGTGTTAGTTTCTGCTGTATAACAAAGTGAATCAGCTATACCTGTACATCATCCCCATATCTCCTCCCTCTTGCATCTCCCTCCCACCCTCCCTATCCCACTCCTCTAGGTGGTCACAAAGCACTGAGCTAAAATACAGGCTTAAATAAAGAATAAAATGCATTTCTTCTCTAGGAATATATGAGCCCTGAACATAAATCCAATAATCATGCTCCACTGGGAAAACATTTCCAAGTGTTTAGAAACCACATGAGGAAATGAAAAACTGAAATTTTCCCTGTAAAAAGAGCAGTGGATCACGTGTTTCAGGAAAGGTCAGAGTGAAGGTCACCCAGAAAGAGCTACAGTCAGGAAGAGAACAAGATGGTGATGCTGGGCAAGCCAAAAGAAGGGATGACTAGCAGAGGCAAGTTCTGCAGAGTGGCTAAGCAGTGGGCAGCTTGATAAATATTACTTGTTTTACCATTTAGACTGGCACAGTGAAAGTACAGAGAATAGAGTCATCAGGTTGTTGGAGATGGAAGCCTGAAGTATCCCAGGTAGAGGAGGATAACTAGGCAGGTATGTCCCGGTTCCCATTCATATATGCCATATGTCCGTGAACATAGTGTCTAATCTTTATGAATCTGTTTCCCTAACTATAAAATAGCTAAGATAATGCTTACTTTGTGGAACTGTTTTGACTGTTACTGTGATAATAATATGTAATGTATGTAGCAATATTTTTTTTATGACATAAAAGGTTCTCAAAAGATCGTAGGTATTATTCTTATTGGGGTCAACATTTTTAGTCTATATTTAAGATGGTGAGAAAGAGAAAGAGAAAAAGCGAGATAGAGACAGAGACAGAAAGGTTCAACTGTATAGTTCACTTTGACTTCTTAAGTCTTACTTAAAATCTGTCCTTTTTTATGCTGCTGAAGACACCATAGTCTCATTATGGTGTAATATCCTTTCCTTTTGACATTCTACTTAATCTCTAATCCCTAAAACAGACTCTACTTCTGCTTTCTGTCCTCAAGCTCTTTGAAAAGTAGTGGCTTTCTTTTTAATGGTTCTGTGAAACATTAGCCCAAGGAAGAGTCATTTAGCATTCGGAAGTAATACTTCTTTCTTTGAACTGTTGACCAGAGTTAGTTACATTTTTTTGTTTTTCTAAAAGAGAAATGGAATTTGTGATATTATAATATTTTGCTCTTCTACAGGATTGGCTTGACCCATATAGATTCAAATGACCACATTATTGGAAATATTACGCATATCTCATAACCGTATTCGTTATCACTAACTACTCTAAGAGATAAACTCCCAAGTCTCAAAGGCCTGACATAATAGTAGTTATTTTTCATTCACCTAGAGATCGGTCAGCAGAAAGTAGGCATAGAGGAGGGTTACTGTGCTTCAGAGACCCAGCTGATAGAGATTATGCCCCTTCAGCATTTGGCTTCAAAGATCACCCTGGATTTTGACAGTCAGCTGGCACAAAGAAAAGAGAAACATCACTCAGGAGATTTCTTATGGACTATGCCTAGAAGTGTTGTACATCTCTTCCATCCGTATTATGTGGTCAGAACCCAGACACGCTATTCTACGTAGATTCAAGGGAGCTCACAAATATACTCTGTGTCTGGCTAACAACAACTCCACACCATGAAAAGGAAGCATACATTTCTGGTGATCAGATTGCCATTGATACCACAAAACATATTTTAGATTTTAGTCTGCTGAACATCTGGTGAAGAGCTCTGTTTAGCTAGAGGTGAATGGCGCTCCTTTACTATACTGAAGTTTGCTCTGATCTTCTGAAACATTTAAAAGTGGCAGTGAGGAATTAAGCCCTGCCTTTGCTATCAAAAGACTCGGGTTTGAGTCCTAGCTCAGGTCCTTAATAGCTGAGTATCTTGATTTTCTGAGCTCTGGTTTCCTTAGCTGTGAAATTGTGAGCATGCAAAAGACCATGCCAATGTCTATATGAGATCTGGTGGTAAAATATGTAAATTAGTTTTCAGAGTATTTAGAACAAAAAAGGTACTTAATAATTGTTAGCTGTTATTTCAGTCATTATTTGCATTAATTATTTGCATTAATACCAAGAAAGTAGTGATTTGCAAAGACTGAATCATGAATAACATTCTTCATGTTCATAAGATAGCCCATGTACCTTAACATCACCTTTAAATCATTGGGGACACACTGATGAAGGGTCTGTCATAGGCCTGTTAAATATTGGTGGCCTTCCATGTTCAAGCTTATATAGATGATGGCCTATTTCTTCACTCAGCAGTAGTTTTAACTGGACTATGTTAAAACTATGTTGGCAACCAATCAAGCTAAATTATCATTGTTGCTTATGGTATCTAAGTATTACTAAATAAATTACTCAGTAAATCATCTTCAGTTTCTCTGAAAAACAAAATATCTTTGATCATGTTTCTAGTACACATGGCCTTGAAGAGTACCTCGTACATTCTCCGATATTTGTTTTATTTTTCTTATATTTAAGATCATTGGAAAGAAGCCCTCTTTACAGGATTCTTTTGTTTAATTGGCATATCCAGTCATTGCTCAATATTTGAACATAAGAAAGTATGTGAAATGTGTATTGTGACTATGTGCTAAAACTGTATCTCCCAGTAGTAGAAATAACTTCTGGAATGCATAATGGTAATTTTAACCTTTATGCTTATTTCCTAAAGAGTTAAGTTAGTAATTAATCCCTCATTATGTAAAGCATGCAAACCTATTTGGAATTTCTCCAAGCTCTATTTCAACTCCAACCTTAGGAAAATAATTTAACCTCTACTAGTCTAAGGTACTCTGTCTATAAAATGAAATTTATAATATCCACCACACAGAGAGTGAAACCATTCAGAATACTACAAGGACAAACTGGATGCTTCCTATATGTTAGTTCTATTTAAATCTAAGTCTGAAAATTCTACAGTTTGGTAATAGTATTAGAATTTTTGTCTCAGAAAGTTTTGCATTTTTCTTATGGAAAGTGGTACGTATACTCTATAAAAGCCACTAAATCTGGAATTCAAATAGAACACCCTCTAAAGGAAACCATAAATGCCTTGTTTGCTTGGTACTATTTACACATGTTTTCCAACACAGTTTACTGGGGAATGAGATGAGATAAGTGGAGATGTTTGTTATTAAATTCTGTTCCTTGCATTTTAGCTACACCAGTGAAAGCAGGTTCCTGGATTCTAAGTGCTAGAAAATAAATTATTGAAGTGTGAAAGTGGAACTGTATATTGAAAATTGCAAAACACACAGCAGCTGGCTGGTCTGCCTTATCAAAAAGCTGGTTTTGTTAGAACTTTAGTGGTTAAACCTTAAAGGTATCTCTACCTCCTATTAGAAGCAAATGCTCTAACTCTTCTTTCCTGCCTCTTTCCCCTAGAAAAAAATCACATAGCTAATATGTCGTAAATGTTAATGAATTCAGTAGCATTTCTTGCACTATCTCCTGCATTTTAATTGTTAATATAGTTTAAAGTGGTGACTATATTTCCCAAACCCTAAACTGGGACATACTGCCTGACACATGGTTTCACCCTGGGCTATAAACTGTGCCAGGAGAAATAGGCAGGCAGAGTCACAGACTAAAACCACAGCCTGTGACAACCACTAAATAGCCCTATGACATCAACTGAGCCTCTTCATTTCTTAGGCAATATGTTCATCTAGAAAATCAGGAAAATAGACATAAAATATGCAAATTTTATAAGACTTTTTTATTCACTTGTGGATGTGCAAGACATTCTGAGAGACATCAACTGTAGGAGAAATACTGGAATTTCTGTAGTATAATATGTATAATTAGAACAGTACTGAATTTCTGAGCTATTACTAAGTAAGGTGCTCTAGAACTTATATTGAGGGAAAGGAAAAGAAGAGGAGAGGCTGAAATAAAAAATGATTAAACACTTACTTGGTGTCAGCTATTGAGAAAAAGCCTGTATTTACAGTAACTAATTCAGTCCTTTTAACAATCTTATTATGAATGTTTTAGTTTTAGTTTTATGGATGGGAAACAGAAGCTCCAAAAAATTAAGTAACTTGTAAGGTCACACAAATTTTAAATGGCAGAATCAGAATTTGAGCCAGGTCATGGCCCTTTGGTAAAACCAAGTTAAACTCCTAGTACTACTCAATGTTTTTTCCAAACAATTCAGATATATCATTCCAACACTGACCAATTCTCCCATTTCCCAACACGAACTGATTGTCCTACAATTCAACTTAATTCTGACACTTACGACACAGAGTTAGTACAGACACCATCGGTTAAGGGCTCAGTCCCACAAAGCTGCCTCAACTTTAGATGTCAGCAGAAAATGAAGTTTCTAAGCTACCCACACTCTACCTGGCTGACTTCAAATTAAGGGGTTCCCACAATCCGCCCTCAGATTGGATAATTTTCTAGTATGACTCACAGAACTTAGGAAAGTGCTATTTTAACTATTACAGTTTTTTTTTTTTAATAAAGGATGCAAATCAGTCCAGCCAAATGGAAGAGATGCATAGGGCATGATCTCGTAAGAGTTGGGAGGGTGGGTTATTGTGTACAGATCTTCCAAAGCCTCTCTGGGCACACCCCTCACTCAGCACATCTATATGTTCATCAACTTGTTAGCTCCCTCAAACCTCTTTGCTTCAGAGTTTTTTATCAGAATTTTATTACATAGCCATTGTTGATTAAATCACTGACTATTGATAATTGAATTCAATCTCCAGCCCCTCTCACCTCCCCGTAGGTCAAGGAGGTTGAGCTGTTAGTTCTGACCCTATATTACGTGATTTGTATCTCTCTAACCACTCCCATGTTGAAGCTATCTAGGGTCCCACCAAGAGTCACCTCAATAACATAAACTCAGATATGGTCAAAAGGAGAAAACCATAATTTGAAAAGATACATGCACCCCAGTGTTCATTGCAGCACTATTTACAATAGCCGACATGGAAGCAACCTAAATGTCCATCAACAGATGAATGGGTAAAGAAGATGTGGTACATGTATACAATGGAATATTACTCGGTCATAAAAAAATGAAATACTGCCATTTGCAGCAATATGGATGGACCAAGAGATTATCATACTAAGTGAAGTGAGTCAGACAGAGAAAAACAAATATCATATGATATCACTTATGTGTAGAATCTAAAGAATATGATACAAATGAACTTATTTACAAAACAGAAACAGACTCACAGACTTAGAAAACAAACTTACGGTTGCCAAAGGGGAAAGGTGGGGAAGGAGGGATAAATTAGGAGCTTGGGATTAATGTATACACACTACTGTATAAAATAGATAATCAACAGGGACCTACTGTACAGCACAGGGAACTTTACTCAATATTCTCTAATAACCTATATGGGAAAAGAATCTGAAAAAGAATAGATATATGTATGTATATAACTAAATCACTTGGTTGTACACCTGAAACTAACAGAACATTGTAAATCAACTATACTCCAATATAAAATAAAAATTTTAAAAAAGGTTAGGGGCTTGTTATGAATAGTAAAAGGCACTCATCACTCATGAAATTCCAAGAAGTTTAGGAACTCTGTACCAGGAACCAGGGACAAAGACCGAAGAAATATTTTTTATTATACAACCACCCATTCTTTTTGTACGGGTCATAGTTTCCCACTAATATGTTTAAATTTATCAAGCAGGGCCTCTTGGTTCATAGAAAATAAATTATGTAAAACTAAGTTAAGGTGCTCCAAGGTTGAAATGTATCAGTCTAATACATGACCCAGTTCTTGTACCAGCAAAAACATCCATTCCTGACAAGTACCTGTGGGACCAACTTAAGGGCCATTTAGCTGCTTGAGAGAATACATATGCAATGGCTCTGTTTTTTTAGCCTATGAATTTCCATGGTGTTTAAAATTAATGCAATCATGAAAATCCAAATTATTGGCTGGAAATATCAGAACTAAGCAGGATATTAGTTGTGATAAATGACTCCTTGAACATAAAGAGGATAAAAGTCTACCACCAACCCCATGGCCATAAAGTACCCATCAGAAAGGAGACAATTTCTCTGTATGTTTAGAATGTAACAAGAACATTCTGAGCTTAGCTATCAGTTTAAACATCTAAAGAAAACTCATAGGAATCATAATTAATTAATCATATATTTTTACACTTAACATCTTTCTTTTACTGCTAGGAAAAGTATCTGCAAGTGTGAGCACTGTGTCTATATTTACCACTGTATTCCCAATAAGTAGCAGAACATCTGACACATAATAAAAACAAAATAAAGATTTGTCGAATGAGTTAGAGAGACCTAGTCTTGAATCTTGTCCTTCAATATCTAATGTGACCTTGATAATTACTTAATCTCTCCAAGCCTCACTTTCCTAAATATTTGAGTGATAGTACTAGCTTTTTATTTATTTATTTGGAGATTTTAGTGAGATACCGCATGGAGGGTACTTATCATGCAGCATGACAAATAGTATGCATTCAATAAAAGTTCTCTATGATTATTATGTTTACCAAAGTTTAAAGGACAGAGAGGGAAAAAATAGGAATAATGTTTATGATATTAGGAACTATCACCCACATTTCCATAAGCCATTCATGATGTTATTTCATGTAAGGTCCTGGATTAAAATGACTCTACTTTAATGAGTATCTTGAACTTAGTGGATATTCATGCTAATTAAATGAATGTATGAATGCATAAATAGGAATGTAGCATTAAATTTCAGCAAACAGGTGGCTGAGTATATAAAATGTGATAAAAGAACAAAATACAATCTCTGCATTAAGGCTATTACAGTATGTGGAGAAAATATCTGAATAGATTATTGCGATGATGTGTGATAAATACTGTGTTAGAAAAATCTAAGTCAATAAACACACATATACATACACACGGCCATAGGGCGAATGGCCGTGGATATAGTGAGCATGGCAGTTGACAGTTCAGAAGGCTCTTTCACATCCTTATCCTTTTTATCATTTGAGGGGAATATTATTCACCTCTTGGATCCATTTCTCAGATGCAGAAATTGAGGCTAATAGAATTACAGTGATTTGTCCAAGATTATACAGCCCCCAAATGACATGCATGCATTTAGAGATCTCATCTGGTGTCTCTGACTGGTACACAGCACTCCCCTTCATTTCAGTCCTTTAAAAACTAACAATAGTAATTTTTTCTCCTAAATGTGTATGGCTCTAATTCTATCCTACGTATATAGTTCTCATTCCATTAGTCTTTCTTCTTGAATCCATTTCATGTCTTTATGAATTTATAATTTAACAAGTCCTTTTAAGTACTCTTATAAAGTGATAAATGGGCCAGGGGAGGTTTAAATGGAAGTTACAGTGAGGATTTTGATTCTTAGAGTAATAAGACCAGGTAAGTATCATCTTTTGTAGAATGAGGACTTAGCATCAGTAAAATGGGGCTAATGGTACTTTTTTAAGAGAGCTACAGAAGGTTAAAAAAGATAAAACATATGTAAAGCCCAGAATACAGAGTCCAGTACATGCTGGGTGTGCTGTATGGGGTGGGTCTCCTCCCCTTTCCCTGTCAGGCTCTGCTACACTTGACAATCACCCACTGTCAGCTCTACAACTCCACATATGAGTTAAATGTCCATGAAAATGGCTGTAGAACTCCAAAGATAATGTTGTTTGGAAATAACATTATAGAAAACACACACATGGCAGGACTGAAGACATACTGCATTTTACTTATATAAGAAAGCTAATGGCTTCCATTATGTCTCTATCAGCCCCTCCCCCTCACTCCTAGATGGCAGTCCAGGCTGTATTACCAGGCAGAGAGTGCACAATTTTGGAGACTTTTCTAACTGTTACAAATTAGGATCCACGAGGGAAAGGCTCACTAGAAGACATCACAGGCGAGTTTATCATTTTTTCCGTTTGAAGTTGGGGCTCATATCTTCTTCTCATTACAATCATTACTTTGAAATATGATTTTTTAAACAGTAATTTTCTAGAACAAAAGGGATAATACCATATTTCAAAAGCTTTACTGTGAAATTAAACCTTTGAACTACTGTGAAAGAAATTATTCCCTCAAGGCTGCAAGGCTTAAAGGTTATTAAAAATTTAATTTTAAAGAAGGCATCCAGGAAAAACAAAGTGTATAAATGCTACGTAGAACTCAGATTGCCCAACTTAATAACTCCCATTGCTCCTTATTTTTAAATAATCTGGAAATGTGAACAAATGCACTCCATTTTTTTCAGTGGCAAATCAGTATGTCAACAGATGGCTGGCACTGCTCCTTGACATCGTTTATTTTCAGCTGGAAGCCCATCCACTGCAGTGGTTCAGCTGGTGTCTTCTGCCTGCCCCATTTAAGAGAGATGATTGCACAGTGTAGAAGTAGTATCATACAGAGGATGTGTGGAACCCAAAGAATCCCCCAAACTCCAGATATTATTGTTATAACGAGCAAGTATCTAAACTACAGTATAAGTGGTCCACACTTAAAGGACTGATGTGATTGAAAGAGTTTCCATTTTCTCATCTATAAAATGAAAATAGTTTTCTTCTTCCCATGATATGGGGACGCTATTAACATTTTCATTAAACAGACAGTGTGACCTTAAGTTGCTTACCTTCTTTGTGCCCCAGTTTTCTCATCTGTAAAATGAGGATAATAATAGTACTATCTTACCTACCTCACATAGCTGTCATGGAAATTAAATCAATTCATGCATATACAGCGCTGGTGATAGTGCCTGCATATAGTTAAACACGATGTGTTATTATTGTCATTATTAATTTTAATCCTACCATGTCCAAGTAATGTAATGCATTCTAAGGAGACAAGGGTGAATAGATAAGCCCATGCCCTTAAGGAGCTCACAAGCAAGTAGGAGAGAGAGACAAATAAGCAACAGTGATGTAAAAAAAAAAACAAGGTGCAGCACAGTAGGATGACAAATCAGAGGTGTGTTCGAGGTTTGTGATTTGGATCTGCCTGGGTGGTGACAGGGTGAGAGGGAGATGTGATAGGGAAGATTTCCCCAGGAGGTGCCTCAGGAAACACATTCTACACATAGAGGAAACACATTCTACACATAGAAGCTCATGGAGTATTACTAAAGCCTGTTTCCCTGGGATACTGTGGAAAAGCAAATTGCATAAAACCATGCTTCTCAGTTCTGACTCCAGTTGAAAGTCATCCATGAATCTACTTAAAAATACCATCCCAGATCTACTGAATCAGAATCTGCTGGTCTGAGATCTAGGTATTGGCGTGCAACCTATAGACATAATTCTGAGTCACAGGCAGGGTTGAGATCCACTAAGAAATGTATGTTGAAAGCATAACAGCAAATCTCAGAACAAACACTAGATATTGTTATTACTGCTTAATAAATACTTAAATACAATGATCTCAAAACTGCTTAATTTTTCTTTCTTTTTTTTTTGCCTGGTATCATGACCCACAAGTGGTAGAAATGGCAAACAAGAGCATTGAGGCCAAGCACAAGAAGTTGGACTTATAATAAAGCCTTTGACAAGTTAGGAAAATGACTAGACCTTGTGCTTAAAATAGATGTGATCTCTCTGTTCTTCTGTGTCTTATGGAAGAACCTATATTAGCACAAAGACCTTCATAGACCTAAAACTGGGATCTAGTTTACTCAGAAAGAACTAGATACATCTCTTTTTGACAACATTCACTTGCTGTAGTCTTGTCTCCAGAGTGTCTCATCCAGGAACATAACTTTGAACCTACAAGAAGGACAAGCTCTTCCCACTAGACTGTGCACTACTTGAGGCTAGTGATAGCAGATCTGCCATTCACGGTTGTTTCTCTCACACCTTGCAGAGTGCTTGTCGTATAGAAGGTGCTGACAAATATTGATTTAGTAAATGCTAGTTTGTTAAATGTTTCTTCCCCATGGGCCTCACTTGAGTGCTACTTGGCTCTCTATTCACTGCCTTTAGGGAAAGAGATGCTTTTTGATATTCTGAGTTGATAGCTCATTTTAAAAGGACATTTATGAGAACAAGTGACATTTTCCTAGTATGATTATAAACAATTATTTTTGTAATAAAGTACACAAATAATTCAATTTTGCTGTGTGCTTCTGCACCAGACAGGAAGTAAGGTCCGTATTTGCCCACCTGGGCTATTACCTTGAACTTCTACCACCCACATTAAGTTATTAAGACATCCTGTTTCTCCTTAAAATTCTAGGTGCTGCCCTTTCTTTCTCTTCTTATCTAGATTTCAGCAAAGCAAGCCATTTGTTATATATACATTTTAAAGAAAAATTGCAAAGACTATGCAGTATGTGTAACATGCAATTCCTTATTAGTGTGACTGTTTCTCTGCTGAATGCCTCGTACGTCACCAAAAATGAATTTTCTCATTAACCTTAAGCATGCTAGCTTGTCAAATTATGAACCAAACAAGACTGCACCCAGAAACTGAGCTGCCGTCATTGCATTTATAAGGCTTTGCCAGTTAGTCTATAAATAACACATTTTTCACACACTCAGAGTTCTGAAAAACTAAACGACTTCTGAATGTTCTTAAATACAAGAATAGAAAAAAAGACTACCCAAAGAAAGTAAAAGAAAATGATTTGTTCTTGTTAAAGGAGATGAAAATTATTTAGAGGAACAATGGATCAGATGATCATATAGATATGTAACAGAATTGGGGTCTGATCTGTGTGTATGATTTCTTGGATGTAGAAGGTGTGACTTACTAAACAAGTCACTAGGATTTTTTCTTCAGTAGAAAAGTATTATTTAGCAAATATTTATTACACCTATATGCATTATTCAGAATATCAGCAACGGAGTACAGAGATGAATAAGACAGATTACTGTCTTTATGGAATTCATACTTGATAGAGAAGTCAGATAAGTAAATATTTAGGAAAGGAATCGGAGAGGCAACAGCTGTAGCTTGCATGCCTATACAGAGGCAGAATGGTAACAGTTAAGGATAAAAAGATAGTTAAATGCCAGAAGAGAAATGACTTGTAAACTAGGATACAGTTTGACATAATTCTGAAGTTCAGGACGTGTCTAAAGAATGAAGATGACTTAGGGGGATAATGATTTGTGTTTGCTTGAATCATAGTTTTTGAGTCCTCTCCAGCATACGTTTTTGTTTTTTTTTTAAACATCTTTATTGGAGTATAATTGCTTTACAATGGTGTGTTAGTTTCTGCTTTATAACAAAGTGAATCAGGTATACATATACATATGTTCCCATATCTCTTCCCTCTTGCGTCTCCCGCCCTCCCACCCTCCCTATCCCTCCCCTCTAGGTGGTCACAAACCACCTAGCTGATCTCCCTGTGCTATGCGGCTGCTTCCCACTAGCTATCTACCTTACGTTTGGTAGTGTATATATGTCCATGCCTCTCTCTCGCTTTGTCACAGCTTACCCTTCCCCCTCCCCATATCCTCAAGTCCATTCTCTAGTAGGTCTGTGTCTTTATTCCTGTCTTACCCCTAGGATCTTCATGACATTTTTTTTTCTTAGATTCCATATATATGTGTTAGCATACGGTATTTGTTTTTCTCTTTCTGACTTACTTCACTCTGTATGACAGACTCTAGGTCCATCCACCTCACTACAAATAAGTCCATTTCGTTTCTTTTTATGGCTGAGTAATATTCCATTGTATATATGTGCCACACCTTCTTTATCCATTCATCTGTTGATGGACACTTAGGTTGCTTCCATGTCCTGGCTATTGTAAATAGAGCTGCAATGAACATTTTGGTACATGACTCTTTTTGAATTATGGTTTTCTCAGGGTATATGCCCAGTAGTGGGATTGCTTCTCCAGCATACGTTTATTTAGAGGAAGCTCTGTGGATGGCATGAGGGACCGGCAGGGAACATCGATGGCGATGCTTAGTCTCTTATCAGTTATGGAGAACAACCCATTTTTGGTTCCATCAGCCCCATCCCGTATGACAAAGACAAACATAGGTGAACATTAACAGGATCCATCTTCTTTTGAAGGCATTTTAAGAGAAAGTCTTGTGACTCAAGCATCCTACAGAGGATTCTCAAACGTCATGCCCAGCAGCTATATAAACTAATTTTTCCAAGAACTTTTTTTTCTTCTCCCTGAAAAACATTTTGTTAAATATGGTCTTCTCCATCAACTTTTTATTTCCAGTGATGTTTTACTGCCCTATGATAGTCTAATATCCTTCATATACTCAGCTGATTTACCCATCAATGTGGATCTGCAAAGAAGCACTGAAATAGGAAAGTGATATAACCAGTCTTGCAGTTTAGAGCAGTTTTTAAATGAGTTCATACCTGCAACATGTATAGAACAATGCTTGGCATACAGTGTCAATTAAGGTGAGCCATTGCTATAACACAGCTACTACTACATCACTACTAACCAGTAAGTGAAACAAGGTACAGATACACACATTCCACTCCCACCCTTAAGTGCTATAGACAAGGTCTGTCTCCTCTGCTAATGTGACCCCAGGAGAACAGAAAGCACATTTCTTGTTGATTGATTTATGCCCAGTACTTAGCATTGCTCAATAAAGTCGTGTGGAGTAAATCAAGAATGGTCTGTCTTAATCCTCGTGAAGTTCTTTTCTGAGTTGGTATAGTGGACTACTGTCAGGTCCACACCCCCTCCCCAGAGAGAAGTTGATACCCATTCAACTCAAATGCTATACTGATTCCTTTCAAGACTGCAGATTCTCATCACAAGTAGGAAATGAAAGAGAAACATCTCATTAGGGGGGGGAAGAGAGAAGTATCTTCTAATTAATTAAGAAATGATGCAACTTCTGACCCCTTTAGTGTTTTAATGGAAACATTATATCCCTTATCATTCTGTTGAGGAAAGTTGTGGGGATGAGATGAAGATTGTGGGAGCATAAGGAGGGAAAGAAGCTTAAACAAGTGGAGTCTGCAAGTGTAGACAGTACATCTGCAAAGCCTGGCAGGGAAAGGAAAGGGTGGGCATAGAATGACAGCTTCATTTCCTTGCTAGCAACCAAATATGACCCTTTGAAAATTTTATGTTCTCTTACATTTGGAATTGGTAATAATAATAAACGATAAATGACTTTCCAGGGCGTTCTTTGGTTAAAAAGTAATCGATACATACTGCGTCACAGCTAATGGTTTCACAGCTCGGTTTCTCCTATATAAAATGGGAATATAAGTAGTCTCTCTCACGTGAGGTGTTGAGACTTGAATCAAGTATTAAGGGTTCACGTATGTGAATGTTTTTCATTGATATATCTTTATTAATCACTTCACCCCAGTCCTGTGAGGGGAACACACATTATTCTCATCTTACATGGGAGAAAACATCAGCTGGGAGAAATGAATTGGCCTGCCCTGCCCACTCGGTCTCTTAACTAGAAAATGGAAGAGTTAGGCCTCTAATTCAAGGCTTTCATGAAAAACATTCCTTCTTTTGACATAAATTTTGGTAACTTTTTTTTTCAACCATAGAGATTTTTTTTTTTTTCATTTGCCAGTCTTGATAATGTACTCTTTTTCTTGTCTTGCAATGCATATTTTTAGAGCTTGTCAAGCTTTAGGCTTTAATTAAAAATGAACATATTTGGTGGTCAAACAGAAATCATCTCACCTTATAAGTTAGTGGTAATTGTTTCTGTGGGAGCATCTTCAGGTTCCAAAAACTAAAAGGCCACAGAGTTGGAAAATAGGATGCAGAGAAACATGTGCCTGCATCCATAGAGAAGTGGAAGAGCCAGGGTAAGGGGAAGATGAACAATACTGGAGGAGAAGGGACACCCCAAAATCTAGGTTTCTAGACAGCCAAATATCTGGGAAGGAGCTGAATCAAAGACACATTTCAAAAGTTACATATGAAAGGAGAGATCCAGGCCTCTCAGCATGGACAGTGAAAGGACAAAGCATAGAAATAAGCAAAGGAACTAACCGGTGCAAAAGGAATGCCTTATACATTATATTATTATTATTATGCCAGTGATGTATTATTACCCTATTAGCTAGATACTTCTCATGTTATCTTTTACTCTGTACTAGTAAGGTATTCTCCTCCTCAGATTAGCATAGCCACTTTGAGCACAGTGTCCCGCGATCCTTTATTTTTCTGGTTACTCCATTTGTCCAGACAAGTACTGAGTCAGCTATTCGTGAAAACTGGCGTTTGGCTTTATCTATAAGAGGTACTGAAAAGTATGGGTAGTTGGAGATGAACAACTTTTCTCAAATGGCATCTATTTTATGTTGTTCTGAGAGACAGCAGTGCACATCAAAGATTTGGAGATGTGCTTGTAGCCCTAACCCTGGACAGCTCTAACTTGGACACTCACAAGGTCACCCCCATGAGCACAGGAGGCAGAGAGCGCAGATAATGCCCCCAAACCTTTCCAGATCAACTCTGTAAATCCATGCCATGATTATCACAGTGTCCTGAAGGAAAACATTCCCGTAGGCCCCAGAACAGGAAAGTCTTTTCTCCTTTGACAAAGTTGAGCTGACCCGGCCTCAGGTGTGATTTTTCTAGGCTGCTAATTACAGTCTGGGGTCCCCAGTGCTTGACCAGCTGATCCTAGGGGCTGATAAGAGGGCCTGTGGTTCTGACTATTGTTTACTAGATGCTCCATGCTTGAACAAGGGTTAAAGTGGGCCTGCAGGGGTGACACTTTTCATCTTCTCCAGATTCCCCACCTCCTACTCAAATCCCTTGGCTGGGTACACATGGCAGGAAGACAGACCCTTAGGGTTTGCCCAGAGCAGCTTCATTGCAAAATGCCTCAGTTTCCCCTTACTGCAGAAAGGAAGGGGAGGAAAGCTCCCATCTGCACGGGCTTCCAGGAGCATGGCACCAAAAACATCCAGGTTCACGATAATACTTCTCCACTGGATACCTGCCACAGATGGGTATAATTTTCAAGAAGAAAGTTTAAACTGCTCTGGAAACTTCAGACTGTTAATGAGTCTAGGGAAAGGCTGCTGTCGAGTGGAGTGGAATCATGAAGCCACTGTCTCATTTGTTTGAAATCATCTTTATTATTATTAATATTTTCTCTAAGGTCTAGGATTAGTACAAAGCTCCGTCAATTTTCTCTTCCAAAAAATGCCCACTGAGGTTCCAAAGAGATGTACTAATTCCTTGCACACAATAAGCAATAGCTCTCAGATATCTTCAAATATTTATATCAGTGATGATGTCACTTGAGCAAAGTGATGTTTGTTTTAATAAATTTGATTAAGCAGATGAGTTGGTCATTCCCTGCTTGAAATCAAGCATGACTCATTATTTGGCATATTTTTATTAATTTATTATTCATCGCTACTTACTGAACACAAAAATATAATTTTTCTTTATATGCCATACTATAATATTGTCTATATTCTCAGGAATATTTCTGACATGCTATTTGTTGTGATACATCCTTCTAAACATTTTTTCCTTTGCTTTTTCTACATTCTAATCCTGATTGTGCCAATTATTAACTTGGCAACCCTGGATAGGTTAATTCACTTATTAAAATTTAAGTTCTCTCAAATTTTAAAATGGAGTATTATTTGAACAGCATGAGATAAATATACAATTTTCTTTTAATTCAACTGTATTCAATACACACTTATTGCACACCTATTTGCCAAAAACTCTGTTATTTTATTTCATTCTTATTAATCACCATATGAAGTAGGTATTATCCAGTCATACAGAGGAGGAAACTCGAACTCAGAGAGTTAATACTTAAACAATTTTCACAACCAGTGAATGACAATCAGAATTTGAACCCAAGTCCATGAGATTCCAGAGCCCGAGCTGCCTCCCCAAGAATGAGTCATTGTTTTTATAGATTATTTTATTACTCATTTCAGCTGTGGTCTTTCTTTTTTTTGCGGTACGCGGGCCTCTCACTGTTGTGGCCTCCTCCATTGCGGAGCACAGGCTCCGGACGCGCAGGCTCAGCGGCCATGGCTCACGAGCCCAGCCGCTCCGCGGCATGTGGGATCTTCCCGGAACGGGGCACGAACCCGTGTCCCCTGCATCGGCAGGCGGACTCTCGACCACTGCGCCACCGGGGAAGCCCCTGTGGTCTTTCTTTTAGTAAAATACATCTCCTGTTTTACAAAGTCATTTGCTATGGAATTAACGTCATATACTAAATGTTAAATAAGAATGTGAACAGGTAGAGGGACAGATAGATGGTGTTCAAAATCTAGGAGAGAAAATGGAAAAGACAGAAGTAAAATATAAGATGGGCAGTTTATCTGCCAGGGAAATTCATACCTAGAATATAAGCTTAGGTTGGGAACACTTGCACAATACTGAAAAATATATACTCCTATCTCAAATTTTCACTTCCTTTTTCTTTCCTTTAATAATTTGCGCTCACTCCTCAAAACGTCCTTTCATTCTTGTACAATTCTGCCTTTGCTTCAGTAAAATGTATTTTTCTCAGGAGTTCTGTGTTTTCAGCTTTCAAGCAATTAAACTACCATCAGCATCAGTCATTGCCATCCTCAGAACATGGTTCTGTGGTAGGACCACCGGTAAAGAAGGTTTAGGTAAATTCCATGAGAAATGAGGTTCTATTGATCATAATAATGATTAATAATGACTAATAATAACACTATGTTCCAAGTATTCCAGTAGTTTCCAGGAATATGAAGACAGATTTAGAAACAGATTCGTTCCTCCAAGGCACAGCATTTAAAGATGTAATATCAGTGAAAAATGGTAGTAATAGAATTCCAGTGTAGAAACACGAGTAGAGAAGCAACTACCTTGGGGATGTCACTACAGATTTACGGATGTTACAGTGACAGAAAAATTCTAGAATGGAGACCAGGAGTTTACCTCGTAGAAAAGCAGAAGCTGGGCAATGTAAACCAAGGAAACTGTGAGCAAACACAGTTCGGTATAAACAAATCCTAACATGTTTCCACCTGACACAGGAGCTAAAAGTGGGAAAATACCAAATTAGTTCTGCTCTGAGGTTTTATCTTATCCTTAAATATCAAACAAAACAACAATAACAGCAAAATTTGATTTTGGATTAGATGAAATATATGATTTATTGATATATATTAAAATATCAGTAGATTCATCCATTTATTCATTCAAGATTACCTATTGTTTGACTATTCTACCAAACACTTAACTAGGTGTTTAATGGTGAATAAAGTAGACACAATCCCTGCACTCAGAAAGTCTATTGTCTAATGGAGAAACAAGCATTAAGTACCAAAAACAAAATCAAATAAATCATCTATGGTCTCTAATGCAATAAGTAGTTTGAAAATATCTAATACAATGTGTGAAAGAGAGATGTTTCAGCCTATTTGGTGGGATTGGTGAATAAGGCCGTAAAAAATAAAATCAACCAAAGAATGAATACATACAAAAATCAGCATAGCAGAGAAAGGTAGAAACATAAGTATTTAATTTCAAAAAAAGACAGACATCTGCTTTGGCAGCAAGCTATAAGAAAATCTTTGAAACATTATATTTGGCCCAAAGTATAAACAGGACTACCCAAGTTGATTTTGCTGTTTGTTTTAAATTAACTCAGTGGCTTCGCTAAAATAACAAAGACCTAAATTATGAGTATGATATTCCTACTCATTTTCCTGTTTTACAGATATATCCGATACATGCAATTTCGCTTCTAAACATTATATTTTAAGAACATTAACAAACTAAAATATTCACAAAGAAGTACAGCCAAGACCTACAAATCATATCCTGTGTAGCAATGGGTAACAAAAGAAAAATGGTTCCAAGCCTGGAGGTGGCATAGAATAGTTGTATGTAGTAGAGCAGCCGGACATATATTATGCTCAATTCAGCCCTTCCCAGTTACTGGCTATAACCCACTGAGCAATTTATTTAATCTCTCTAAGCCTTAATTTTCTAATCTTTATTAGAGATAAAAATATAACCTATTTTGTATGATTATTGAGATGATTAAATAACACATGTAATATGTTCAAAATAATACCCTTAATATAGTAGATGTTCAACAAGTGTTAGCTGGTATATCTGATATCTACTAGTTATGACTACTCAATATGTTTTCCTAAGCTTCTAGTTATAACACTCCTCTGCCTCTTTCTTTGTGAATTCTCATGTAATTCTGTATTTCTGATGGAGCTCCCAACCAAAGTACACATCCTCTAGACCATAGAGGTAGGCATGTAACCCAAGCCTGGGTAATCATAATGTTTCATCACCCTGACCAATGATTGGTCTGGGGTGGTCGTATGAACCTAGCTGGCCATTTAGAATCCTTCCCTGGTGTTTTTACATGCTGAGCTGCAGGGAGCTTTTTTTCCTTTCAGGTTATAGTGACGTGGCTTCAGAGCTATAGGAGCCATGTGTATCTAACATGGTAGAGCCTAAGTAAATGAAGCCAACTCCCTAACAGAAGTGGGAGAGAGAGAGAGAGTCCTGGTGAGAAAAAGCGAGTCCAATCTCTTAAAGCTCCAAAGCTGCTCTGGCTTCCGCAGCCCTTCCCTCACTTTTGGGAAACATCTCTAGTGTCCTGCCAGTAAATCGCTCGTGCTGCTTAAGTTTGTTTGGATTCGGTTTCTCCTGCTTGCAATTACAATTGTTCTGACTATTACTGTTGCTATTATGGCCATTAACAAATGGTCACTAAGCATTTAGTTCTCACTGAGTATTTTTGAATGATTTGAATGAATGAATTTTTCAGATTGATGAGTCTGAACATGTTTTCTGAATTACTATATGATTTTGAAGGCTGCTATAAAGTAGATGTATTCAGAATTGAAGAAAGTACAGGATCAGAGTCTCTTGGAAGAGATGGCATAGAGGAAATAGTCAAGTCTTTCAAGTAAGGTAGACCGAAATTCAAATCCCGACTTTATCATTTGTTAGTTGGGTGGCTTTATTTGGGAAAAGCCCTTACTCTTTCTGAGGTAAATTTTCCCTGTAAAATAAAGAAGATAAGTACCCTCATATGATGTTATTGTAAGTATTAGCATAAACATTTAGTATCCTTGTACCTTCTTTAACCCTTAGAGTCTAGGTTCTTTGACTGTATGACCATTTTTACATAAGACACAAAATACTAATATTACAAAGCTGCATTATGTAAAAAAATGAAGTTAATGTAAAGACCATGTATTTGATTCTAATTATACTTTTATTTCAAAATTTTCTAGAGAAAATTTAATTTTATGTGTCATATTTTAAAGTTTCTTCTAAATAATGATTTTCCATGAATAGAATGCTATTTAAATGTATTTAAATATATAAACATTCTTTTGGAAAAATTTCAATCAATACCTTTGCAAGCTTTAATTATTGATTGACCACGTTGACTTTTCTGTTAATGACTCACTATCCAATGAGTCACTTCTATACCCAAATTTTTAAATGTGTTCCACTGATAAAATTTTTCTTTGTATATTTTATAATCTCATAATGAACTTGTTTGTACAGCTAGTAGTCAGGATCATGAGGCTTGGATCACAGAATCACTTCAGCCCTTGCCTCCTTTTGAATGCTATCTTTCCTGATAATCTAGGGTATTATTTCCAATAGACAGCCTCATGCTTCTAAGACATATTAGAAACTGTCTTTAACCATCATTTTCCATTACCAAGGGAGTTTGGGATAATGGAATGTGTAGTCACTTTCAATTTGTGTCAGATTTTCTGATGCTGTAGTACCACCAACATTTTATCAGCTTGTCACTAGAACAAATGAAGTTGCAAATTCCATCGACTTTTTTTCCATGAAATTTTTGAAACTGTTTATTTTTAACATGACTTCTTTCGTTTTTATTTCTATAGTGTTAGCAGGCTTGATTTTCAGCTTTCAGGGTCTCTGTCTCTTAGTGAGTATGGCATTTGGGCACAACAATTTCCCGGGGCCTTGAAGGTTTTGAGAGAAAGGATTCAGGCATAGAGAGTATATTGAAGATGAATGCAGATTGAAGCAATAAGCATGGAGCAATTTGAGGAACTACCTGGAGGCAGGAGTGGAGAATTTCTGATACATCAGGAAAGCCATTATGCTCCTGTTATGTTCAATAGCCTGGTTGGCCCAAAGGTTATGGGTGATGTATGTTTTCATTATCTCCTATGGGCTTGATGCCTCCGAAGACCCCAGATGGCTTATTCTGGCTGCAGTTCCCTTCATTTGCACTATAGCAAGGTCTGTCAGATCAAGCCAATATGTTTGCAAGGGTCAGTTTGCTTTGAGGAATATTGTTCCATGATCTCTGTAATATACTTCTGCCTGAAAATCTACAAGGCATTACCACCTGGGGAGTAAATGAAAGCTCTTCAAAAACACATTTTGATTTCCTTATAATCAACTGTCACTGTGGAAGTAGTAACAGCAACAAAACAGCATCAGCAACATTAGTTATCATTTACTGAACATGCATTATGTACCAGCCATGCCTTACATATACTATTTTATGATATCGTTTTTACCATATCCTGGTAAGCCAGGTATCATGATTTCTATTTTATACAGTATATGAAAAAAACAAGATCACACTGAGAGATTAAGTAACCTGTCCAAAACCAGATCCCTAGGTGTGTTAGAGGCAGCATTCAAACTCTGGTCTGCCTGACTCCAGGAAATCCCAAACAACTGCAAATCATCTTTAAAAGTCCAACATGTAGGAATCCATGGTCTAGATGGGGAGAAAAAATATATGTAAAGAATACTTATTATACAATAATGTTTTTCATTAAAAAAAACATGTGCATTTCCAAGGCAAGAGAAGCAGTATGCACTAAGACCTATTTATACCTATCTTTGGGGGAAGTAATTAAATCTACAGAGGAGAGGTCAGAAAATCCATAGAGAAGAGGTAATTTATCTGTGGAAGCACAATGCTACAAGAAGTGGGACCACTGTTTAAGCAGAGGCTCAGAGTGAGCCTCGAAAACACACAGTGTGTTAGGGAACCGTTAAAAAGTCAAGGGTGGCGTAAAAATGGAAACGTTCCAGTGTCTAAACCTGTCTGTATAAGCCTAAGAAAAAATAAAGGTGTGGAAACACCAGGCTGTGGCTATAAGAGGGAGATGGAACAGGAGAGACTGAAGGGCTTTTTACTTAATCTAAATTGAAGATTGTGAAAATGTAGTGAATTTATGAGAGACTTTTATTTTTAAAATAAAATGCGAAGACATACCTGTCTTACCCAACACCTGGGATCATTGTAACACTGAGACAAGCTTATACAGATGAAACAGTTATTAGAATAAGCACCTTGACTTAGATGTGACTGTCTTTTCTATCATCCTGAAATTTTATTTAAACTCCTTTATTCAAAAGAAAATTAGTTAAAAGAAACCAAGCTGCTTATGTACTAATATTCCACATGGAGTAAAAATGAGGCAAAGGAAACCCCAGTATCTGGTGCAGATTATCTACATAAAAGCCCTCTCCAAACATTAAGTAGTGGAGTCAATTTTGCTGAGCTTTCGAATGCAAATATCCTGGTATTTAATAAGTAGCTGGAATGTCCTTTAGACTAATCCAATAGTAAGTTTGATCTTCCTCTGAAAAAGCAAGTATTCCTTCACTTAAAATGACCTTGTGTCATATGTGTCAAAAGGTTGATCTAATACAATGGGACTTTATCCCATCAATTTGTCTTAGAATGCTGTGCATTTGTTTTAGAATAAGGATTGCTCTTTCATTACATAGGCTATTATTTGCTTTGTCAAATCCCTCTTGGCCTTGAGTACACTGTAGAAAAAGGGATTCTTTAAGAATGCTGATAAGGATGTTCTACTAAATATTACCCTTTATAAATCTTTGAGGAAGTTCAGGAGTTGGCATAGCACTATAAGGATTTACATAAGCAGATGTACAAATCTGGGTAAATGAGGACACATCTGGGATGTATATGGCTCTACCCTGTCAAGGACCTGTGCTATATAATGCTGATATATTTGTTTTATTTTGGTAATGCAACCATAAATGCATGCTCCTTTGATGTTTTTAACACCTCAATTTGCATTTAGCTAATATACAATAAACTGTACCTATGTAAAGTGTGTAATGTGGTAGTTTTGACATAGATATATACCCATGAAACCATTGCTACAATCAAGATTCTGAACGCGTCCATCACCCCCCAGAGTTCCCTGTTGTCCCTTTGTCATCTCTTCTTTCCATCCTTTGGTGCTCCCTCCTCACAACTGCTGATCTGCTTTGACATAAATATTTTGCATTTTCTATAATTTTAGATAAAGAGAATCATATAGCCTGTTGTCTGCCTTACTTCACTCACCATAATTATTGGAAGATTCGTTTGTATTTGTCACATACCTCAGTAGTTTATTCCTTTTTATTTCTGGAGTAGTTATTGCCTCGTCTGGATATATCACAGCTTGTTATCTATTCTCCTTTTGGTAGGCATAGGTCCCTCAAACTTAATTTACCTTTCATGACCTTTTGTCTCATGTCTCTGATAATTAATACATTTTTTGTAAAAAAAAGAAAAAAAGTATTTCAAAACCTAAGTTCTCTCGTCTCTTAATCATAGAGAGGAAAGCAGTACCTTAAGAATACCTAGTGGTAGAATTACTATATTTATGACAATAATGCTACTGGCATTTCTTTTTTATTGCACTTTGCTTTATTGCACTTTGCAGAAATTGCCTGTTTTACAGATTGAAAACATGTGGCAACCCTGCTTAAGGCAAGTCTTTCCAATAGCATTTGCTCACTTCATGTCTCTGTGTCACATTTTAATAATTTTCACAATATTCTAAGCTTTTCATTGCTATCATATGTGTTATGGCGATCTGTGGTCAGTAATCTTTGATGTTACTATTGTAATTGATTTTTGTTTTGTTTTATTTTGCATTTTTTAATTAAGGTATGTACGTTGTATTTAGGCATAATGCTATTGCACACTTAATAGACTACAGCATAAACATAACTTTTATGCTCTGGGAAGCCAGTAAATTCATGTGGCTCACTTCATTGCGATATTTGCTTTATTGTGGTAGTCTGGAACCAAACCCACAGTATCTCCGAGCTATGCCTGTTATATGCCGATGACACGTGTAGCACCAGATGAAGTTTGTTGTTACTTTTTTTTTTTTTTTTTTTTTTTTTTGCTGTACGCGGGCCTCTCACTGTTGTGGCCTCCCCCGTTGTGGAGCACAGGCTCCGGACGAGCAGGCTCAACGGCCATGGCTCACAGGCCCAGCCGCTCCGCGGCATGTGGGATCTTCCCGGACCGGGGCACGAACCCGTGTCCCCTGCATCGGCAGGCGGACTCTCAACTACTGCGCCACCAGGGAAGCCCTGTTGTTACTTTTTAAGCTGGACATAACTTAATTAATAATGTGGGCTTGTTCCCTGCTTCCACCTCACAATTTTATTTTTAATTATTTCACAAAGCAATTCATGGATTATGAAGATGTGACTAAGAACTAATATGACTGAATTTAAATCATTCATTTAATATATTTTGAGAGCCTCCTGCATGTCAGGCATAGGACTAGGAATAGGGATTCAAAAATGAAAAAAGACACAATACTTGTGCTTTCATATCCAAATGTGAATTTATTGTAAGCTAATAGGAAGATTAAGCGTCTTCACAGGGCCTTGGAAGGGCCTGGCTTTAGCAGTTGGGTCATGTGGTTGCATATTTTGTCAAATTTGCAAAACTAATATATTTTAAGTTCATTGATAATAACCTGCGTCCCTTTACACTCTAGGTTTCGTACTACACACCTTTTCCCAAGAAGAGTGGCACTGAAGTTGACAGGGACATTTTGGAGATCCAGTTAAGGGAAATGGGTGTCAGAGAGAGAGAGGGAGATATGAAAGGGAGAGAGAGAGAGAAGATACGTACATACATACTACATATTTGGATTTAGGAGGACAGATGTATGTGGTTCACAGTCACTTCTGTGTGTATTAACCTAGGACTCGCCACTCCAGGTTGGAAATGATATCTAGAAGTCCTATTGCTCACTGTACCAATTCACTAGGCTACGTGATCTGAAGGTGCGCGTCCATTAGTGTTATCCAATAGAAATATTTCCATTAGTGCTGGCCACCGGAAGGATGTGGATGGTGAAGGAAAAACTAGGTTTGAAATGGTCAGACTGAGGAGTTTGTCTACAGGAAGGTATATAGAGGCATGTTAGGCTATTAATTAGTACAATTATCATGTTATTTTTCTATGTATGGGATATTTATAATATTTATCAACTTTTAAAATTTCCAATTGTACGTGATTTATTTTCTCATACTAAATATTCACATGTGCACCTAATTTTCCATTTGTAATTTTGAATTATTTTGATTAAAGGCCCCTTCCCCATGTATACATACTTGAGTCTCCATAAAACTAGGATTTATTACTGTTTACACATTACAGTTCAGTGGAGGAGACAGGCCAGGAAACATATAATTCCGATACAAGGTTATAAAGGCTAACTAAGAGAACCTCAAGGAGTGTATAGGACAGGTATCTAATTCTTACTTGGGCGGCTAGAATAGACTTCTTGGAGGAAGTGCTGTTAAAGCTGAGATATAGCGGATAGGTAGGGGGTGCTGGCCAAGCAAAGATGTATATGCCTGTGCATCTGAGTGTCTGTGCATCTGCATGTGGGGTTAGGGGAGAAAGACAGGAGGGTGATCAAGGGGGTTTGACTTTACCCTTTGACATACAGAGTTTTAAAATAGGTGGGTGGTTGGCACAAGATCAGATTTGCATGCATTTTACAGTTATTCCTGAGGTGCCTAAGTGAGGAAATCCCAAGACCTTAGGCAGAGACCATATTTGATTATGTGTCTTCCAAAACTGCGTTTCTTTCTTCTGAGGCAGATGTCCTTAATTCTCAAGAGGCAGTTTTCAAGGAGCAGTTTTAGAATGCAGGGGCACTTAGTGAAAGAAGACTCCTCACTACGGGAAATGGTATCTGAGATTCCATTCTAAATACCAACACAACCTAGGCCACTTACAGTTCCTTCTACATTTAGTCACTGCTAACTTAATGTTTGTTATATTGAGAGAGTCAGAAATCACAGGTCAGTGTATACATTTCCTACTATTTTATTTGCTCTGTGAGCTTGACAAATCATTTCTATCCCCTAAGCTTCAGTTTACTTATGTTTACAATGGGGATACAAATTCCTTCTTTATAGGGTGGTTTGAGAACAGGAGGATCCACTAAAATAATCTAGGATAGAAGTGCCCAGCATAAAGTAGGTGTTCAATAAGTTTCAACCTGATACACATTTTAAAAGTTCCACTATTTTATAATGAGTTACTGTCTGATGTTCTCAATGAGGCAATCTTTGGAGAATGACCCTCAGAGGATTTTTTTTTCCTAAATGTGGAATGTCTCTTTGAATTAATTTACTTAATACAAAATTGAATGATGCTTGGAATTCCATTGAAAGAGTAATTTTAACAGGTCACTGAAAGCTTATTTTATATCCTTTCTTAGAATACTCCAATATTAGTATTCTAAGATGATCCACCTCTTTTCAAAAAGATTGGGATCATAACTTCTGCAAGATGCTATTCATAGGGAGCTTCATCTTGGTGTTTTTGAGAAATTCATTGCATATGAACAGTCCATATCACCCTGATCTTCATATTGATCTGTCAAGGTCAAAAGTGAATTCCCAGAATACCCAATTTTATTTTATTTTTAAAGGTACAACAATGGAATGTGGAACGGTGGATGTGGTTTGAGATTAATATCTGTCTCACCAGCTCCTATTTCCTTGTGATAGTGTGAACTAAAAATGGTGCCTGCCATGTCAGGAAACAAAGGATGTTGCAGCTGTCAGCCACTACAGTCACCACGCCCCCTGCCATGGTGAGCCCTGAAGGGAACTCAGATACTGCAGCCACTCCCCAGACCGTGCACCCTGAGGAAACTCAGGATGAGCAGACACAGAGTAGTGGCCCCAGATAGCTGAGGTGCTTATCAAAGGAATGATTTCAGTGAGCCCAGACTCCTCTTGCATCTTCCCATACATAGGAAAGCACTAAATTCCTTAACTTGAGATATCTGCTTTTTTTTTTTTTTTTAATAGTAATCTTTTCATATTCCAACTACCTGGTCTTTGTTGCAAAAACCCCTATATATTCTGGCTCTCCCTCTTACCTCTTAGGAGCAGCCTCTAGGATGCTGTGTCCCAGGCTTAAGTCCTCAGTTTTGTCTGCTGAATAAAACATTACTCTCAACTTTCAGGTTGTGCTTTTTTTTTTTTTTCAGTCGACAATAGTCTTGCTTTAAACATTACTGCTTCAGGAATTATTTTCCTGGCCCTAAGGACAGATCCCTTTTTTATTTTTATTTATTTATTTATTTTTTTAATTTTTTTTTTTTTTTGCGATATGCGGGCCTCTCACTGTTGTGGCCTCTCCCGTTGCGGGGCACAGGCTCCGGACGCACAGGCTCAGCGGCCATGGCTCATGGGCCCAGCCGCTCCGCGGCATGTGGGATCTTCCCGGACCAGGGCACGAACCCGTGTCTCCTGCATTGGCAGGCAGACTCTCAACCACTGCGCCACCAGGGAAGCCCAGATCCCTTTTTTATATTCCCTTAGTTCCCAATGTCTTCTCACTTATTGTCTATTGTTTTGTCTTTGTTACATATTGAACATGTGTCTGTCTCTCTAATATGTAAGCTCTGAAAGTACAGGTACTGAATCTGATTTATTAAATGCTATATCCTCTTCATTTCAGGCAGTTCCTGGCATATAATGGGTATCCAGTAAATATTTATCAAGTGAATGAATGAATGATTACATGTATGAACATTTAGTTAAGAATCAAGCTCACAACCAGAAGGAAGTCATAGACTTTCTATGATAACTTTAGAAATTAAAAAAATTCTTCAAATTCTAAAACTGAGCAAGCTTTGGAAGATGTTGCAATGAAGGAAATGAAGAGAGAAATGAATAAAAAAGCAACATTTTTTTTTCAAGCTTGTGCTATTTTAAAAACAAGAAATACCATGCGTAACTTGGTTTGCTCATAAAATTTTACCATTTGGTTCACTAAATTGACAAACAGAGTTTACATAGACAACTAAATATTTACAAATTGAATTTACTTGGAGATATTTTTCATCTTTGATGCAAATTCATCCCCAAGCTGCTGACCTTAAAAAAGACAATATTCTTATCATTTTGAGGGTTGATCAGATACAGGAGAAAATTTGAGATTAGGGAGAAAAAAGTCCATGGTGCAAAAAAAAAAATAGCATTATTAAGGTGACTTCTCTGGTGCCCTTTAGTGACAGACACGGAAAGGGAAAAAAGGAACAGAGGAAGCACATTTACATTTGTTGAGCATTTATCAGGAGCAGGTCCCTGAGCTGGGTACTTTGCATGAATTATCTCATTTAATTTCCATAACAATTATTTGGGGTTGATATTACTATTCTCATTTTTCAAATGAAATACTGAAGCATGGAGATGACAGCTAACTTTTTTAAAGGATTCTTAGTTAGGACGAAGGGGAATGGAATTGTAACTAGGTGTTTCCCAGCCCCAAAGCCCAGGGTGATGGCTTTACCATGGCTCAGGAAATAAAGAAAACACAAGCACAGCAACAGCCATATCCTAAAAAAAAGGCATCTTCAAAGGCAAAAGTCATCTATCTATATTCTTTCAGGACCTAGACCAGTGCTTCCAATTAGGTGACCCATGTATGTAAAAACTTTTTCTAGTAGTTACATTTTTAAAAAGTAAAAAGAAATAGGTAACATTAATTCTAGTAATGTATTTCAACTCAATAAATATATCCAAATATCATTTCAACACATAAACAATATAAAAATTATTAATATACATTGTTTCATAGTAAATGTTTAGAATCTGATACACATTTTGTACTTGTAGCATATCTGGACTCACTACATTTCAAGTGATCAGAGCCATTGGGGTGCTGGAAACAACCTTATGGGACAGCACAGATCTGGAGAATTCTAGTTAGAACTAATGATAAACTATCCCAGACAGGGAAACTTCAGGCCTTATTCATTAAAGATATAAACATGCCCACTGTCATTTCTTCCGTACAGGGGTCATATTCTCTGTGACTCAGGACTTCATGGGAATCAATAATTTCAGTTTTAGAGTGAGCATTCCGTAAAACTCTGCTTTGCCACTTACTAGTTATGAGTCCTTGAATAAGTTACTTAATATGGTATGATCTCATACATGTTGATACATGTTGATACATTGGTGTTTCCTGCAGAATGAGCTCTGTGGGCTAACTGGAATAATTGATAACCTTTTAGATTTCCTATTAGCTCACTTACAGATGAATTTAGCACTTGGTAGCATTGAGCTCTTAAAAAAAAAAAAAGGAAGATACTGTCAACTAGAATAAAAGGAAACTATAGACCTGCCACCCACTGTGTTCCTTCTCCTTTGGTGGAAAGGATTTTTTACAGGTCCTCTCATACTTTGACCTGGTCTTAGGCTAATTGCATGAGTCATCTTACTCCATTTCCTGAAATTGCTGGAGACTCATGGAAACTTCTGGAAGTTTCCTCCTGAACAGTATGTGTCTCATGCCTACTGAAGCAGCAGCTCTGTGTTCAAAACTTAGGATAGTCTTTATAGTATCTCCCATTTCTACTTATCTGAGAAGGACCACCTATTTACTACCTCCCTCCCCAAAGCTGTTATGTTAGAATCAGGTCTTTATCCCCAAACAACTTATTCCCACTCAGAGGTGGGGTGAAGAATTCCAAATAGAATTATCTCAACAATGTTCCTTTCTTAAAGAGGCATAAAAAGCAATCAGAAAATTATCCTCGGGGGCTTCCCTGGTGGCGCAGTAGTTGAGAATCTGCCTGCCAGTGCAAGGGACACGGGTTCGAGCCCTGGTCTGGGACGATCCCACATGCCGCGGAGCAACTGGGCCTGTGAGCCACAACTACTGAGCCTGCGCGTCTGGAGCCTGCGCTCCACAACAAGAGAGGCCGCGATAGTGAGAGGCCCGTGCACCGCGATGAAGAGTGGCCCCCGCTCGCCACACCTGGAGAAAGCCCCTGCACAGAAACGAAGACCCAACGCAGCCAAAAAAATAAAAATATACATAAATAAATTTAAAAAAAAAAAAGAAAATGATCCTCAATGGGTAGTATGACAGATGCAAAACTACTGTTCTATGTATTGTAGCTATGGATCCAAAACATAGCAATATTTACATTCTGCCTTTGATTTCCCAAAGGGAAAACCAAATCAGAGTAAGATTTTCAAACACTACCTGATCTTCTCTCAAAAGTTAGTTAATAACTAAAATTTATGAAATATTCACTAAAATGTTATTAATTATAACTTTAATGATGCATTTGAATATCAATTTGGGAAAACATGGTATTTGTATATTTTATAAACAGAAACACTAACAAGTGTAGTGCGTGTTTGTGTGTATGTGTGTGCATGCAATTTATGTGCTAGTCTATTATTTTAAAAGTTTTGGCAGAAAACAAACAAGAGTCTAAATAAGCCATATAAATATGATCATTTAAAATTCATCAAATATTTTGTGACTATTTTCAGTTCTTTCTTAATCTTATGTTGTGAACACAAACGCCTTATAGTCTCTACCTTTACAGATGAGAAAGCTAAGGTCTTGAGCATTGATGTGGTTTTCTTGGTGATAAGTTTTGGGCAGGAAAAGAATGCCACTTCTCCTATATCTATCACATCTGTTGAAAAACTTATTGATGAATTAATCAACAGTTGACTTGACCAAGCACCATTTTGTAGATATTCACAAGATTTATTTTGCCAAACAAAAACGTTTTGTTCTTTGATTAGTCTGTTTCATAAATGCATATGCATTTTGAGGCTATAAACATCAGCTTTATCTCTGAAAGAGGCGGTATTTGTTGTGCTGGAAAGCATCATTTGATGTTAAGTCCTCATTCTCGAATCATGGCTCTACCACTAATTGGCTGCATCACATTGGAAACTCCCCTTAGTGTCTCTGACCCTCATTGTCCTTCTCATTCTTCATTCCCTAACTACTTTATTCCCTAACTACTTCCTGACAGGGTTGTAAAGCACAAATAAACATGGTACATGAATGTTTGCTGACAATATTCACACAACAGATAGGACACAAGGCGTCCTTAGCACTCCTTTGTTTCACTGAGCTCAGTAACTCACTGTTGCCTAGTGAGGTTAACATAGGCCTTAGAAACAGATCATCCTGGGTTAGAATTCTTGCTTTGACATTCCCTAGATCTGTGTCCTTGGGAAGGCATTTCATTTTCTAAGCCTCATTTACTTCATCTGTGAAATGGCTACTTTGACCTGACAGGATCATTGTGAGAATGATGCCTGGTGAGAAATAGGTTCCAATCCCCTGAGGTTGATTAACACGGTGACTGAAAGAAAATCTCTCTGTAAGTTACCCAAAGGCAAACTACTGTCACTTCTTCTCTTTCATTCTATTTTTTTCAAGCAGAAGCAAAGCATATCCAGCCGTCGGCTGACAGCAATAACCGACCTCAAGAGATTTAAGCATATTTCTCACTTTATGAAGTAGGCAGATTGTCCTTTGAAAGCAGAGACCAATTCACCAGGTACTGGCTTCTCAATTGACATCATGACGTTACTGCCTTTCCCAAACCATTGCTCGTTAGCATTTAGTAATAACCTTTGAGAGAATCATTACACCACCCATCATTGTGGGGGAAGGTGTATAAAATTAAAGGTATATTAGGATGGCTCAGTTGAAGGTGCAGTTGTTCTCTGGTAATTAGATCTGGCTCAGATAGTCTTTACTTGAAGGAAGGTTTGGTATTTCAGATTCTAGCCAAGGTAATTAGTTCTCAGTACACCAAATAGCCATGATTATAAAAAGATCTTCTCTAAAATGTGGTCCAACAACATGAGGCCTACAGAGTTTGTATGAACTCCTAAAAGGGGAAGAACAAAGCTATTAATAGTCTAGCTTCAACTCATCCACAGGTACCTGTGTCACCATCCCTAAAGAAAATAAATTATCAGAATGTTTGTAATGTTAACCACCTCTGGACTAGTAAAGTATGTAAATCACTTTGATGAATGGTAGTTATTTGCTAATTTTGTCTCCTGAGCATAAAGGGTTGTGCGTTTTGGTTTGATTTTCTATGTAATCCTCAAACTTCGTATTCCAATATGAATTTTTTTTTTTTTTTTTTTGCATTACGCGGGCCTCTCACTGTTGTGGCCTTTCCCGTTGCGGAGCACAGGCTCCGGACGCACAGGCTCAGTGGCCATGGCTCACGGGCCCAGCCACTCCACGGCATGTGGGATCTTCCCGGACCGGGGCACGAACCTGCGTCCCCTGCATCAGCAGGCGGACTCTCAACCACTGAGCCACCAGGGAAGCCCTCCGATATGAATTTTAAAAGACAACTGGGAATTGATTTTTCAAATGAGAATTTAGGCTGTTACCTGGTTATTTTATACTAAATGTGCAACACCTCCTCATAAATGTATTGTTGATGATCTCCATGTTATGCTGCTGCTCAGAAAATATAACTGTTAACAGATAGAGATGTGGTATCCTAGAATGCATAGGGCTTTTTAAACACCAAGGGAGTAATCTTTATGGCATAATGACACATATTTCAAAGCGGAATTTAATTCCTGTTCACATTTATTTATTTATTGACAGACTACATGACCTAGGCCACATGACGCCTAGCCTAGCCATGTTGAAGATATGGACATAAATTAAACTGTTTATACCCACAGCATAATTTGGAAGAATCACTTATTTGATAAATATACTACACTGGGAAAAAAAAGCAACAGAGAAAGGAAACAGTGGGCTGTACAAGATGGAGTCAGGTAGGATAGAGATGGTGATGTCTTAAGTCTTGCAACATTATTTATATAAATAACTCAGAAAAATCAGAGAATTTAAAAACCAGGACCTAATCTTTCTAGTCTTATTTACCCATACACATCTAGTTTTATTAAACAACATACCACAAGCATTGTTTAGTAAGGAGGTGAGAAAGTGTACCCTTACACAGACAATGGTCCAGTTCCCCACTCCCGTGCTTTAGATATGTGTCCTTGGGCAAGTTATTTTTCTTAGCTATAGTTTTTTTTAACCTGTTCAATAGAGAAAGTGAAACACCCCTTAGGGTTGTTATAAAGATTAAATGCAGTGATTCCTATAAGAGGTAATGACAATAACAAATATTTAATAATTGTTAGCTATAATTTTCTGATGGTCGACAATTTTTATGCTTTGTATTTTATCATAAATATACTGTTTCTCCACTTTTAAATTATTGTTTATTATGTTTTGCTTGTTTGAAATGCATGTACTTCCTTATTTCTATTGAAATCCGAAGTCTTAAAATGTTACCTCCTCTTCAATGCCTTCCCGATTTCTTTCAAATGTATTTATGTAATACGGTCACTTGGGACTATGTTCCATTTTTTCTTTCCCAAAACAGTATCTATTGAGGACCAGGTAGGTCTTATTACTCAGTGTAGTGCCTCAATACAAAATACTAGTTGGAAAATGGACCCTCAATACTAATTTGTTGGAATAAATTAAGGCTTAGGCAGACAGTTACCGAGTTTTGTTCATTCAAATTTTGCACATTCTGCATTTTCATGCATTATACATCAAGACCCTCTAAACCATTTTTCTGTACCAACTTCAAACTACATCAGTTTAGGAAGAATACTTCAATCCATCCAGCAACCACCTCTGCTTGTAAAGCAATATCCATTTGTGGAAATATTTTAACATTTTATTCACTCTGCCTTTACTGTTTTTCACAAATGGATGGAACAGGTAAAAATGAAATTTCTGAGTGTGGTGAAGGTAAGCATAGGTTTCATAAACTCAATACAATTAAGGCAAGATGGAGATAATTAGGCTTGCCTCAACTTTAGTTTCTATCAGGAGCTCACTGGCCTTAAGCCTAATCAATTATGTGTTCAATTACAAAGGAAGTGGGTTAAAGTGCAAAGTGTTAGAAATATAACATTAAACAACATTCCTAAAAGATGAGCTGCCTCTTGGGATTTTGTAATTGGTTTTAGCAGATTGGGAATGGAACACCTATTAGAATCTATAAATCTTTTGTTTGACTTGTGAACATTTATCATAATATGAAAGTTGAAGATTGCCTAGTATTTTATTCCTTTTTTAAAACAACAAATTGAATTGCTGTAAATTTTAAATTGCCAATATTTAAAGGTATAAAGAATACCTTGAATCCTCAAATTTTACTCCCCCTCATATTATTATTCCAACACTGTCAGCTTTACCAATTCTATAAAGAAATTTTTAGAGTTAGTAAAATTGTTTCATAAACCATTTTCCTCTGTTCTAAGTGTATCTTCGTTATGGATAGAAAAATAAATAAAACCCAGAAAATTTAATTTAACAGAGATTATAATCCTTAACTCAAATGTCATTTGCCTTTTAAGATATATAATTATTATCAATGAATTCGGTATCTATGTATTTCTGCAGCATCATTTTTTACTAATATGCATATCCTAACGAAGAATTCTAGACAGTCTTTGGAAGGGAAGACTTTGGATTTCATTTATAAATTTTGCCATTCAAAAGCATATATTATCTAAATTTGTAAGATGGGAGATAGCTGTTTTATGGTACAGTAGTGTTTTACATATTTTAATGTGAATCACCTAGGAATCTTTTTTTTTAAGCTTTTTATTTTATATTGTAGTATAGCCGATTAACAATGTTGTGATAGTTTCAGGTACACAGCAAAGCGGATCAGCCATACATATATATGTATCCATTCTACCCCAACTTCCCCTCCCATCCACGCTGCCACATAACATTGAGCAGAGTTCTCTGTACTATACAGTAGGTCCTTGTTGGTTATCTATTTTAAATATAGCAGTGGGAATCATTTTTGAGAACAGATTCTAATTTATTAGGTCTAAGGTGAAGCCTGAGAGTCTGCATTTCTAGCAAGTTCTCAGGTGCTGTTGCTCTTGCTAGCAATGAGGTGGACTATACCTTAATAGCAACTCAATAGGGCTTCAAAAATACAGTCAGAAAATTGGCTTCAAACAATACATCTATAATTTTCTAGCTTTAGAAACTGAGATGTCACAACCATCCAATTTCCAACTCTATTGTTTTTACTCTAGTCCAAGATGCCATCATTTCTCAACTGCTGTGTAACCTCTTCATTGTTTTCTCAGCGTCTGAACTTGCCTCTCTCCAGTCCACTCACTACGTTACAATAAAAGTAATTAGCTTTATTAAAAAAATTTTTTCTATTTATTTTTTATTGAAGTACCATTGGCATAAAACATTGTATTAGTTTCAGGTGTACAACACAGCTATCCAACATTTATATACATTATGCATTGATCACCACAGTAAGTCTAATCACCTTCTGTCACCATACAAATAGTTACAATATTATTTACTATTTTCCTATGCTGTACTTTATATTCCCATAACTTATGTATTTTATAACTGGAAGTTTGTACCTCTTGATCCACTTCATCTATTTCACCCAACTTCCTACCCCTCTCCCCTCTAGAGACCACTAGGTTGTTCTCTGTATCTATAAATCTGTTTTTGTTTTGTTTTGAATGTTTGTTTGTTAGATTACACATATAAGTAAATTTTTTGAAAAATCTCCACATTATTTTCCATAGTGGCTGTACCAATTTACATTCCCACCAACAGTGCATGAGTGTTCCCTTTTCTCTACATCCTCGTCAACACTTGTTATATGTTGTCTTTTTTATGATAGCCATTCTGACAGATGTAGAGTGATATCTTATGGTTTTGATTTGCATTTCCCTGATAATTAGTGATGTTGATCACCTTTTTATATGTCTGTTCACCATCTCTATGTTTTCCTTGTAAAAATGTCTATTCAGGTCCTCTGCCCATTTTTAATTGAATTGTTTGTAGTTTTTCTTGTTTTCTGTTTTTTTTTTTCAATATAGACTTGTGTTGCCATTCAGCAGGTTGTCTTTTCTTTTTGTTGATGATTTTCTTTGGTGTGTGAAAAAACTTTCAGTTTGATGGTAGTCCATTTGTTTATTTTTGCTTTTGTCACCCTCGTCTGAGGAAACAGACCAAAAAATATCTCTAAGACAATGTCAAAGAGCCTACTGCTTATGTTTTCTTCTAGAAGTTTTATGGTTTCAGGTCTTACATGTATGTATTTAATTCATTTTAAGTTTATTTTTTATATGGTATAAAAACATGGTCCACTTTCATCCTTTTTCATGTACCTATCCAGTTTTCTCAACACCATTTATTGAAGAGACAGTCATCCCCACTGTATATTCTTAGCTCCTTTGTTATAAATTAATTCACTATTAAGTGTGGGTTTATTTCTGGACTCTATTCTGTTTCATTGATCTATTTGTCTGCTTTTGTGCCAATACTATATAGCTTTGATTACTGTAGCTTTCTACTATAGTTTGAAATCAGGGAGCATCACACCACCAGCTTTGTTTATCTTTCTTAATATTGCTATGGATGTTCATGTTTTGTTCTGGTTGCAAACAAATCTTAGAATTATTTGTTTCAGTTCTGTGAAAAATGTCACTGGTATTTGATAACATTGCATTGAATCTTTAGATTGTTTTGGTTAATATGGGCCTTTTAACAATATTAATTCTTCTTATCCATTAGCACAGTTTATCTTTCCACTTATTTGGGTCATCTTCAATTTTTTTCATCAATGTCTTATTGTTTTCAGAGTACATGACTTTTATTTCCTTTGTTAAATTTATTGCAAGGTATTTTATTCTTTTTGATGCAGTTGTCAATGGGATTGTTTTCTTAATTTCTTTTTTTTTTTTTTTTTGCGGTACATGGGCCTCTCACTGTTGTGGCTCTCCCGTTGCGGAGCACAGGCTCCGGACGCGCAGGCTCAGCGTCCATGACTCACAGGCCCAGCCGCTCCGTGGCATGTGGGATCCTCCCAGACCAGGGCATGAACCCGTGTCCCCTGAATCAGCAGGCGGACTCTCAACCACTGCACCACCAGGGAAGCCCCAATTTCATTTTTTGATAGTTCATTGTTACTGTATAAAAGCACAACCTATTTCTGTACACTAATTTTCTATTCTGAAACTTTACTGAATTTATTAATTCTAATAGTTATTTGGGGAAACTCTTTGTCTCTCCAGTTCTGAATGATAACCTTTCTGAGCAGAGTATCCTGGTTGTAAGTTTTTTTGGTTTGTGTTTTCTTTCAGCACCTTGAACATAGGTGTGCCACTTCCTTCTGGACTATAAAGTTTCTGTTGAGTAATCAGCTTACAGTTTTATGTGGTTCCCTTGTACATAACTGGTTTTTCTCTTGCTGCTTTTAAGATGCTCTCTTTCTCTTTCACTTTTGATGTTTTAATCTTAACGTATCTTGGTGTGGGTCTCTTTGGGTTCATCTTCTTTGGAATTCTTTGTGCTTCCTAGACTTGGATGTATTTTTCCTTCCTCAGGTTATGGAAGTTTTCAGCTCTTATTTCTTCAAATAGGTTTTCTGTCCCTTTTATTCTTTCTTCTCTTTTAGGGACCCATATAATGTGAATGTTAGTGAGCTTGGTATTGTTCCAGAGGTCTCTTAAACTATCTTCATTTTTAAAAATTCTTGTTTCTTTTTGCCATTCCATTTGGGTGATTTCCACTGCCCTGCCTTTCAGGTTGCTGATCCATTCTTCTGCATCCTCTAATTTGCTGTCTGCTGTTGATTGCCTCTAGTGTAGTCTTCATTTCAATTAGTATATTCTTACAATCCGACTGGTTCTTATTTTATATTTTCTGTTTCATTTTTTGTAGTTCTCACTTAGTTCATTCTTTCTTCTCCTGAGTTTGGTGAGCATCTTTATGACCATCACTTTGAACTCTTTCCAGAATAAATTGTTTATTTCCATTTTGTTTTGTCCTTTTCCTGAGTTTTTGTCTTGTTCTTTAGTTCAGAAGGTATTCCTTTGTCTCCTCATTTTGCCTAACTCTCTGTCTTTATTTGTATGTATTAGGTATTGGTTTGGCCAAAAACTTCCTTTGAGCTTTTCTGTTAGATGTTACAGAAAAACCCGAAGGAGCTTTTTGACCAATCCAACATATCAGCTATGTTTTCTGGTCTTGAAAAAATGGCCTTATGTAGAAGGTGTCCTTTTGAGCCCAGTGTGGCAATGCTCCTTAGTCCCCAGAGCCAGATGCTCCAGGGCTGTCTCCTGTGGGGGTTGCATTTGCCCTCCTGTTGTGGCTGGACCTTGATTGCTGAATGGGTGGGTCAAGTTTGCCTCCAGGCCAACTGGCTGTGAGGCCCAGCCACCACTGCTTCAGATACACTGGCACACAGGTTTGGTTCCTCTGAGGGGGACCCTCTTTGGAGGGGCACTGTTATTGGCTGGTGTCATCTGCTGTGTAGAATGGGGTGGGAGCCACTTTTTAGGGGCCAGCCAGTAGGGGCAGGTTGGGCTGGGAAGTTTCTCAGGGGAATTCTGTGTTGGGACACATGATTTTAGCTACTTTGATGGAGAGTGACAGAAATGGCATCTGCCAGCACTGGACCAGCTAGTTAAAATGGGCCACCAGCACTTCTCTCCCAGGAGAAGGTTCCACCAGACCCCTGCCTCTCTGGCACACACTCTCAAGTTAGTCCATGGATCTTCTTGTATAACTCAGACACTTTTCAAGCTGCTGCCTCTGTGCTGGGACTGGAAACTAGTGAGTTTGTGCATGAGTCCTTCAAGAGCAGTCTGTTTCCCACAGCCCTCCACCTCTCCCAGACATAAGACCTTCTGGTTTTCAAAGCCATGCATTATCATCGGGGCTCATCTGCCTGGTGCAGTTCCCCTGGGCTTGTTAGCCCAACACAGGGTTTGAACTCCTTGCTCCTCAGCAGGGACCTCTGTTGTTATTGTGATATTCCTCCTGCTGATGGGTCTCCACACTGTGGGTGTGGGTTCTGACTAGAATGCACCTCTGCCCCTCCTACCTGTCATAATGTGGCCTTTACTTTATATTTTTAATTGTGGAAAATCTGTTCTGCTAGTCATCAGGTCATTCTCAGAGATAGTTGTTCTATGTATATCTGTAGTTTGGATGTGTCAATGGGAGGAGGTGAGCTTAGAATCTTCCTACTCCACCATCTTGATTGGGACTCCAAAGTAATATTTTTTAAAAACACTAATCTCTCCTATCATCATTACCTAAAACTCCCTTAACAGCTTTCAATGGCTGTCCTCAAAGATAAAGTACCAAATTATTAATATAACCCTTTAAACACCTGGGGAGCTCCTGCCTATCTCTCTCACTTCATCTGCTTCTCCATTCCCATTGTTCATTAGGCTTTATTTACATGGGTTTTTCCTTTGGCTAAGCGTGATCCGCAGGCCAGCATAAATGTATCACATGGAGATTGGTTAGAAATACAAATTCTCAGATCCCACTACTGAAACTCTCTCCTATAGGACAGAGACTCTCCTATAAAGGCAGGAACTATCAGTTTTTTCTTTTTGTTTTTTTGTTTTTTTTTTGTGGTACGAGGGCCTCTCACTGTTGTGGCCTCTCCCCTTGCGGAGCACAGGCTCCGGACGCGCAGGCTCAGCGGCCATGGCTCACGGGCCCAGCCGCTCCGCGGCATGTGGAATCTTCCCGGACGGGGGCACGAACCCGCGTCCCCTGCATCGGCAGGCGGACTCTCAACCACTGCGCCACCAGGGAAGCCCCGAAACTATCAGTTTTGTTTCTGGTTCTCCAGCAAACAAAAGACTGTCTGGCACACTGTAAGTTCCCAATAAAAACGTTTTAAATGAATGAAAGAATAAATCATTGTAAATCCTATATTATCCATTTCTTTATTTGTAAAAGAGACAAAATACTACCTCTCTCTCAGGTTACTTCACATTCATCAATATATATAAAAGTAGAAATCAGAATGCCTACTTTAAAAGGTATTCATATTTTGAAAGCACTTTTCATTATTTTCTCAATTATGTCTAAACTATTTCTTTTTACTAAAATAGACAATTACTATTCACAACATTGTTCATTAATTCATATGAACTCACTCATATATATAATATTGAATATTTGCTAACACTATTGCTTCTGCTTGGAATATTTTCCCCTCCATCTGTAGTACTAGCTGGTGCACATTCTTATAGCCTTTACTGATTACATCTGACAGTTTTCTCCTTCTAGCTTCTGGTTTACCTTAAACTTTTCTCTTTCAAAGCACTTACAACATTGAAAAATAATAAGTGCTTTTTTTATTTCAAAAGTAACATAGGTTCATTATAGAAAAAAATTTAAAATACTTTTAAGTGAAACGAAAACCTTAGTTCCTACTGTAATCATTAGCTTTCATGATTACATAACCTTTCAAACTCTTACATATCCTTTAAATTTCAAAAATTGCTATAGTTTAGATAAATTTATCTGGCAGTTCCAAATTATGTAGGCAGGACTTTTTTTTATCATATTAGCCAGTTGATATTGTGTCTTATTAACAAATTTTCCTAAAGTATTATAAAAGAGTGTATTTGACTAAATGCATTGTGTAAGTATTTTTTTAAAGAAGTAATAAAACAACATAAGTCATTTGGATGTAAAATTTTATTGAAATTAGGTAACACAGTAAGGGCTGAGTTCTATAAGAACATTTGATCTACAGTAGATTTCCTGTGTATTCTCTGAGCCACTTTCAGCTATGCTCCCAAGGGGACATCTAACTGCACCCGGCTACTTCCTCTTGCTATTGTAGAACCAATTAAATTAATTTGTTGGAAATAACATTGTCTACTGCTCGCACTGCACACTAGATTAGATTCTCTCTGATTCTTCCTAGGTTGCACTCTGCAATGTGTATAGCATTTTTAATTTTAGTGGCGAGAACCACAGTTTTTCTTTGCTTATATAAAAAATGGATAGTGAGTACTCCCAAGAAACAGAGCTTTCTCAGAAACCTGCATTCACTTTAGGAACCTGCCACATATATTTCCTGATACTTTAGTATCGTTTAGGATAGGAAGAAATTGAAAGTATATAGAGATTATTTTTCATTAGATGTATATCTCTAACATAGAGAATTTTTCCAGAGTCTGTCAAGGAGAAGAAATTTCTATGTAGAGACAAGGTGGTACATAATGGGAAATGGAATTGTAGTTGGATGGAAGAACTTAACTGAATTTTGTGTATTGTGTGTCACAATGCCAAATTCATCAGTTCACTGAGTGAACATTTATCAGCACTACTCTAAAACAGGTCTTATAGAAGATAAATAGGTTTCCTAGAATATACACATATTTTAAAAGAAATGTATTTCTTTATAAGAATATAAATATATTTATAAATAAGTTAATTATAAATATACAATTTAATATATGTAAATTCTAAAAATATATATATTTAAATAAGTAAGACAATATAAATCATTTGAATGTAAAAGTGCAATTTCTGGGTTCAGTGTGTATGTATATGGATGAGGATAAAAAATGAAAGAAGAATGGCAATTAGGGGTTGAGTTGAATAATTCTGCTACCAGAATATTTATTTGGAGATGAAGAGCCACAGTAGTATATGGCTGAAAGGTAAGCACGGATCAGATACTTAAGAGCTTTCTAACACATAATATGGGGTTTCGATATTTCACTATAGGCAAGAGTGAAGTGTTGTAGAGTTTGTCATCTAGGATGCTGTCATTGAATAGTTTGGCTGTATCAAAGTAGTACTTTGCAGAGTAAAACCAGGTCTCTTTCATAGATTTTGCATGCCTGGGTTTCTGTTTTGTTTTATTGTTTTCTGTAATTGACAAAGGGAACTTTATCTTGCATTATTGTGGAAGGATTATGGGAATGGGAAATAAAAGGACTGAATTTGAAGACTGACATAGCCATTAACCAGCTATGTAGCTTAAACCATATCACTTCTCTTAGGTTTCAGCCTCCCTATCTGCAGTGCAGGAGGGGAAACACTGCTGGAATAAATAACATTAAATCTCCTTATACTGTTCACCTTCTATGATTCCTTGTGATTACCACTGACAACTCTTGCCTGTTGTCTTTTAGAAGATAATCCAGCCAACACTAATCTCAAGTAATATAAAACCCAAACTATAGTTAAACAAGATTTTGAGGTGTGCTTTCACTTGGAAACAGTTCAAGAAAAAAAAAAAATGTTATATGCTGCTACTACAAGCTAAACGACTTTAAAATGTAGACAGTTTTGAAGATCACTGCCCTAATTGTAGTTGTTTATAAAGCTTTTAGTACTATTTAAAATGAAAAAAGTCAATGCCTGTTTAGCATTTATAACGGTGCTTGGTACATAGTACGATCCAAATAAAAAATTATCTTCTTGATAGTGTTGTGGATGAGATATGAATAAGCTAAATTTAGTATATAAACTACATAATGCTAGTTTTTATTCACCTTATTGGGGTCCTTATCAACCTCCAGAGATACATGTCATTTTCTGGCTATGCTTTGTGGATACTCTCCTATAGGACTAATACATTTTACTCCACAAGTGGCTGAGCTTCAGTAATGGGCAGATGAGTCAGTCTGAAGATGGAATATTATGTTAAGCACTGAGGGGAAAAAAAGCTCAATAGAAGAAGATAGAAGTAGCAAACTATACTTGATAACATATATATATATATATATACACACACACACACACACACACACACACACACACACATTTAGGTTGCTTCCATGTCTTGGCTATTGTAAATAATTCTGCATGAACATTGGGGTGCATGTATCTTGTCAAATTAGAGTTTCTCCAGATATATGCCCAGGAGTGGGATTGCAGGATTATATGGCAACTCTTATTTTTAGTTTTTTAAGGAGCCTCCATAATGTTTTCCATAGTGGCTGTACCAACTTACATTCTTACCAACAGTGTAGGTGGGTTCCCTTTTCTCCACACCCTCTCCAGAATTTATTATTTGTAGACGTTTTAATGACGGTCATTCTGATTGGTGTGAGGTGATCCCTCATTGTAGTTTTGATTTGCATTTCTCTAATAATTAGTAATGTTAAACATTTTTTCATGTGCCTATTGGCCACCTGTATGTCTCCTTTGGAGAAATCTCTGTTTAGATCTTCTGCCCATTTTTTCATCGGGTTTTTTTTGTTGTTGTTATTTAATTGTATGAGCTTTTTGTATATTTTGGAAATTTAGCCCTCGCCAATGCATCATGTGCAAATATTTTCTCTCAGTCTGTAGGTTGACTTTTCATTTTGTTTATGGTTTCCTTTGCTGTGCAAAAACTTATGTTTGATTAGATCCCATTTCTTTATTTTTGCTTTTATTTGGGAGACTGACATTAAAAAAAAAAGCATTGCTATAATTTATGTCAGAGAATGTTTTGCCTGTATACTTTTCTAGGAGTTTTATGGTGTCATGTCTTATATTTAAGCATTTAAGCCATCTTGAGTTCATTTCCATCTATGGTGTGAGGTAGTGTACTAACTGTTGATTTCCATGCAGCTGTCCAGCTTTCTTAACATCACTCACTGAAGAGATTGCATTTTCTCCATTGTACGTTCTTGCCACCTTTGTCAAAAATTAATTGACTGTAGGTGTGTGTGTATATTTTTGGGATCTCTATTCTGTTCCATTGATCCATATGTTTGTTTTTGTGCCAATACCATACTGTTTTGATTACTGTAGCTTTGTAGTATTGTCTGATATCTGGGAGTGTTATGCCTGTACCTTTGTTCTTTTTCCTCAGGATTGCTTTGGCAATTCTGGGTCTTTTATGGTTCCATATAACTTTTAGGATTATTTGTTTTAGTTCTGTGAAAAATGCTGTAGGTAATTTGATAGGGATCATATTAAATCTGTAGATTGCTCTGGGTAGTATAGCCATTTTAACAGTATTAATTCTTCCAATCCAAGAGCATGGTATATCTTTCTATTTATTTTAATCATCTTCAGTTTCCTTTATTAATGTTTTATAGCTCTCAGCATATAAGTCTTTCACCTCCTTGATCAGGTTTATTCCTAAGTATTTCACTCTTTGATGTAATTTTAAAAGGGATTATTTTTTACTTCTCCTTTCTAATATTTAATTACTAGTATAAAGAAATGCAACAGATTTATGTATGTTAATCTTCTGTCCTGCTACCTTGCTGAATTCATTTATCAGTTGTAGTAGTTTTTGTGTGGAATCTTTAGGATTTTCCATATATAATATTATGTCATCTGTATACAACAAAATTTTACCTCATCCCTTCCAATATGGATACAATTTGTTTCTTTTTCTTCTCTGATTGCTGTGGCTGGAAATTCCAATACTGTGTTGAATAGAAGTAGTGAGAGTGGGCATCCTTGTCTTGCTCCAGATTTTAGTGGGATGCCTTTGAGTATTATTTTGGCTGTGGGTGTGTCATAAATAGCTTTTATTATGTTGAGATATGGCAACTCTATACCACTTTGATTGTTCTGTTCAAATTATCCATGTCTTCTTGATTCAGTTTTGGTGAGCTGTATGTTTCTAGAAACTTGTCCATTTCTTCTAGTTTGTCCAATTTGTTGGCATATAATTGTTCATAGTATTCTGTTATGGTTTTTCTTGTATTTCTGCAGTATCGATTGATATTTCTCCTCTTTCATTTCTTATTTTGTTTATTTGGGTCCTCTCTCTTCTTGGTGAGGCTGGCCAGAGGTCTGTCGATTTTGTTTACCTTTTCAAAGAACCCTCTTGGTTTTATTAATTTTTTTCTATTTTTTTAATCTGTATTTTATTTATTTCCTCTCTGATCTTTATTATGTCCTTACTTCTGCTGACTTTAGATTTTATTTGTTCTTCTTTTTATAATTCTTTTAGATGGTAGGTTAGTTTGTTAGTTGTGAATTTTCTTATTTTTTGAAGAAGGCCCATATCACTATGAACTTCCCTCTTAGGACTACTTTTGCTGTATCCCATAGATTTTTATATAGTTGTATTTTCACTGTAATTTGTCTCAGGGTCTTTTTAAATTTCCCTTGGTTTCATCATTGACCCATTGTCTTTTTTATTAGCATGTTGTTTAGTCTCCATGTAATCATTTTTTCTCATTTCTGTTTCTGTGGTTGATTTCTAGTTTCATGCCATTGTGGTCAGAAAAGATGCTTGAAATAATTTCTATCCTCTTAAATTTGATAGCATCAATATTCTTGACAGACCTCTCTCTCTGGTCAATGAATGAGGAGGGCAGAAAGATGGATATAAAGATTCCTGAGTTGAAGATGCTTCTTTTACTGCATTTCCAGTCACTGCACAATATTGTGAGCCAATATAGTAGTAGATTTTATTCCAATGGCCAGAGCCCTAGCTAGATGTGGATGAAACCTCAGCACAAAAGAAGGAAGGAAACCTTCTTGGAAGAGAAAAATTATTTACCTTAGTAATAGGAAAAATACATTTCAAAATTGGATAATGAAATGTTGTTTATATTAATATACATGGTCATTTAAGAATTTTAGAAAAGGTATGACCTAAACTGTGCTTATTGCCAGGTCTGAAAAACCCTTGATTAATTTGATCAATACTATTGGCTCTGCTTTCACCTAAGTGAAAGTATGAATCTGGGGCATTCTGTCACTCACTAACTGTACAATTTGAAGAAAACTAATTAACACTGCTGAATCTATCAGGTGAAGATACAAATTCCCACTTTTACAGTCATGCTGAAGATTAAATGAAATAACAACTATGACCTTGCCTAACACAGTACCTGTTGTTTAGTTGGAAATATTTCAATATTAATTGCATTTAATATTAGAACGTCTATTCCTTGGACAATTCTATTTCACTCTTCAATTCTCAGGTTTTCCACATCTAAAATGAGCTTTGGGGTGAGATTATTTTTAAAATTTATTACAGTTCTTGCATTCTACTTTTTTATGTCTTCCTATGATACTATTTACTTGAATATTTGCAGACTAAGAGGGACTACCGCTGTTCTTATTTTTTAAGAAATGTGGAATTGTGAAAATTTCTGATTCCCTACCGGTGAATGGCAAGAGATCTGAAGTCCATTAGGACATTGACAAGCAGCTTTTAAGATTACCTAAGTTTCCTTACCTATCATTTTCACTGTCTTTGTGTCTATAACCAAGTTGGAAATGTAGGCAAGGGCCAGATCACAGAGAAAGTTGTGTGCCATGATAAACACTGAGAAGTGATCAATTGCTTTTGCTGTTAATTCTCCATTCTACTTGAATTTGTTATGAGGCATTCAAGCTATGCTCAGCTCCAGCTAAAGATGTTCACATTAAAGAACGAATAATGGAGTAGAAGATTCCCCATTATAAACATATGGTCTCTAGAGTAGACAATTTTCATTAGAATTTCAGAGTTATAAGGCCAGGGTCACATCACAGGGCCCTAGAAGGCCCTGTCTCCATGTTGCTCCCTGAGAGTTACATACCAAAAATATATAGGCAGCTTTTTTTTACAGTTGAGTAAAATGCCATGTGAATCCATTCTGTAAATCTAAAATCTCTGAGACAGAATTATGCCAGTCGCTAATTCAGTCTTGATGTAGATCATTTAGGCATAATTTGTAGGAAATATAACCAAATCTGTAGTAGAGATACTTAAATAAAAGGATACTGGGTCAAAACCGGCATGATTATGTAAAGTAAAAAGTTAAACTGTGGATGCTTGCAACCTGAAACAGAGAAATATAAAACATTTAATTTTAGTTTCAAATCTTGTGTTAATAACTGACCTCTGGAACTTACTGTGTGAACTTAGGCAAGTCATATAGTTTAACCTGGCCATAATATGTGGACTTACTGCCATTTGGTTTATCTCCCTCACAGTTTTTTGTTTTTTTTTTTAAGTGAGAATCCAATGGCATATATAGTAAAGCCCCTCATAAACGCTAAAATGCTATTTAAATGCATTCTTTAATTTTTAGCTATGCTTTTCTGTAACACTAAAATATGATTCAGTTCATATAAATTTATTTATTATACAAACTATTTCTTCTGAGCACATGTGTTGTGGTAAATAAGGGACTAGAATACCGAGCTAGACAGCATTGTTATGCATAGCTATGAGTTCTTTGAATCACATATGATTTTTACCTGCTATGAGTTTATAGTGCACTGGCATTTTCGACTATAACCCTTTTGTTTACATTTCATAAGTAGTATATATTCTGTCTTGTCACTGAGGAATTGCCATGACCCTAATAGTTCTGATTAAGTAACCTTTCCAAATCTCTACAAAAGAGCCCCCAAACTTATTTTCCCATTCCCTACTCAAGCATAAGGGGAAAAAAAGTGACCCATTTAAGATTGGGATATAATATTATATTCACCACAACTCACGGATGAATAGGTAATGAAGTACAATTTTGTTCAGAAAGTAAACTCCAATAAATGGAAAATTTGGGTTACAGTGTGTGTATTGCAAAGTAATAGTCACTTAAGTATTGAATACAGCCAAAGGACAATATGAAAAGATGAAGGACATTCAAACAAGAAACTAGAAATCTGCCAAAGGTGAATGGGGGTCCACTGGAAGCTTTATTGAACAGTGATTGCAAGTGTAAGAGCAAAATAATGATTCGGTTCTGCAGGATGGAAGGGGTTGAAAGGGCAAAGTGCATCCTGGTTCGTGTCTAGACAACAGTTATGTATAGTCCATGGTCCGATGGGTGACCTCACAGGAGTTAAAAAAAAAAAAAAGAATTGATGAAAATAGACAAAAGAGTTTTAAAATTAACAACCCAGAACATAAAAGTAAAGATCAAACAAATGCAGCTTGCAGGTGTACATATCCATGGCGTTCCAATGCTCTGAAAACACTTTATTTTCAGATCATTTATTCACATAACCAACATTTATTAAATACTTACCATGCACCAGGCATAGGAACTCTTTAGGGACAACAGGAAGGAAAATGAATGAGGTATCTTCTTTGCTCATGGAGTTTCAAATTAATGATTCACCTGATTGCAATGAAATACACCATACATTGTTACTGAAATTACCAGTAGGTTGACCTATAATAACTGTCATTTTTTAGGTCAAAAACATTTAAGTATTGGCAATTTTAAAAGTCTCAGCCCATTATTATCATATAACCTTTGTTTGAATGGTGGAAGACTTTTAAGTAAATGGTTTTTGCCCTAATAATATATATTTTTTTATTTCCCATAACCAGCATTTACTTCTCCTTTGATTTAAAAGTAAAATCTTCCCCTTTGCAATTCCCCCAAAGCTCACTTAAAATCTCCAAATTAAATAGTTTTGTGTTATATAGGATGCAGCTATATACTAAAGGATCAATATGGTACAGCACAGACTTCCAATTAATAACTCTATCAATATTCCTCATCAGGCACATTTTATAGAGTCTGGGGTATACCTTAAATTCAGAGTAGCATCATCATTCTTACACAGTTTTACTCTGAGGGAAACCTTTCACTGCAATTCTGTAAATTATATTCTGAAGTCATTCCACCTTCCTTTGTCTGAGACTAAGACCTTCAGTCTCCAACCCTTGGGGTATATCTCTTATCTGTTCCACAGCCTGTGATTGTGTTGCCCCTAATCACTGAGCTATTTCTCTAATACCATGGTATGTCGCAGACCAGTAGCATTAGCACCACTGGTGTATTCTTAAGAAATGCAAACAGTAAGTCTCACCCCCAAACCTACCAAAAGAGAAATTCTGATGGTAGGGCCCCATCATACTGTTTAGTACATCCTCCAGGTAATTCTCATGTAGCATTTGTTTTGGAACCAATGATCTACAGCAGTAGTTCTCATTCTTGACTACATACTGGAATCAGCTGGAAAATGTAAATAAGTATTGATGCCTGGATTCTGGCCCTAGAGTTCCTGATCTTATTGGTGGGGTATAGGATTTCTTTTTGTTTTGTTTTAAACAAGATCACTTGGTGTGAACAGCTAAGGTTGAAAAGCACTGCTCTATCAAAGTTAATAGTTTTTCCCATAGTTTCTATGATTGCTACCTATGAAGCCAGGCACTAGGCTTCTTATCTTGGGAGGTGGGGTTAGGAGGTATAGAAATGGGTCAGGGATTTTAGATAAAATGATTAACTGATCAGTTTATCTTCGTAGTCACTCATGTTGAATGGATGTTGGATGCCTGCTGGTGACTATGAAATACAGTATAGTCATCACCAGCAAATACAACCCTGGAAACTCCCAAATAAGGTAAACTAGCTAATTAGGTAGCTAGCTATCATCTATTTAGCTATGCAGAGGAGACACGGGCAGAGGGAAGGGGATATGAAAAATGTCGCGCAAAGAGCCCATGTCCAGCTAACTCAGGTCTTTAAAGCAGCTGCCAAAGTGGGGCTTAATTTCTCAGGTTTCCAGAGACTTTCCATGTGACCCCACACTACTCCCTTCCCTCATGAAGACCTGGATCATTTTAACTGCTCTCTTTCCTCCACTCTCTGGTCAACTCCCAAGGTTTTGATTTCCCTTTGACCTCCCCTTCCTTTTGCATCTTGGAACTCCTCAGGTCTCTAGAATAGACCATTGCTATGGGTCACAACTATATTCTCCTTTAACTGCTTAAGTTGCTTGGAAAACAAAGGGAGAAACTTTGATTTTAAGGTTGGAAGATGTAACAAGGACCTAATAGTGGTCTTGGCTCTGGATGGAAGTAAGGTAGCCTTGAATAGTTGAGCACTTCCAATAGATCTGGGTCAGGTGGGAGCTGAAATCCAACCGAGCTCTGAGAAGCAGATGATACGCCAAGGTAGTAGAGGTGCATCGTGGAGTGGTGAGGTGAGGGGTGCATGTGAGGAATTCCTTTCCCTGTTTAATCAGGAAATATTGGGGTTGGCAGGGGAAAGGAGGATTTTTTCTTAAAACAGGGCATCATTAGGTCAGGGAGGCCTTGGTGGGAAGTCACTTAGTGTTCTTCTTTCTGAATTTTGTGCTCTTTCTCAGAGACGATAGATAATTAATTGTGCAAAGATCAACCAACTACAAATAAGCAGGGCTATCTGTGCATAGTACTTTATATTCCCTCTGCAGACAAAACTTTTAGATATTATTTTACCAAAGAATGTCTCTCTCCTTAAATCTATTCTACTACCATATTTATGATATATTATGGGACCGTCTTCCCTTTTCCAATGTTTAAATTATCTTTTTCCTTGTAATGCATTGGATAAGGGGAGGGTGTCTTTGGATCATGAAGGGTTAGAGTCTGGAGGAAGCCTTCTGTATGAAGAGAAGTCAGATTCTGTAGGAGAGAAGAGAAGGAAGGCTCTAGCTTAGAGTTAACGTTAGGGTTAATGAACTATCGATGAGTCAGAAGCCTGGATTCCTGAACATTTCTTAGTTCAGTCTTTTTTTTTTTTTGCAGTACGCGGGCCTCTCACTGTTGTGGCCTCTCCCGTTGCGGAGCATAGGCTCCGGACGCGCAGGCTCAGCGGCCATGGCTCACGGGCCCAGCCCCTCCGCGGCATGTGGGATCTTCCCGGACCGGGGCACGAGCCCGCGCCCCCTGCATCGGCAGGCGGACTCTCAACCACTGCGCCACCAGGGAAGCCCCTTAGTTCAGTCTTTTTGAATGGTTTGGGTTGGGATGGGAACAGGGAGCAGAGTGGGGAGAGCAGGTGAGAACACATGAATATATATGAAATGTAATTTTGAGGCCATTTGTGTAGCATCTAATAAATTAACACTTCCATTGAAGTAGATTGGAAATATACATGTCTTTTCCCAATGTGAAATGTGTACGTTTCTCTCAAGGCTGGTACGTTTAACATGGATAAAATAACCTTTTCTCTTTGCTTTCTTAGGTCCTTTACTTTAACCTCATGAAAAGCCTTTTCTCAGGGAACACTTTTCAGCCTGAATTTCATTGACAGAATAGATGGGGGAGAAGAGACTCTAAATGTTCTTCCTTTTTTCTTTACCCTTTCAAAAGCACAAGTGTCCCAGCCTATAAAAATTAAGCGGCCAGGGCTTCCCTGGTGGCACAGTGGTTGAGAGTCCGCCTGCCGATGCCAGGGACATGGGTTCGTGCCCCGGTCCAGGAAGATCCCACATGACGCGGAGCGGCTAGGCCCGTGAGCCGTGGCCGCTGAGCCTGTGCGTCGGGAGCCTGTGCTCCGCAACGGGAGAGGCCACAACAGTGAGAGGCCTGCGTACCGCAAAAAAAAAAAAAAAAAAAAAAAATTAAGCAGCCAAGAATATTTGATGCCTCATTTTGAAATGTCAGACCTTACATAAACCTTTCCCAAAGTAACTGTAGATTTTTGCCCTAGACAAATTCATAGAATTTTTATTACTGAAAAGTGAAAACTCTCTCTTTTCAGTGAAGCTGCATCCTCCAACTACCACCTAATTCTGCATAATTTTCCATCTTTACCCTGGGGATACCAAACTGTGAAGAATGGAAAGGTATCAAGAGTCAGGGTAAATGTTTATAGGAAATTTCAGAAAGACTGTTGCCAAATAGCTAGTCTTGGAAACTGTGATTTATCAACTCCCTCGAGGGATTGTTTTAAGCACTGATGTCTTAAATAGAAGCAGTTCCTACTGAGTCAAGAGAATTCTCGATAGTAGGCAAGCTTGGCTTTACATCCTTCCGTAGGTGAGACAAATGAAATGCTTTGGCACTGATGGGAATGTTGAACTCTCATTTCTCTGTATTGTGTTGTTATTGTCCTCATTAAACAACGTTATTAGTAGTCGGCTTTTATATTTATATTTGCCAAGGACTACAAATTGGGATTTATACATGTAAGACACTTGATAGGCCTTTGGTAGGGAGTCTTCGTATCTATTACTGTAACATTTCTGTAAGGTTCTCTGAGTCCTTGTGCTTTAAGCAAGTATTATCCAGAATTTGTTTGGATTCATTAACAGTAATAGCTCATAATAATGGCAGTGAAGTGCCAGACATAGGACCCTGCATTTTTGCTGTGTTATTTCTAATCCTTACAACGATCCTGAAAGCTAGGTGTTATGATTTCCATTTTAGGATGAGGAAGCTGAATATGAGAAGTACCTTGACCAATATCAAAGACATGCCAGGTGAGAAAAGAAGTGTGGATACAGGTTTGGGTCTATGTAATGACAAATCTCTGCTTTTATATCTGCATCATAATTCTTCTGAAACATCAGTGAAAGAAGTTAAACTTCATTGAGGTCCAGTTTCATTTTGCCACTTGCTAAGCCTATGGAGGTTAGAGCGTGAGCTCCATTAAAGCAGGGATTTGACTATATTGCCCTTCAATATATTTCTTTTATTCAGCACCATGCCTGGAGCCCAGTGACTATACAGTGCACATTTATTTTTTGAATGAATGAATAAATAAAGGAATAAATTAGCTTGCCATATCTGTTGATTGAGAAGGTGTAGGATTGAACCTGGGCCAGATTCCCAATTCTGCTCCATAGCTTCTTAACTGAATGAACCTTGGAAAAGACACTCAACTCTACTAAATCCCAGTTGTCTCATCAGCATAAAGGGAATGGTTTAGATGATCAATTGAAAGATGAATGTAAAAACAGTTAGTAAACTCAGTATAAATATTAATTGCTAGAGTTGTAATTTGCAAAGCCCTGGAAAAAAATGATTTCTTATCTAAATCTGAGATTAAATCCTTCCATCTGCTCCTCGGTGCCTAAAATCTGGCAATAATTTTCACGTGACTTTTTATCTTGCTGCACTTTAAGAAACACATTTTATGTCAAATTTCAGTCCATACATATATGAAATTATAATTAAAATGGAAGCAAAATTGCCATGAAACAATATTTAAATTATATTAGGCATGTCTGTGTTCTCTGTGCTCTTCTGTTTTATCCTATTCAAATAAAATGATCTCTACAATTCACTAAATTGATTTTGGGATCCTCTTTATATTGGAAAGCCACTTTTTGAAACATACTGTGTTGGGGGAAAGTATCACTCTGACTTGAACTCTTTTATGCTGTAAGACTCTTTGACTAAAAGGACGGTGTCAGGGTCTGAAGGTGGGGCCGAAGCACCTGTCTCTATGTGTGCTTGCGGTTGCGGGTGACAATGATGTAGAAGCAGAACTGATTGGATACTCTGTCTATCATCTATGTATCTATCTTAGTTTGTCCAGGCTGCTATAACAGAAAACCATAGAATGAGGGGCTTAAATAACAAACATTTATTTCTTACAGTTCTGTAGGCTGGGAAGGTCAAGATGAAGGCACCAGAAGATTTAGTGTCTGGTGAGGGTTCACTTCCTGGTTGATAGGCTGCCATGCTCTCAAAGTCTCCACATGGCAAAAGGGTTGAGAAAGCTCTCTAGGGTCTCCTTTATAAGGATACTAATTAATTCCATTCATGAGGGTGCTACCTTTATGACCTTATCACCTCTGAAAGACCCCACTTCCCAATAGCATTGTATTGTGGCTTAGGATCTCAACATAAGAATTTTTGGGGGGATGCAGACATTTAGTTTATAACTCTGTATGTCTGCCTGTCTGTATATCCACCTACCCTTCAATCTGTCCATCCACCTCCATTTAACTAAATGCACCTACCTACCTACTACTTATCTACAAATAACTCTATAAATAAATGAGTATAATGCTCATGTATGTTTCTTTAAGATTCATCTTAGAATGGTTTCCATGAGTTCCCTGCAGTCACTGGCCATACAGAGTTCTAATGAGAAGAAAAGCTCATCTGTTAACATATAAATGCTGACAGTGACAGTAAGTGAATAGTGACAATCTATAGGTCACTATTAAAAAAATTTGAGTTTGTAATCTTCTACAATCTGTTAGATTAAATGTGTCACCTATTTTAAATTGAATAAAACAGAGTAAAATGTTTATGAGTTTTATATGTTACTGATCATTTAACTTAAATAACTTCATAAATATTGGGATTTATTTCTTAATCAAACATACAAAAATGTGAAAATATGTAAAAAGAGCTAAAATATGTATAAAGCTCTAAATCATAGAAGAGAAACATTTTATGAAAGTACCATAATTTATATAAAGAGCCTTCTGTTGATGGACATTTAGGTTTTTCCAATCTTTTTTATGTTATAAATCATACTGCAATGAATAACTTTATATATCAGTTATTTCAGTTTCATGTAAGTAATGTGTATTCTTTTGTTAAATATTTCATATAAGTAATGTGTATTGTTTTTGCTAAATGTTGACAAATTGTTCTCTATAGAGGTTGTGTGAATTTTATTCTCAGTAAGAATGCCTGCTTCCCTATTTGCTGCTCAGCACTGTGAATTATCAAAATTTTCTATTTTGGGCAATTGATTACTTCAAAAAATGGCATATCGATATAATTAAATTTGATATTTTTCTGTTTTTGAATGAGACTGAACATCTTTCCATATCCTTAAGAATCATCGGCATTTTTTTTGTCTGTGTGAACTCTCTTACTATGCTTTCCCACTAAGCTATTGGCTTTTGGTATTTTTTACTTATTTTTTATTGAAAATAAATTAAAACCTTACTGAAGCCAATTTTTCTATTTTTTTTCTGTGATGAGTTGAAAATATTTTTCTATTCATTTATTTATTTTGCTTCTTGTTATTTTTACCATACAGCTATGTTTGAATTGAACATTGTTTTAATGACTTCTGTGTCTGACTTATTCTTAAAAATACCTTTTCCAAATTGATATATTTATTTATTTATTTTTTCCTGAACTTTTAAATTTATTATGATACATCAGTCATTTTCATTATCACTTCTTGTCTCATGCACTGTTTGCTGACTTGTGCTGAAATAAAAATAACTGAGAGGGGTGGGGGCTGATACACAGAAGAACAGTGATGATAACGTGAAGGGGGGAAATATAGAGAATCTTTTTTTTTTTTTTTTTTTAGTTTGAAAAACATATGCCTCATATATTTTTTCAGAAAATCAATACAGGCTGTGTAAAGAACAACTTATTTTTCTACCCAAATAACAATTGAGATTGATGTGTTTTCACAGTAGCTTGTTTACCTCTGTGAGCAAAGTGAGCACAAAGTGAACCTAAGAAGTTACTTATTAAGTAGTTAACTTGTCTTCCAATCTTTTTGTTTTTTTACACAGCAAGTTCTTCTTACTTATCTATTTTATACATATTAGTATACATATGTCAACCCCAATCTCCCACTCATCCCACCACCCCCCACCCCGCTTTCCCCCCTTGGTGTCCATACATTTGTTCTCTACGCTGTGTCTCTATTTCTGCCTTGCAAACTGGTTCACCTGTACCATTTTTCTAGATTCCACATATATGCGTTAATATACGATATTTGTTTTACTCTTTCTGACTTACTTCATTCACTCTGTATGACAGTCTCTAGGTCCATCCATATCTCTACAAGTGACCCAGTTTCGTTCCTTTTTATGGCTAATATTCAACTGTATATAGGTACCACATCTTTATCCATTCTTCTGTCGATGGGCATTTAGGTTGCTTCCATGACCTGGCTATTAGAAATAGTGCTGCAATGAACATTGGGGTACATGTGTCTTTTTGAATTATTTCTCTGGGTATATGCCCAGTAGCAGGGTTGCTGGGACATATGGCAATTCCATTTTTAGTTTTCTAAGGAACCTCCATACTGTTCTCCATAGCGGCTGTATCAATTTACATTCCCACCAACAGTGCAAGAGGGTTCCCTTCTCTCCACACCCTCTCCAGCATTTGTTGTTTGTAGATTTTCTGATGATGCCAAAGGTGATACCTCATTGTAGTTTTGATTTGTATTTCTCTAATAATTAGTGATGTAGAGCAGCTTTTCTTGTGCCTCTTAGCCATCTGTATGTCTTCTTTGGAGAGATGTCTATTAGGTCTTCTGCCCATTTTTGGATTGGGTTGTTTGTTTTTTTAATGTTGAGCTGCATGTGCTGTTTATATATTTTGGAGATTAATCTTTTGTCCATTGATTCGTTTGCAAATATTTTCTCCCATTCTGAGGGTTGTCTTTTCATGTTGTTTATACTTTCTTTTGCTGTGTAAAAGCTTTTACGTTTCATTAGGTCCCATTTGTTTATTTTTTTTTTTAATTTCTGTTACTCTAAGAGGTGGGTCAAAAAAGATCTTGCTGTGATTTATGTCAAAGAATGTTCTTCCTGTGTTTTCCTCTAAGAGTTTTAGAGTATCCAGTCTTACATTTAGGTCTTTAATCCATTTTGAGTTTATTTTTAAGTATGGTGTTAGGGAGTGTTCTAATTTCATTATTTTACATGTAGCTGTCCAGTTTTCCCAGCACCACTTACTGAAGAGACTGTCTTTTCTCCATTGTATATCCTTGCCTCCTTTGTCATAGATTAGTTGACCATATGTTCATGGGTTTATCTCTGGGCTTTCTGTCCTGTTCCATTGATCCGTATTACTGTTTTTGTGTCACTACCGTATTGTCTTGATTACTGTAGCTTTGTAGTATAGTCTGAAGTCAGGGAGTCTGCTTCCTCCAGCTCTGTTTCTTTCCCTCAAGATTGCTTTGGCTATTTGGGGTCTGTTGTGTCTCCATACAAACTTTAAGATTTTTTTGTTCTAGTTCTGTAAAATATGCCATTAGTAGTTTGATAGGGATTGCATTGAATCCGTAGATTCCTTTAGGTAGTATAGTCATTTTCACAATGTTGATTCTTCCAATCTAAGAACATGGTATATCTCTCCATCTGTTTGTATAATCTTTAATTTCTTTCAGCAGTGTCTTATAGTTTGCTGCATACAGGTCTTTTGTCTCCTTAGGTAGGTTTATTCCTAGGTATTTTATTCTTTTTGTTGCAATGGTGAATGGAATTGTTTCCTTAGTTTCTCTTTCTGATCTTTCGTTGTTAGTGTATAGGAATGCAAGAAATTTCTGTGCATTAATTTTGTATCCTGCAACTTTACCAAATTCATTGATTAGCTCTAGAAGTTTTCTGGTGGCATCTTTAGTATTATCTATGTATAGTATTTTGTCATCTGCAAACAGTGACAGCTTTACTTCTTCTTTTATGATTTGGATTCCTTTTATTTCTTTTTCTCTGATGGCCGTGGCTAGGACTTCCAAACCTATGTTGAATAATAGTGGTGAGAGTGGACATCCTTGTCTTGTTCGTGATCTTAGAGGAAATGGTTTCAGTTTTTCAACATTGAGAATGATGTTTTCTGTGGGTTTGTCACATATGGTCCTTATTATGTTGAGGTAGGTTTCCTCTAAGCCCACTTGCTGGAGAATTTTTATCATAAATGGGCGTTGAATTTTGTCAAAAGCCTTTTCTGAATCTATTGAGATGATCATATGTTTTTTTATGCTTCAGTTTGTTAATATGGTGTATCACATTGATTGATTTGCATATATTAAATAATCCTTTCATGCCTGAGATAAATCCCACTTGATAATGGCATATGATCCTTTTAGTGTCTTGTTAGATTCTGTTTGCTAGTATTTTCTTGAGGATTTTTGCATCTATATTTGTCAGTGATATTGTTCTGTAATGTTTTTTTTGTAGTATCTTTGTCTGCTTTTGGTATCAGGGTGAAGGTGGCCTCATAGAATGAGCTTAGGAGTGTTCCTTGCTCTGCAAATTTTTGGAAGAGTTTGAGAAAAATGGTGTTAGTTCTTCTCTAAATGTTTGATAGAATTCACCTGTGAAGCCATCTTATCCTGGACTTTCGTTTGTTGGAAGATTTTTAACCACAGTTTCAATTTAATTACTTGTGATTGGTCTGTTCATGTTTTCTATTTCTTCCTGGTTAGTCTTGGAAGCTTATAACTTTCTAAGAATTGGTCCTTTCCTCCAGGTTGTCCATTTTATTGGCATAGAGTTGCTTGTAGTAGTCTCTTATGATGCTTTGTATTTCTGCTCTGTTTGTTGTAACTTCTCCTTTTCATTTATAATTTTATTGATTTTTGAATCCTCTCCCTCTTTTTCTTGATGAGTATGGCTAAAGGTTTATCAGTTTTGTTTATCTTCTCAAAGAGCCAGCTTTTAGTTTTATTGATCTTTGCTATTGTTTTCTTTGTTTCTATTTCATTTATTTCTGCTTGGATCTTTATGATTTCTTTCCTTCTGCTCACTTTGGGTTTTGTTTGTTCTTCTTTCTCTAGTTCCTTTAGGTGTAAGGTTAGATTGTTTATTTGAAATTTTTCTTGTTTCTTGAGGTAGGCTTGTATAGCTATAAACTTCCCTCTTAGAACTGCTTTTGCTGCATCCCACAGGTATTGGATCATCGTGTTTCCATCATTATTTGTCTCTAGGTATTTTTGATTTCCTCTTTGATCTCTTCAATGATCTCTTGGTTATTTAGTAATGTATTGTTTAACCTCCATGTGTTTTCTGTTTTTTTATGGTTTTTTCCCTGTAATTGATTTCTAATCTCATAGTGTTGTGGTCAGAAAAGAAGCTTGATACGATTTCAATTTTCTTAAATTTACTGAGGCTTGATTTGTGACCCAAAATGTGATCTGTCCTGGAGAATGTTCCATGTGCACTTGAGAAGAATGTGTAATCCACTATTTTCAGATGGAAAGTCCTATAAATATCAATTAAATCTATCTGGTCTGTTGTGTCATTTAAAGCTTGTGTTTCCTTATTAAGTTTCTGTCTGGATGATCTGTCCACTGGTGTGGGTGAGGTGTTAAAGTCCCCCAGCATTATTGTGTTACTGTCAATTTCCTCTTTTATAGCTGTTAGCATTTGCCTTATGTATTGAGGTGCTCCTATCTTGGATGCATATATATTTATAATTGTTATATCTTCTTCTTGGACTGATCCCTTGATCATTATGTAGTGTCCTTCCTTGTTTCTTGTAACTTTATTTTAAAGTCTATTTTATCTGATATTAGAATTGCTACTCCAGCTTTCTTTTGATTTCCATTTATATGGAAAATCTTTTTCCATCCCCTCACTTTCAGTCTGTATGTGTCCCTAGGTCTGAAGTGGGTCTCTTGTAGACAGCATATATATGGGTCTTTTTTTTTGTATCCATTTAGCAAGCCTGTCATTTGGTTGGAGCATTTAATCCGATCACATTTAACATAATTATTGATATGTATGTTCCTATTCCCATTTTCTTAATTGTTTTGCGTTTGTTTCTGTAGGTCCTTTTTTTTTCTCTTGTGTTTCCCACTTAGAGAAGTTCCTTTAACACTTGTTGTAGAGCTGGTTTGGTAGTGCTGAATTCTCTTAGCTTTTGCTTGTCTGTAAAGCTTTTGATTTCTCCATCGGACTTGAAGCAGATCCTTGCCAGATAGAGTAATCTTGGCTGTAGTTTCTTCCCTTTCATCACTTTAAATATATCATGTCACTTCCTTCTGGCTTGTAGAGTTTCTGCTGAGAAATCAGCTGTTAGCCTTATGGGAGTTCCCTTGTATGTTATTTGTCATTTTTCCTTTGTTGCTTTTAATGATTTTCCTTTGTCTTTAATTTTTGTCAGTTTGATTACTATGTGTCTTGGTGTGTTTCTCCTTGGGTTTTTCCTGCCTGAGACTCTCTGTGCTTCTTGGACTTGGGTGGCTATTTCCTTTCCCATGTTAGGGAAGTTTTCGACTATAATCTCTTCAAATATTTTCTCGGGTCCTTTCTTTCTCTCTTTTCCTTCTGGGATGCCTATAATGCAAATGTTGTTGTGTTTAATATTGTCCCAGAGGTCTCTTAGGCTGTCTTTATTTCTTTTCATTCTTTTTTCTTTATTTTGTTCCATGGCAGTGAATTACACCATTCTGTCTTCCAAGTCACTTATCCATTATTTTGCCTCAGTTATTCTGCTATTGATTCCTTCTAATGTATTTTTCATTTCAGTTATTGTATTTTTCAAATCTGTTTGTTTGTTCTTTAATTCTTCTAGGTCTTTATTAAACATTTCTTGCATTTTCTCGATCTTTGCCTGCATTCTTTTTCCGAGGTCCTAGATCATCTTTACTATCATTATTCTGAATTCTTTTTCTGGAAGGTTTCCTATATCCACTTCATTTAGTTGTTTTTCTAGGGTTTTATCTTGTTCCTTCATCTGGTACATAGTCCTCTGCCTTTTCATTTTGTCTGTCTTTCTGTGAATGCGGTTTTCATGCCACAGGCTGCAGGATTGTAGTTCTTCTTGCTTCTGCTGTCTGCCACCTGGTGGATGAGGCTCCAACCTGATATATTTAAACATCCAGATTTTCTATCAACACGTTTGTGGTTTCATTCTTGAAAAAATGTTTTTAAATATGTGATACTTTTGGAATTTGTTCTGGTATTATGAGTGAGGCATAGATATAACAATATCCTTCAATGGATTATCACAATATTACAGCATTTTTTGCTGTAAAATTCATCTTTTCTTTACTTACTCGAAATGTTATCTTTTTCATACCCTAGACTCCAACACACATTTGAGTCTATTTCTAGATTTTCTAGTCTGGGTCATTGACTTTCTGTTTATTTGCAAGTATCACACTGCTTCGTTTTTTGAAGCTATGGAATATGTTTTAATATTTGGTAGCATTATTAAACACCTAAACGTCAATCTATTTTTTCAATTTTCCAAGTGATTCTTGCTTATTTCTTTTTTCATATAAATGTGTAATCAGATTGTTTACTTCCCACTCGAGAAAAAGTTGGGTTTGTATGGTATTTGTCTCATGATGAATTTGATGGAGTAATTTAGGGAGAGCAGGCATCATTATGATATAGAATATTCCCATCCAATCTCTCTGTGTGCCTTTTTATCTGTTCGGACATCTTTGGGTACCTCAGGAGCATTTAAAATTTTTATTTGTATGGATCTTGACACTACTTGTTAGATTTATTCCTAAGTATTTTATCTATTTTTTTGCTGTTGTAAATTGAGTATTTTCCCCTTTTTTTATGTCCTTTAACTGAATGCTGTTTACATGTATGCAAACTGTTATTTTATGCATAAAATTTTTGTGCTTAGACCCTTACAAAAGTTCTTTTATTATTGGTAATAGTCTTTCAAGATTATTTTCTAAATTTCCAAGTTTACAATCATATTTATTATTAGCTCCTTCCAAATTTTCCATTATAGATCGTTTTTTTTTAGTTCTCTAATTTGTTGGCTGATATATCCAAAAATACTAAATAGTAATTGTGATTATATATATCATTGTTTGACTCTTAGTATTATTCGTCTAATTTTTTTCTTTTACGTATAATATTCTTTGAATATAGGTACGCTTTATAAAGTCAGTAAAATTTTTGTATTTCATACTGTTTTTAATTTTAAAACTTCAAGTCCTTTTTTAGAATTGAGTGAAATGTCCACATATTGTTTTTCTCTTTATTTGATTAATATGGTAAATCACATATTTCTTAGTATTGACACATACCTATATTTCTGGAATAAAATCTTTTAAGCCAGTCATTGTTGGGTTTGGTGTGGGGCATTTCCTTCTTTTTCCATTTTTTAAAACTTTGTAAATGTCATTGGAATGATTGTGTAAACATAGTGAACCCTTTGCTTACTATTAGCATCCTTTAGAATGGTCAGGAGTCCTTCCTAACTAATTTCTGCCTATGTGGTTAGATTTTTTTTTTAATTGACGTAAAATTGAACTACAAAACTGCATTAGTTTCAAGTGCACAACACAGTGACTTGATGTTTATGTATGTTATGACATAATCACTGCAATAAATCAAGTTATCATCTGTCACCATACAAAATTAATAAATAAATATCATTGGCTATATTCTACATGCTGTACATTACATCCCATTGACTTATTTTTTAACTAAAAGCTTGTACTTTTGGTCCCCTTCACCTATTTCTCCCCTCCCCCCCAACCCCTCTCTTTTTGCAACTACCAGTTTAATACCCTGTAACTATGAATCTGGATTTGTTTTGTTTGTTTGTACATTTGTTTTTCTTATTTCACATGTAAGTAAAATTGTATGGTATTTGTCTTTGTCTGATTTACTTCACTTAGCATAACTCCTGCAAGGTCCACCCATGTTGTCACAAAAGGCAAGATTTCATTCTTTTTATGGCTGAGTAATATTCCATTGTGTATATATACCACTAATTCTTTGTCCATTCATTTATCATAAACACTTAGTTTGCTTCCATTATCTTTGTTAATGTAAATAATGTTGCAAGAAACACAGAAGTGCATATATAATTTTCATAGTATTTTTGTTTTCTTCAGATAAATACCTAGAAGTGGAATTGCTGGATTATAATGGTAGTTCTATTTTTAATTTTTTGAGGAGCCCCCCATATCATTTTCCATAGTTGCTGCACCACTTTACATTTCCACCAACAGTTCACGAAGGTTCTCTTTTATCCATATCCGCACCACCGCTTCTTATTTCTTGTCTTTTTGATAATAGCCATTCTGACAGATGTATGGTGATATCTCATTGTGATTTTGAGTAGAATTTCCGTGATAATTAGTGATGTTGAGAATCTTTTCATGTATCTATTGGCTATCTGTATGTCTTCTTTGGAAAAATGTGTATTCAGGTCCTCTGACCATTTTTTAATCATATTGTTTTTTTTGATATTGAGTTGTATGTGTTCTTTGTATATTTTTAATATTAATCTGATATCAGATATATGATTTGCAAATACCTTCTTATAATCAGTAGTTTACTTTTTCATTTTGTTGATGACTGTATTCACTGTGCAAAGCTTCCTGGTTTGATATAGTCCTATTTGTTTATTTTTGCTTTTGTCACCATTGACTAAGGAGACATGTCCAAGAAACATTGCTAAGACCAATTTCAGAGCTTACTGCCTATGTGTTCTTCTAGGAGTTTTGTGGTTTCAGAACTTATATTTAAGTCTTTAATCCATTTTGACTTCAGTTTTGTATGTGGTGTAAGAAAGTGGTTCAATTTCATTCTTTTGCATGTAGCTGTCCAGTTTTTCCAACACCATTTATTAAAGATACTGTCTTTCCCCCATTGTATATTCTTGTCTCCTTTGTCAAAGATTATTGACCATATATATGTGTGTTTATTTCTGGACTCTCTATTTCTGTTCTGTTGATCTTTGTGTCTGTTTTTGTGCCAGTACCATACTGTTTTGATTACTATAACTTCGTAGTCTAGTGTGAAATCAGGGCACATGATACCTCCAGCTTCATTATTCTTTCTTAAGATTTTTTGGCTGTTTGGGGTCATTTGTGTTTCCATATTGTTAGTATTGGTGTTCTTTTAGTATTGTTTTTTTCTATTTCTATTAAAAATACCTTGGTATTTTCATACGGATTGTGTTGACTCTGTAGATTGCTTTGGGTAGTATGGACACTTTAACAATATAATTTTCCCAATCTATGAACACAGTGTGTCTTCCTATTTATTTCTGTTGTCTTCAATTTCTCTCACCAATGTCTTATTTCTTATAGTTTTCAGAGTACAGAACTTTCACTTTCTTATCTAAGTTTATTCTAGAAATTTATTCTTTTTGATGCAATCATAAATAGGACTTTAAAAAAATTTTTCTTTCTGATAGTTTTTATTTCTAAATTAGTTTATAGAAGTACAACAGATTTCAGTACATTAATTTTCTATCCTGCATTTTACAGTATTCATTTAATCTAACAGTTTTTGGATGGAATCATAAAGGTTTTGTATACATAATGTCATCTGCAAATAGTGATAGTTTTATTTCTTCATTTCCAATTTGGATGCTTTTTATTTCTTTTTCTTGCCTGATTACTCTAGCTAACACTTCCAATACTATGTTGAATAAGAGTAGCAAGAGTGGACATCCTTGTCCTCTTCCTGATCTTAGAGGAAAAGCTTTAAGCTTTTCACCATTGAGTATGATATTAGCTGTGGGTTTGTCATATATGGTCTTTATTATGTTGAGGTACAAAGTATGTATAATTTAAGGCCAATACTTCCTTATTGATATTCTGTCTGGATAATCTATCCATTAATGTAAGTGAGGTATTAAAGTCCCTTACTATTATTGTGTTGCTGTCAATTTCTCCCTTTCTGTCTGTTAATATTTGTTTTATGTATTTGAGTGCCCCTATGTTAGGTGCATACATATTTACAAATGTTACATCCTCTTGTTGACTTGACCTCTTTCTTTTGTAATGTCCTTCTTTGTCTTTTGTTATAGTCTTTGTTTTAAAGTCTGTTTTGTCTAATATAAGTGTTGCTGTCTTATTATTCTTTCTTTTCATTTCCAGCTTTCTTTTCATTTCCATTAGCATGGAATATCTTTTTCAAACTTTCACTTTGAGTCTGTGTGTGTCTTTAGATCTGAAGTGAGTCTCGTAGACAGCATATAGATGAGTCCTGTATTTTTATTCAATTAACCACCCTGTGTCTTTTGATTAGAGAATTTAGTCTATTTACATTTAAAATAATTACTGATAGGTATGTGTTTTTTGCCACTTTATTAATTGTGTTCTCTGGGGGTATTTTGCAGTTCATTTCATTCCTTTCTTCTTTTCTGGTCTCCTCCCTAGTGGTTTTATTACTCTCTTTAATGTTGTTTAGATTCCTTTCTCATTATTTTTTGTATATCTATTACAGGTTTTTGGTGTGTGGTTACCATGAGGTTCATAATAACAACCTATATAGTAGCAGTCTATTTTAAGTTAAAAGTAACTTAATTTCAATAACATTCACTTCCTTCCCCCATATTTTATGTCTTTTTTACTTCACATTTTGCATCTTTTTATTTTACGTATTGTTGAAATAATTACTGTAGTTATAGTTGATTTTACTACTTTTGTCTTTTAACCTTTTTACCAACTTTATAAGTAGTTGATTCATTACCTTTACTACATATTTTCCGTTACCAGTGAAATTGTATTTATTTTTTTTTCTTTTACAATTTTCCTTTTCTTTTTTCTAATTATGGCCTTTTTTTTTTTCAGATTAAAGAAGTTCCTTTAACATTTCTTGTATAAGGCCAGTTTAGTGGTGATGAACTACTTAACTTTTTCTTGTCTGATAAACGCTCTTTGCTTCAATCTGAATAACCTTGCTGGGTAGATTATTCTTGATTGGGAATTTTTGTTTGTTTGTTTGTTTTTCTTTTAGCACTTTGAATATATCATGCCAGTCCCTTCTTGCCTGCAAAGTTCCTGCCGAAAAATCAGCTGATATTCTTATCAGGGTTCCCTTGTATGTTTGCTGCTTTAAGTTTCCTTATTTTTCCTTATGATATTTTAATTACAATGTGTCTTGCAGTAGATCTCTTTGGGTTCATCTTGATTGAGACTCTCTTCGCTGCCTGGACCTGGATGTCACTTTTCTCCAATAGGTTAGGGAAGATTTTTATCTATCAATTCTTCAAATAAGTTTTATACCTCTTTTTTTGCTTTTCTCTCCTTCTGGTACCCCTATAATATAGAGAGAAGTACACTTGATGTTGTCTCACAGGTCCCTTAAGCTATCCTCATTTTTTAAATTTCTTTTTATTTTTGCTGTTCTATTGTGTGATTTCTGCTACCCTGTCTTTCAGGTCACCGACTCATTCTTCCGTGTCATCTAATTTGCTGTTTCTTCCTGCTAGTATATTTTTCGGTTAAGTTATTGTATTTTCAGAGGAATGAGCTGTGTTTAGTACTTTTCATATTTTCAGTCTCTTTTTTGAAGTTCTTACTGTGTTCATTGATTCTTCTTTTGAGTTCAGTGAGCATCTTTAGGACCATTTCTTTGAACTGTTTATCAGGTAAGATACTATCTCCATTTCTTTAAGATTTTTTTCTGTTTCTTTATTTGGAAAATTGTTCTCTGTTTCATCATTTTAGTTGACGCTCAGTGTTTACGTGTATTTTATGTGAAACAGCTATCTCTCCCTTTCTTGAATGAGTGGGTCTGTGTAGGAATTGAACCTTATCATTTAGTCTTGCCCTAGTTCTTCTTGTTCATCTCTGATTGTTTAAGATGGATGGGATCCTGAAATGCAACCCTCCCTAGTGACTTGAGCCTACTGCTGTATGGGCATCCCCTGTGTAGGCTGCACATGCCTATTGGCCTTGGACGAAGGGGATTGAGACAGTGGCTTGGGGCTTGTGGGGCTGACTGAGTGGCATGGAGGGATGGGGCTGCTTGCTTGCTGCTGTTAGCAGGTTATATTGAGGCTGCAAAAATGGTACTTTCCAGCACTGCCACCAGCAATGTAGAGGGACCCTGTGAAAATGGCATCCACAAGTGTACCACCCCCAGAGAGAGACCCAAAAGACTTCTGCCCCTCTGGCAGATGCTTTAAGATTAGCAGTGATTCTCCTTCACATATGGTCCAGGCTTTTTTTCAAACTGCTGCTGTTTTACTAGGTCCTGGAACAAGTGTGTCTGTGTGTGAGCCTTTAAGAGTGGAATATTTGTTCCCTATAACCCTGTGTTTCTCCTAAACATAAACCCTGTTAATATTCAAAGCCAAGCATTTTGGATGCTCTTTTCTCTGGTTCAGGCCCCCAAATTTGGTATACCTAGTGTGGGGTATAAACATCTTGCTTCTCAGGGAGAAGCTCCATTTATGTATGAGATTGATAATGTATATATATGTATTTTAAATCCCTCTTCTTTGTGGGTCACTATGCTGCATGTGGGTTTTTTGGCAAAAGCATGTTTCTGCCTTTCCTACCCATCTCAATGCAGCCCTTTTAACTTTTGTTATGGAGCAAGTCTTCATCTAGTTTCTCAGGTTTGTTTCAGAGGAAATTGTTCCATATTTAATTGTATATTTTTTGTGTCTTTGGGAAGAGATGAGTTCAGGATCTTTCTACACCACCATCTTCTGTGGTTATATATTTTAATGATTATCCCATCCACCATCTCCATAAAGCTGTACTAAGAAGAATTTTGGGAAGGAGCAGGGGGTATAGGCCAGAATCTGACAGTGTCAGGGGGGCATTTTTTGGTGGAGAATCGCTTCACTCCTCAGAGTGGCACCCAAAAAACGAGGAGCTTGGTATAGGCCTCTTAAAGTTCGTTTCCCCTGCTAAAATAATACTAATATAATGGTCAGTATAATGTCTACTGGTGACTGGAAGGAATTTCTGTAGGTTCTAAAGTTTTCCCCATGCAAAATCTGAGCTAAAATGAATTTTCTAAAGTTTCCAGTCTTATTTGGGAACCTTACATATATATTTGGATACAGTTTTGAATTATACCAACTCTCTTCTACATGATGTGAGTTAATGTCTATAAAGCAACTGGCACAGTACCTGACACTGGTAAGTGCTCAATAAATGTTGACCATTAGTATTAGGTCATTTTATTTTCACTGAACTCCCCGTAAATAAAATTGAGGAAATGATGACTCGCAGTTATTAGAAGGACTTGCCTGGATCACACATTTAGAATGTGGCAACACTAGATTGCCAACTCAGGTTTTTTTCACTCTGATATCAAAGTTTTTCCCACTACTAGATGTTTATAAGTTGAGGGCTATATATTTGAAAGGAGAAATTCATTCATCTCTAATTGAATTTAAGCATTTCCTTGATTTATGAATATGGGCAACAAATCCTTAGTGTTAGCTATTACTCTGAATTTATCACCAATATAAATGAAAATAATTTTATATCCTATTAAAGTTTTAACATATACCTTGAGATGTCATTTATGCTTACTACCACTTTCAAATTGCACTAGTTAACAGACCTGCTGCTTGGACTTATTATTAAAACATTAATAAATATTTATAATTTTGTTTCAGTATAATTGGTTTTTTGCAACCATATGTATTTATCTTATGCACTTAAAGTATTATTTTGAGCAAGGAGTCCATGGACTTTACCAGACAGTCAAAGAGGCTAATGGTACAAACAGTAAAGAACCCCTGATAAATTAATCTGTGATTGTATGACACTCTTAGCCTATTCTGTATTTTCAACTACCTTTCCAAGGGACATATCATTGGGGGATGAATGTTCCCAACATCTCATTCAAAGGAAATTTGAGACATCCATACCTGATAGTAGCTGGCACTGAATTCAGTGAATTCTTCAGCTGACAGAATAACCAGATGTATCTTAATTGCCCAGTGAAGGCATAATTTTTCCCAAGAAATCCCACACATGCCAGTGCAGTTGTATGAGCTAGTCACAAGGCCTCCTCCTTTGCCAACCTTTTCAGCCTGCTGCAAACGGTGCTTTTGAAAGAGATCCTGTGACAGCATCAAGAGAAATTTAGTAAATGTCTTTGCTTGATTGGGGTAAAAGTGAAATAAATAACCAGCGCTCTAGAGAAAGGCCACAGACAATGCTCTTCCGCTGCTCAGTGTGCATATCAGTGCACACACAGCCCTTCTGCAGAATGGACTGCGTTACATCTAATCTGATGCCTCCCCCTGGGGAGATGGGGAGAATGTGGAGATGATCAGAGGGTTAATGGATTGGGATATATTCCATCTTCCTTCAGAATGACAACATTTCCCTTCAACACAGCCCTGGTATGCTTTACGTTCCTTGCACTTGGAATGAATTTTGATGTCCTGATAATGAAAACCTTGCTTTTCAGATTCTTTAAACTTTAGGATACGTGAAGAGAAATGATACATAGAAAATGTTTACAAACGTTGAATCACATCGTTATCAAACAGGGACCAAAAGCAGTCATCATCCAAGGCTTAATTTTATCTTCTTGACCACTCATTATTTCCATTTTGCCTGTGAAGAAATCGAGTCCCAGAATGGTTAAATCACTTAATCAAGGCCACACAGCTATTAAGAAACAGAGTTGTACCTTCAACTCAGTTATTCACCTAATTTTCATCTTTCCATTATTTACTTTTACAGATTATACCTACACTAGGTTTTCAGAAAGGGGAAACACATATATTTGAGATGCAATCTTGAGATGTTCCTTGAACTATATCTTAAAGAAGTCAGAGTTGCATCAGTACAAGTAAAGAAGATAGGTTTTTAAAAAGAGAACAATACTCCTAGAAGCATTTCTTAGCAATCACGATACAAAGAAAAGTTTCCCATTTTAACCTTAAAGCAAGTATTCTACTTTGCTTGTAAGTTTCTGTTCATACCTCAGTCAAATTAAATTGGTTTTTCCACATAGCAATTTGGAGAAATATCAGGTCCATTGGGATCAAGTTAAAAACAGATGTGATATAATATGAATTTTTCATGTGCCCCCAAGTGTTGTGACATTTCCAGTTTTGTGACACTCAAGGGTAAGGAAAACATCTCTCTTAGCATGAAACTGAAGCTCTCAGTCCCACAATTTGGTTGCTGGAGTGAGCTTACTTAGGCAGGTGGAGAACTTCAGTGAATTTCTTGTGTAGAAATTTGCAAAGCTTGGACCTTTTTCTACAACTGATCATTTATGACAACCTGTTTGGGGAACAGCTGGATTTTCCTGCTTGGGGAAAGCTGGATTTTCAAAATACTGCAATATTAACTCACTTACTTACCAATACCTACCAGTATAAATAATGTTATGCTGTCAGAGAGTTTGGCGTAACAAATCCTATTTCAGCTTTTCCTCAGATATAGGTATTAATAAAATAAAAAGACACTAAGATATCCAGATCGTCTCTCCCACAGGCCTAGTATAAGATTAATTTAGTCACTGATTAAAAAGAATATTACTGTATATTAAGTCACCCCTGAATATGGTACCTAGACATTTTGAAGGGCAGAGGGAGGTTTTGATAAAGCTTTTAATGTAAACTATTACTCTTTTAGCTTTGTGTTTGTTGTGCTATGTGTGTTTTATTTGCTTGCTTTAACCAAATAGTAAATACCAGACATACTGACCCCATACTGACCCCTTGTCCCTTGGCGGACTCCCTGCAGTTGAGATACTAATTAACATTGAGATGCAGCTGTGGGTCAGAAATGAAGAGCAGGGTGTTTAAAACAATTATGTATATTTGTTTTATATAAAGGATTATATAAATATCCTTTCACTACTTACACTGATGATAATGGAAGTAATAATTATTTTTTATAATTAATATTGTCCCTGGTTCCTGTTAGGAAGTGTACTCTCCTTCCCCAGCCAAATGCCAGAATAACCATAGCATCTATTCTCCAGGAGCGATAAACCATACATGAGTGGCACAGTAATTGGTCCCAGAGGAGTGTAAGGAAATGCCATTTGGATTTACCTGTAGACAGATAATTCTATGACTCAGTGACAGAACCAAGTGTGAAATTGTGTAATTATTTAGAAGTGACCTTGGGAAGAAGCCAGGCTGTCAGGCAAGGATTGAAGAACTCTTTTTTTTTTTTTTTCAGTAGAAAATAAATAAGTGGACAGAGATTGCCCTTCTATTCCATCTGGGCACCTGAACCTTAGTTTCCTTGGGAGGAAACTAAGTGTCCCGTGTATCCAGTACATTGTAATAGCTCTGCATTTGTTTCACAACTATCTTACTGAGCTCTCTGAAAGATGTCAGAAATGACCACTTTTTAAAAATTCACACAAAAAATTAAATTTCTATAATTGAATCCTTTCTACTTATCACTTTATCTGTGCCAGGTAATACGAAATATTGGTACTTAGTATAAATTACCTAATTTAATTCTCCTAATAATACCAGCAAAGAGCTATCAATTTGATTTCGATCTTATGAATGAAGAAGGTAATGTTTATTGAAGTCATATGACTTGTTCAAAGATATTAACTCCAAAGTTTTGGTAGTCCTTATACTAATATTAACAGAATCGTAATACAACCCTTACTGTAGAAATGTCTCCTAAATTAAGGAAATATTTCATGTTGGATCTTCTCTCCTTAGCCTGTAAGCCTCTTGTGATTGTCACAGGGTCCCTGTAATCTCTGCATCCCAGTCTCCTAGCAGTTCTAACCACTTTTGATTGTCTCACTTCAGATATAGTCGCAGGTTGACTACTGAATCCCAGCTCCTACATCTGGCAAATGTTCTGTCTCATTTTCAAGGGATAGCTTGAAATTCAAATACTTAGAAGAATTTAAAAGAGCCTTCTTTGCCCTTTGTTTAGAACAGGAGTCAGGAAACATTTTCTTTAAAGAGCCAGATAATAAATACTTTAAGATTTGCCTGCCAGCTATTCTTTTGTTGTTGTTGTTTTTACAATCCTTATAAAAATGTACAAATCTATTCTAAGATCATGGGTCATATAAAACTGAGTCATAGTTTGGCAAATGCTGGTCTAGAACTTAATATTCTTAAATGCATTTAAGCCTACTTGTGCAAGAATTTTAAGTTGTTTGTCTACCTTAGCCCAAATAAAGTCACAAGTTTAATCTCAAGGCCACATTTATTGAAACAGTTCAAACAGGTCTAACAACAATGATGACAATAACAAAATTTCACTTGTGATTATCACCTCTTTTAGTAGATTATAAAGGAGGTTTAAGCCATAACCCCAGATGTCTCTGCCTTTTTAAACCTCTTGTATTCAGCAAGCACCATTTGGAGCCTCACTTGACATCTCTCCATCCCCGCCCTCCACCACCAAAAGTCTCTCTTCTATCTGTCAAAAAGCATCTCATAGCCTCTTCTCTTCCCCTCTCTCCAGATTCTTATAGATTGGGTAATTATGTCCCCTTCATATTTCTTTTCACCTCTGTTTCTCAGAGTCTGTCCTTCCAAATCCATTGTGTAAATGCACACCATGGAGTTCCCCAAGAACCTGGCAGAAAGAGAAAAGTTCTTCTCCGGGTAGTGGGAAAGGCTAAATTGGGGATCGCAGCATGCCTGGTAAGGCAAGAGAGGGAATGGGGCAGGAGACATGGGAAATGTGGTGAATACATAACACTGTTGAATTTTATTTTGCCACAAAAGAAATTATAAAGTATTTTATCTGTACCTATCTATATCTATCTATCTATCTATCTATCTATCTCTCTATCTACTTTTAAAATATGGAGACCATACAACATAGAAGAGACAAAAAACTAGATGAAATCTTGTCCAGATAAAGCTCTTAGAGAGCTGATACAGTGGACAGGGGGTCTGAGAGACCGAGGAGATCTAGATTCGAGTTCTGGCTTATCCCCTGAACAGCCAGCTCAGCTTGGATAGGTTGTTTTCTTCCCTGGACTTCACATACCCCATCTGTAAAATAATGACGTTGGACTAAATGAACTTTTAGTTCCTCCACAGTCTTGTTATTCTGTCAGATCAAAAGAAATGCCTTCTTTCCTTGTCATCTAGAATATTGGAGATCCACTTTAAAAAATAGTCTTAATTTTGTCAATAAAAGTGCAACAGCAAGTTGTTGCTGAGCTTCCATATACACACAATATTTTGTTTCAGTTGCTAAAAAAATTACAATTGTTAATGGAACAACTTGTGATGGGAGGTGAGGGATTCGATATTATTGGAGTTATTCAAGGCAAGTCTAGACATGGCTATAATATAGACAGTAGAATTATGTGAACTCACCTCTGAGAGCTCCATGTGGGATGGGTAACATACTCTGAGGCGTGTCTGCCTGTCTGCCTTTCATATCTAAGTGCACATTACAGTCTTCAGATGGGTGATTATCTCTTCTTCAAGTAGTTTGGCCTGGAGATGGCATTGACTTCCTTTGCTATTTGGCTTCTGAAAATACTGGCCAAATCAAATAAAAACAAATTAAATTGGTTTTTAAAAAATGAGAGTAAATTCTCTTGATGGTTGATACCATATCCATTTATTTAATACGATGATTTACCTGTTTATTCATTTAACAAATATATCTTGGTACTTTATCTGTCTCACAACAACAAAGATGAATGAAACCATCACTAGCCTATCATGCCAAGAAAGGTGGGACTTTTAACGGTCTAGTTACTCTATCTCCCCATTACAATAACTGGTATATTGTACTCAGAACAATCTTTTGATTTTGCTTGCCTTGAAGAGTTATAAGATGGAAAAATTAGACAAATAATTACAAATAATTTGAATGTCATGAGTTACTGTGAGATATGGACAAAGAGAAAATTACATTCAGGATATAGAAATAGTTCAGAGGAAGAGATGGCTAATTCAGGCTGGACAAAAGGCAATAGTGAAAACTTCAAAGATGATGTAATGATCAGAGGACTTTGAACACTCAGTAGATGTTTTTATGATGAACAAGCAGAGGAGATTATTCTACCCACGTGAAGGAGCAGTGAGGTCGGTTAACAGGTTATCTGATGGGATTTGGCAGACCGTGAGCATGGGGAGTGGAGGAGAAGCAGTGTAAGAGGCAAGACACACAGAAGGGTAAGTGCCAGGCCTTAGGCTAATAGCCAGGAGAGGAAGGGCATGATCAATTTTTCTGCTAAAAAGATCCTGCTGGCTATAGAGCGAGAGGTGGACTGGAGCTAGAACAGTAAGATCCAGGTAAGTGAGTTAGGATGGTCCTGAAAGGGCCCAAATGAGGTATGATAAGGTCCCAGATGAAGACAATGGAAGTGGTAATAGAGACAGGAGAGAAAAGTGAGATATTTAGAATCAACACAATTTCTGTGTTTCTAGAATTATTTGATAGATTATATACAGATGTGAGGGAAAATATAGATTCATATCTTGATGAATTGTTAAAAAAGTTTCACCCTCAGATTTCCTGTGTGGAATTTTGTTGACCATTTGCTGGGAGGTTTGGGGATCATGGAGTGTGCTGTAAGCATCTGGTTCTCTCAGTAACGGGGAACCATGAGAGGTTTGGGAGCATGTAAGTATTGGGATCAGAACTGTATTTTCAAAAGAGAAATTAATAACAGCATTAAAATCAGATGGGGGAATGGTATTGGAGTTAGCCTCCTCAAGTCTGTCTCCATCAAGTTAGACCAGGTTAATGGAAACCCATAAATATTTAATGCAAGGTAAAATTCAAGTATATGCTATCTAACTAATCACTTATTCAGTCATGACATATTTAGAGAATCTCTAGCCTAAAAATAGGAAGCCCCAGGGCTCACTCTGCAGGGGAATTTCTTTCTCTTTTACAGATACCTAGTGGCAATACACTAAAAGTGCAGGACTGCTAGTGTGGAAAGGACTGCTTTCTGCAGATTCATACAGGATTGATGCAAGAAGAGAGGAAGTTAATTTTAAACTCATGGCAAGGGATATGTTACTGCGTACATAAGGAAAGAACAGGAACAAAGAGAGGCAGAGACAGATTTGAACCTGTCTGCTAAATGTAGTTGGGGTTAATGATATTTTCTTCTCTGGTGTGATAAACAAGAAAAAAGCAAAAGAGGAAAACATCATGCCAGTTACTACTACATTCATTCAGCTCATTTATATGTATTTAAACATAGAGGAGTTAAAAGATAATTATCTAAGTTATAAAAAGTATTGCACTAGGAAAGTAGTAAAGTTTAAAATCTTTCAGAAAAGTTAAGGAAAACTTTGGGACTGATTGCTAATTCTTTCTGTAAAACATCGACATCTAGTCTAAGATTATGTATTCCCTGTCAGTTACACAGTTGTACCAATGAGCAGTTTTTAAACACACACACATACACCACTTATGCAGCTAAAAATATATTTTTTAAAACCACTACATTAAGGCTTTAAAATATTTTAAATTTATACATCTATTTTCTAATTGTTTCAATAAAAATTTGCTGAATGTCAAATATGTCAGACCTTGTATTTAACTATACAAATAATAAAAATTACACACTCTTCTGATTTAATTGTAAACAACAAAGTCCATAACTATTATTGCTGCTGTTACTACAACTACTATTTGTATTACCAAGATTTTTTATCATTATATTATTTAATCTTCCCAACGGTCCCATATATTGGTGAAGCAGGTAAATATATGTTAAATCAGCAAAGGGAAAATGAAAGAAATATTTTGTGTATGTCTTAGCATGGGCTTTAGATTAAAAAAAAAATTAATTCCCATGAGAAACTGTGATCTGATTCAGATTTAGGTTCAAATTTACACTCCTTCTGAAGCCCCCAGATTATAAGCTGGCTAATCAAATAAGAGTTGTCCATACTGGAAGCATATGAGGGCAATTGATGAATCAAAAGTAAAATTTACCCAGAGGGAAATAATTTTCTTATTATTTCTACAGATTTTTTTTTACAAATGAAACACAGATGTCAATATAAACTCACAATACAAATTACAGAACACACTGGAAATTAAAAAAAACAAAACAAAACTGTGAACAAAAGTCAGCATAAATAATAAACAGAAGAAGAGATCACCCAGTTGAATGGATGGGTAAAATAACAGAATAGAAAAGGCTAACCTGAGAATTAAGAAATATAGAAGATTGGGACTTCCCTGGCAGTCCAGTGGTTAAGACTTCACCTTCCAGTGCAGAGGGTGCAGGTTCGAACCCTGGTTGGGGAGCTAAGATCCCACATGCCTCACGGCCAAAAATCCAAAACATAAAACAGAAGCACTATTGTAACTAATAAAGACTTTAAAAATGGTCCACATCAAAAAAAAACCTTAAAAAAATGAAATATAGAAGATAGATTGAAAAGAACTACACAGAATGCAACACAATGAGCAAATGTATAGAAACTAAGAAAGAATGATTAACAGATGTGGAGGACAAGCAAAGGTCTAATATATTTTGTTGTAGTTCTAGAAGTCAAGGGTAGAGAGAATAGGGGAAAGGCAATAACTAAAATGATAATGGTGGATCATTTTTTCTATAGATTAAAGACATGAATTCTGACTTCCAGGAAACCCAGTAAGTCACGAGCAGAACCAAAAGAAATGCACAATAGGCAGATCATAAGAAAACTGCAGTATACCAAACATAAATAGAATACCTGAAAAGTACTCAAGAGAAAAGTCAAATAACTTAGGATAAAATGACAGTCTTAAATTTGACTTCTCATTAACAACCAAGGAAGCTAAAACAAGAAAGTGGGATCTCTAAAGTGCTCCAAGAAAATATGTTCTTGAGCTAAACTATTATTCAAGAATAAGAGTAAAATCAAAATAATTTTTGACAAACAGAATATGTCCCACCTACAGCACTTCAATAAATGCATTTCTAAAGGATGTATTTTTAAACGTGATTTAATGAAAGAATTCTAGGTGAATAAGCCCAGGAAACGATATGAGGTGCAGGTAGAAATAGTGATCAAAGAAAGTAGATAAGTAAGGGCTTCCCTGGTGGCACAGTGGTTGAGAGTCCACCTGCCGATGCAGGGGACACGGGTTCGTGCCCCGGTCCGGGAAGATCCCACATGCCGTGGAGCGGCTGGGCCCGTGAGCC